>NW_022146405.1:201652-514554 GCF_002938485.1 Sitophilus oryzae
CTCCATTGTGCTTCGTTCAGTTACGTGGCTCATCAATGGGTGGAAGCTTGGTATCGTCTAATTTGGAAAAAGAATCTACGTACGAATATGGGAAAACACACTTCATACGAATAACCTTAAATTCTTCTTCGTTAGGGAAATACTTTCTAACCTCGCGACACTGCTGTGATGTTAAATTTTGACTTAACTTATCCAGGCTGGAGGCCATAAATCGAAAACTATCCAAAAATCTTAATTTTAAAAATAACTTTTGTTGTCGCTTTTCCTGGTTATTGTCGTCATCCCCCACCATAATATATTTTGTAAAAGAAATATATCTTTCTTTGTTTTGGGGAATGACGTCCAATCGTTCTTCCTCCACAGCCAATTCTTTTATAAAGATGACATTAAAATTGTTGGAAGAACACAGAATGAAATTAGATATTCATTTAAGTTAAAAACAGAGTGAGCCGCACCTAGATTTTTTCCTGTCAGATGACAGTGGTCCCTTACTCTGTCATCTTCCACATTAAACGGTCTTTCGCAAATATGACAATGCGTCATCTGATAAAACTCAGCTTCTTGTACGCTACTGAGTGGAGACATGGATACAATATTTTCATAAATCGATTGTAGATTGATTTACAATCAGTCTCTAACCAATCTATGAAAACTTTATGTGCATCAGGTCCTCTAAAAGTCTTGAAAATCGACTGAGAATTATCAAATGCGTTTAATGTGGAAGAATAAAGAACGTGTTGGTGTGTTTTCACCGTATAGGAAACTTCAGGATCCAGCTCGTTTTGCTCTGTTTGTATAGGTTCTAAAATAGTTTCAAAATCAGCGTATACAACAAAAGGTACTTCTAATTTTCGTTCGAAATACATTGAATTTAACAATATTCTCAGAGATGTTTCTGTATTTATTTTCTTTTAAATTATCGAAGAGTTTCACTAACTTTTATGACCACAATCGTATTTTTTTTGATGATTTTCTAATTTAATATCTGAAGAAAAATAAACCAAGCAACCATCGCATAGGAATTTTGAATGTTGTTTTGCTGAAAGTTGCTATTGAGATTAGAGCGAGACATATTTTCTTATTAAACAATAATGATTATTTCCAGAATCATCACTGATTAATAACAAATTCACATGTCTATCTACCTTATGAGATCTAGTAAAATACTAAGGACCTACAACTTCAACAATATTCCTATCGTGTTTATAACCCTTCTCGAGTCCATAAACATTATAGAAATATTATTAAGTTGTTCGAATTTTGACACCTGTTTCAAAGATATCGGAAAATCTATACCTGACACATCCAATTCCTTCTCGAAAGATTCATAATTCTGAATTTGGGAACTGGGTGAGCAAATAACCATATAAAACATTTCTGGTCAGTGTTTTGTATGTTCAGCATGCTGCTTCTATTTGCTGATGCAGATAGAAACTTTAATTGGGTTGTTACCCTTACATCTACGTGAAGGAGTTGCTGAAGAGTCCAACCTAATTACACGAAAAAATAATTAGTATGGTGAAATCAGAAAAATTATATACTTACCACTATCTTTTTCATTGAACTCCTGGAATCTCCGCTTAATGATAGTAGTGAACTGATCAAACAACTCCTCCAAATCGGTGCCCTGACTTGCTCCCCTGAACCTAGAGCCAAAGGACTTGGTCTCCTCTACCTCCTTTGTCTGCAGGAGGAAGCGACCGAAAAGCTCCATACCGACTTTCACATTACCAAACCTTTCGATTTGGCATCTTACCAGCGAAATGATTTTTTCGCGGAGATTAGCTAAAAAATCATTAACGCTGATAGGATCTTTTTTCGATAAAAGTCGGTATGTAGCAATTCGGTTTTTGTAAGAGGTATTAACTAAGTAAACACCTTCCTCCTGCATTACCAAGTGTTCTAAAAAAAAATAAAAAAAAAAAAAAAAAATGTATAAAAATAATAATAACTTACCGTTATTGAAACCAAGTCTAGCTCTCTTTGGCACCGAAGACTCTGACTCTGCCTGATTGACCCAAATAAAAGAAAAAAAAATATTTAATATAAAATAGATCCTTTCTGTTAAAAAAAAAAATAGAAATATATGTTAAATAGTTAATTAGTTTAAATAATTGAAAAAGTTAAATAATAGTTGACTAATGAAAATAATTAAATAGTTAATTAATTTAAAAAATAATGGAAAAAGTTAAAAAAAATAATAGAAAAAAATATGTTAAAAAACTAATTAAATAGTTAATTAATTTAAAAATAATGGAAAAAGTTAAAAATAATAGAAAATATGTTAAAAAATAATTAAATAGTTAATTAATTTAAAAAGTATTTTTATTTTATTATTGATTACTTACTGTTAGTGGCAGAGCTTGTTCTTTTCAGGGAGGTCTTCTCTAAATTTTTTGGTTCAGGCTGATTGACTAAAATAGAAAAACCATTTAATATAAAATAAAAATAAAATAAAACTCACCATTAGGGGCTCCTTTACAAATCTTCATATGCCTGCCTAAACTATCACTTCTGCTAAAGGATTTCAAACATTTTTGGCACATATCTAAAATAAAAAGCATTTTTTTAAAGCCAGAACATAAAATAAAAATATTTACTTACGTTTACTAAGGCTTGCACCCTCGTCCACGCTTTAGTTTGAGACAGTTTAGTTCATTGGCTAAATAGAAAAAACGTTGTACTAATATAAAATAAAATAAAAAACTCACCATTACAAATCTTCATATGACTTGCCAAATTCGCGCATGGGAAAGCAATTCCCCCACAAGTGCTGGTATTTTTATTTTCTGGTAAACAGCTAATTTCGATGAGAGGCAAGTAGAGACTGATGTGAATTGCGAGTTGTTTGCTGGGTACAATGCTAGGTCGGAAACGGAAACGGAAACCGCAATCTAGAAAAACAAACGCGTGATATCATAGTCGTCATACCGGAAGCTGCAAAGTCCGATTAAAAAATAATACCGACCGCAAACTCCGATAAGGAATAAATGTTGCATAATGTATTTTCACCAAGTTTGAGTTGTTTACTTAAATATTCATCACAATGATTCATCTTCTAGAAAAACAAAAGCATGACATCATGAGAGGAAGCCGTAAAGATTGAAGTATTAGATCATTTTACTGTAAACCATTGCCTTGTTCACAACGCTCTCTCTTTCATCATTGATTTTGAACCAAGTTTGATTTATTTTTTACCGTTTAAATAAATATTATTATTATTTATGAATACCCAAAAGGCATTATTAATTAAAACTCAATCGTCAAACGTTAAAATTATCATCTGTGTTAAAAAAACATGGAAAAGATTTTTTTTTTGGAATATATACCGGGTGTGAAAAAAACAATCTATGACGTAAAGCGTTTGTTTTTCATTAACACCTTGTATATAACAGATATGACATGGGATTGGCGTTGACATTTGACGTTGACGTAGATATGTTTGACAGATGACATTTGACAGATGACGTAAGCCAGGTTTGACGTTTGACAGGTTTGACATTTGACGTTTGACAACCCCCTTCCTTCTCGCGTCTGCGCTGTACCCCTCCTCCTCTTTGACAGATGACATTTGATAGATGACGTAAGACAAGTTTGACGTTTGACATATGCCGTTTGACGTTTGACAGATGACGTAAGAAAGGTTTGACAGATGACGTTTGACATATGACGTTTGATGTTTGACGTTTGACAGATGACAAGTTTGACGTTTGACGTTTGACAGCCCCCCTCCTCCTCGCGCCTGCGCCGTGTTCCTCCTCCTCGCGCCTGCGCTGTACCCCCACTCCTCGCGCATGCGCCGTGCGCTCTGCTCCACTGCTCCACTGATGCAGAATCGGCCTTCTACCTCTACTAGTAATAAATTTTTAGTTTTAGTCATGTGCATTTTTCATTACGAATTGGCGATGGCGGACGACAAAACATTTTTCTATCAAAATGAATAAAAAAATTAAATGTGACAAAAATATTTCAATTGAAACATTTTGAACTTATTTTGAATTTCTTCCAGAAGAAAAATATTTATTTTATTTACCATTCAATCCATAAAGTAAATAAATAGTAATCAAAACAGTCAAAGGTTAATTGTCACGCGATTTGCGGATTACCCAGGGTTGCCAAGCAGGGTTCGGAAAACTACATGTTACTTTTAAAAACTACATAAACTACATTACATGTAGTTAATGTAGTTTATGTAGAGGGTGTAGTTTATGTAACCTATGTATGTAAGTTTCAAATATCAAAGGTTTGAGTAGAGGTATGATAAGTTAGCTTAAAAACACATAATGTATTTAATAGAAAACAAGCAAGAAAATATGGCTTGTAAATATAATATTTACATCATATTATGCTCTATTCACACTCATATAAGGGAAAAGTTATTCATGAATATAAATTACATAGTTATACGTAGTTTTTATGTAGTTAATGAACGGGAAAAGACGTAGTTTTTGAAGAAAAACTACACGTAGTTAATCAGGTAAATTACGTCTTGATTAACTACTTCCGAACCCTGTTGCCAAGAGAAAACTTTTGCTTGCGCAGAACTTGACCATAAAAATGTGTAGCATTGTGTAGCCATCCATGACCAATAACTGTAAACTATCCAATAAGATGTACGTTCACGTATGCAAATGAATTTATTAATTACTAGCGTGCAACCGGCACGGTATCACTACTTGCAGCGTTGCCAGTTTTCACCTTTTTGACCATTACTTTAAGAAAAAATAGAAGAAAAGACAAAAAACAGGAAGATTACGATATTTACGAAAAAAACATTTTAGATTAATTCTTGCATCTAGCCGACCCTGAAACTCTACAACCCGCATGCGCATTAACGATAATCGGTCGGTATTTCGCGTGCAATCTAAAAAAAAGCTTATCGCCAGAGACTAACCAACGCAATCAAAACACGTCTATGGAGGGCAGCTGTAAATAAATATAAACGAACCTGGGACTTCTCGATCCCGAAGCGACGGTCTTACCAACGGAGTCACAGCTGCTTTCATAGGAAGGCTATAGCTAGGCATTACTTAGTTCCGCCATTCATAACGTAATAATAAGTACCATCTGACAACAGCGCTAAAATTTCCAATAGTTTATACGTCATCCACACCGCTGTGATACCGTGCAGTTTTAGATGCTTTATTTATGCTTAATCCATACATGATCCACACCCAGGTTTGGGACCAGTTGGAAGCCAACGATCCTTAGGAACAAATTGACAACCGGTTGGATATTTCGCTGTGCGTACAAAGCTATTATGTTATGTGGCAACTGTCATGGCATATATTGATAATGAAACAAATGTCACAAACACAACTGCAGTTCTCTGCATGACGCTGTAAACATTAAGATTATCTATTAGTTTAGTTAATTTTGACGAAATTATCAAAAGAATAAACAAAATTAGGCAAAAAAGACATTCTTTTTACTTGTTAAGATGCTTGTATCTTTTATAAAAAAAAAACGAATTGCATCTATTTACAATTAATCATCTGTTACAATTTGTCATATACTTTGTATCATAATTTGACTCCTGTGTAATCATTTTCTTTTAATTGATGATAATACAGGTCTAGCAAATACCTTAGACTCATTGAATTTAAAAATGGGACGGTTAAAGACTGGTACACCTCCGAGACTAAAAGCCGACACTATAGATTACAGTCGGTGTGAAAAGCAGTTGGGAGACGACCCGCCCCTACCTTTTTCCTTTATGAATGACTCAGTTTGGATAGATGTAAGTAAAAGTTATTCACATCATATATTTATTAGTATTAGACATTGGAGAGCTTGAAATAGAGTAAACGCCACCAATGTTTGGGAGTGATTCATCGGTCGCTGCCATGTGAACTAATCTGTTCAAGGTCACATAAAACTTAATTCCAGTGCCGTGGTCTTTCAAGTCATATAATAATCAATATATAATCTGTTGTAATTTGTTGTTTTAACTGTCAAAGTCTTGTCAAAACATATATTTGGTTATAAATATAAAATGGAATGCCCCATTGGTCGCACTGCAAGCACACCAATGGACTGACGCACAAAAACGAATCAATCAAAGAAACGCGATATAGTATCGTCTATGTCAATCACGCTAACATTTTAGAATAAGTAGGAGGAGCGCAGGCAGATGATTAGACCGGGCCTTTAAAAACCTACGTCTGCGGTAAAAATTTACGTTTTTAATGTAAAAATGATAGCGCGCGTGTCGATTATAACTTCATCAAGCGATGAATCACTCCCAAACATTCGTGGCGTTTACTCTACTTACCTGTTTTCATTAAATATTGAATAAACTTTGTTTAGCGATCGTTCAAAGTCACGTCACATATTATTGTCTAACTCTCTCTTTCACTTAACAACCAGATGAAAGAGATATCGGTGACGTCATTACGGTATTTCGTAAATTACTGCACATTGTTTCATCTCCCCTTAATTCGCCGCCAAACCGACGTACAGTGTTTCGATTAAGCAAGTTGACTGGTCAAAAGTTATTCGGTAAATTTTGACAACTCTTGTCAAAAAATTACAAACAAACTTCGATAGTTTCGATTTTATTACTTTTTTGTTTAAAGTTAATCAACTGACGAATAATTACAGTTATTTAATTATACAAGTTTGAAAAGTGTGTATATACAGGGTGAGTTTCCTATGATGTTCTCTAAGGGTATCTCGGAAACTACTGGAGATAGAGAGTCGGTTATATGGGGAAAGAATTGCAGTTTTGTGGGGTCATAAATATGCGCCTTTCAGATTTTTGAAAAAGTTCATGCTTAATAGATATTTACAAAAAAACAAATTTTGGCTATTTTAAAAATTGTCCCTAGTTCCATTATAATCTATTTTAGACAAAAAGTTTTCAGATAAAAGTTGCAGATAATCACATCCCTAATGAGTTTGTGTTCTTCGATTTTTTCTAAGCCTGTCATTTTTGACATATGACATAAACATATGTTTTTTTTAAATGTAAACCATAGTTGGCCATGACTTCATAAAAAGCCCCATTTTTTAGCTTTTTAGCGATATACGTAGGTTTTTTTTAAATTACTGAGTTATAGCCAATTCTTATCTTTCTTGACTAATTTCACACAGTTAGCCATGGAAACAAGTTCAATCGATGTTGCTCTCAGAAATGTTAAACTGTCACATCCAGACTTTGTAAATTAAAATAAAAACAAAAATTGTAAATATGGATTTTTCAAATGAAGAAAAGCGTGTAGGATTATTGGTTCAAGTTTTCTTGGCCATACAGTTTCGAGGATACGTTGACCAGTGAACGTTACTTACGTTTTTTAGAAAACGGGTTTCAAGGCATGTTAGAAAAGTTAAATTTAGATACTCGCGCATTAATACAGGTTCCAACATGACTTTCATTATGACACACCATGCCAACCATACGAACTAAGTAAAATTAGTCAAGAAAGATAAGAATTGGCTATAACTCAGTAATTTTGTGAAAAAAACATATTATAGCTTATATCGCTGAAAAGCTTAATGGCGCTTTTTATGAAGTCATGGCCAACTATGGTTTCCATTTAAAAAACATATGTTTGTGTCAAATGACCGGCTCTAGAAAAAATCGGAGAACACAAACTCATTAGGGATGTGATAATCTACAACTATTATCTGACAATTTTTAAAATAGCCGAAATTTGTTTTTTTCGAAATATCTAGTAAGCCATGAACTTTTTCAAAAATCTGAAAGGCGCATATTTATGACCCCACAAAACTGCAATTCCAGTAGTTTCCGAGATACCCATAGAGAACATTGTAAAAAACTCACCCTGTATATTACCTGACGGTGCAATTCGTGGTGTAATATAATTTATTAAAAGTACCACAGAGTACTTTTTTATAATAGTGCTTGGTATTTTTTAGTGATGAATTTAGAGCTTAAAGATAAGGTTCCTTGAGTTTTTATAAGGGCCCGTACAAAGTACATAATATTAATGATTTTCTATTAATTTTTTTGTATTTTAAGTCTAGAACTTATATGCCCCTACGTGATCCCAAGCTGAAAATATTTTTAAATCATAACTACCACTGCATATGAGAGTCAATCTTCTGATGGTGATTAATGATTAGTTAAGAATTAGTTTATGTTAAGCAGTAGGAAATATTTAGTAGTGATGGGATAACTCGAGCGAAAATTCACTCGAGTACTCGATTATTGAAATAACCGGTATCGCTCGATTATGAACGATGCAAGTGACGAGTACCAAGCGACGAACGCAAGCGATCCTAGAATGAAATAAATTGAAATCCGATTTTAATGTGACATACTCGATAAAAAACCGAGCGAATTTTCTACATACATTGCAGGTAGCAAATTTATAAGACGCCGTATATATATTTATCCGTTGCGTATCTGAGGAATAAAATTCTACTACTACATCGACAATTGCTTTGGAATAAACTAAATGAAGCGATCAAGCGAATCGCAGGAATCGCTCGTCGTTTGCTACTTGCCATTCATCACCGAAAGAATCTGTACCCTGCGTACGCAACTTACTGCTTGGCGCTTGGCGTTAACGAGTACTTACAACAAGCGGCGGACGAAAAACTGTATTTTTAAATACGAGCGATATTTCGCTCGATCGATCGCTCGGTTATTGCAATTGCTTGATACTCGAGTACTCGATTATTGAAATTAATCGGTTTTTCCCATCACTAATATTTAGTGTAAGTAGGATTTTATAGAAATATATTTATACATACCAAACTATATTTAGTTTTTTTTTGTTTCGTTTCTTTGACCTGTATACTATATATTTTTTGTTTTTACTCTTGGCTTTAGGTCGTTGGGGTTGCAAAGATGTTTCTAGATTTTGTTCATTATTTTTTTATTTTATGACGACGTTTCGACAGTATATGTCTTTTTAAGCCTCTTTAAGTACATAAAAACAGTCAGTTAAAATCAATAAGATAAAATGTCAAACTAAAAGGTCTTACCTTGAACGTAGATTCTTACAGAGTTAAAATTTGTTAAAACTGGACAACACAATAACACATATTAACTATTGTTTTAATTGTTTTTGGACATCACACTTTACTATAGAGCACGTACGTATTTCCTAGCAGATCGCTCTGTATAAAACACATTTATCATTTCAAAACCCGATGTCTACTGTTTTTAGTGCGTAGAGGATCGACAGATATATTTTGCTTAGATTTTTTAGGTCTTTTTTATCATTTACCGCGTTTTTGTAGCGTTTTTTTGTATCTCCACCATTTCATAAAATCCTCTCTTTTTTTGGTGATTTTCTGTTTTTAAAATTTTAGTTTTATTAAAATCGAATGTATGATTTTCTGTTGACACATGATTTGTGAGGGCGGTTACATTTTTTTATCATACTTGTGCCCTTTCAGTCTATTTTCTAACCATTGAGAAGTTTGTCCTATGTAAACTTGGGCGCAGTTCGAACATGGAATTTCATATATAACATTGCTTCGTTTGTTTAACGGTGTTACAGATTTTAGTTTAGAGAAATTATTAGCTAACAAGTTATGTGCTTTATGACAAATCGTTATATTATACTTTTTGTGTAACCCTTGTAATTGTTGAGACAACCCATTTACGAAGGGGAGCGCAATATATCGTGTATCTTTTTTAATCTTTTTATTTTCTATTTGATTTTGATTGTTTTTTGTGTTTAAGAATTTTTGGAGCCTATCTTTGAATATTTTGTTTATTAGTTTTTGTGGATGGTTATTTTCTTTTAATGCATTTTTTGCTTTTTTATTGCAGCATCTCTATATTCTGTGTCGGATAGACGAATTGATCTGTCCGCCAAGCCAATTATCACCGATCTTTTTTGTCTTATTGATTTTAACTGACTGTTTTTATGTACTTAAAGAGGCTTGAAAAAGACATATACTGTCGAAACGTCGTCATAAAATAAAAAAATAATGAACAAAATCTAGAAACATCTTTGCAACCCCAACGACCTAAAGCCAAGAGTAAAAACAAAAAAAAAACTATATTTAGTTTGGTTTCAGTTTGAAGAATGTGTATCAAAATTAATTTAATGTTACGTTGAGCATATCTGTCAAAAGTGACCGCTCCGCTAAATAAAAGCAGTTATATTTAGCAAATATTCTTTGTTTAGAATGAATAGCATGTTAATATTCATAAGCAATAAAAAAAATTAACAAAAAAGTTGAATTAATTTTGTCCAGTCGCACTGATCGAAACACCGTGCGACGGTGCCAAATTTATCACTTATATAATAACTTATAAAAATGAACTTGTAAACAAAAGATTAACCCCCTAAAGAAGTTGAAATCAACGCAATCAAACCTCTTTCGTGCAACTTTGTGGTTATAAATAGTCAGATCTCGTAGATAAAAACTTGCATCTAGTCGGACTTGCATCTCGGGCGGGTATTTCGTGTGCAATCTAGACAAAAAAAATAACCCGCAAACTAACCAACGCAATCAAAACACGGCGTATTTTGATTAGCGATATAAAATTGTATACCATACATTTTTCTTTCAGCCTAGAGATCAAGTTACCTGCTATATCACTATGACAAATTCAAAAATAGAAAGTATCGTTAAAGATAACATACATTTAAATCGACATGTTTTTGAGGAGGTCACTGGACCAAGGTACTGTCCAAGCATAGAATCGAAAGTTCTCAAATTTGGTGGTCGAGAACATCAGATATGGCTGGAACCGGAAGGCTTGAATAGTGATGTGATATATCCAAATGGTTAGTGCAATTACAGGTAGTTTATCTGAAGATGTTCTAGTAGAAAATGCTTTGAATAAAAAGATTAAGGAAGGAGCATAATGTTATCCATGTGTTCATGCATGGTAGATGGAGAGGGGGACCTAGAGTAGGGATCCTTGACAGTTCTGTTTGACGATTCATTTGACACATTTGAATTTGATTTGAAATGTTGTGGATTTCTCAGTCTTTAATGAGCTTATTTTATATTATTCTACCACTGATAGTTGTTTGAAGGTAGTAAATCTAGAAAGAAATTTTGTAGCAGGACTTAGCAGTGACACTATTGCGATTTATCGAAAAAGACTGTAGTCTAAGCGGTACGCCAAAAAATCTGACGAATAATGCAGAAAGCAAATCCTTTGGTATGTGAACTTTGTATATCTGTAGAAGTGATTTGACACGCAGCACCTTGAACTCTGACCCCGCTGACAAAAATAGCAGCCATTTTTTTTAAAATTCAGGTTAGATTTAAAAAAAAACGGTAAGTACTTAAAGGACCATTAAAACTTCTACGGATAGAGCGGTAAATATAGGGCTACGTAAATATAGGGCTCCAGTACCCTATATTTGCCCCATTTAAAGTGTGTTTCAAAAATGCATAGTTTCTTAGATATTTTATTTAGAAGATTTCGATTGTCGATTTTCTGGATAGGTATACCCCTTTGAAAATAATCGACTTCTTTATTTATTACTTTTTGAACTTTTTTCACCTGGTACGGTTATAAGACGTTAATGTAAGAATTCTAAATGCATTTTAACCCCCTTTTTAGGTTACGTTGTATTTTAAAAAAATTGCCGAAAATGAAAAAATTGATTATTATTTTTCTCCCTCTGTATGTACTTTTTTGGCAAACTGTGTATACTAAAAATTTTAACTAATCAATCCGCATCGACCCACGCCCACAAATCTTTCAATTCGGAATAAGTGACAAAAGCTCAATTTTGGACAGGAAATTTTTTAGAAATTTTGCTTTTTTCAACTTTTTTTAAAATATCTCCCAAACCCTTCAATTCTAAGAAACCATTTATGCATCGTCGGATAGACGACTGATGGCGCATTCTCATGGCCTATTTTTCGTTTCTTAGATTTACATAGGAAGCCGTTGGGAACGATTTAAAGTTGAAATTTTGTCAAAATCAAAAAACGCAAATATCTCGAAAACGGTAAGTACTTAAAGGACCATTAAAACTTCTATGGATAGAGCTAGTGGAGTCCTATAATCGCCCATTTAAAGTGTGTTTCGAAAATGCATAGTTTCCTAGATATTTAATTTAGAAGATTTCGATTGTTGATTTCTGGATACTGTTTGAAAAAAATCGACTTTTTTATTTATTAACCTTTTGAACTTTTTTCACCTGGTACAGTTAGATGACGTTAATGTAAGAATTCTAAATGCATTTTGACCCCCTTTATAGGTTACTTTGTATTTTAAAAAAATTGACGAAAGTGAAAAAATCGATGTTTATTTTTTTTTTAATTTTTTTTTTAAATTTTAACTAATCAATCTGCCTCGATCTACGCCCAAAAATATTTCAAATCGGAATAAATGAAAAAAGCTCCATTTTGGCCGGGAAAATTTTCCGGAAATTTTACCAACTTTTCAATCGAACTTTTCGGTGGTTAGGAAAAAGTGGTTCCTAACCTAACCTAACACTAACTCCAAGACATCAGCTTTGTTCGGGTTCTTGTTATTACCGATTCTGAACCGTCCTAGAACTCTGCAGCGCATGCGCAAATGAAATAATATCTTCATATTTTCTTCTGCGCATACGCATCACAGTTCTAGGACGGTTCAGAATCGGTAATAAGAGAAACCCGAAGTAAGCTATTGTAAAGAAAGTTGTTCCCCAATTATATCGCAATTTTGACGCTTTTCCTTCTTTTTTATAAAATGGCCGCCATCTTGGATTTAATGTGTCCGGAAATCGAGATGCTGCGGGTAAATTCAATGTAATAAATATGTTAAGACCACATGCAAAATTTCTTGCTTTCTGCATAAACCGTCAGATTTTGCCGATTTTCTTGATGTACTGCTTACACTATGTAAAATAGTTGATTGTGTAGCATGCGGTAGACTCAAAAATCGAGAGAAATAATGGAATGACTTTTTGCTAGTAAGTGACTATATAATATACATACGTGTAATAAACCGATCATTTGTGAAATTCACTTAAAATTTACTTAATATATATATATTTGTTCATGCATTTTTGCTTTTATTTACTACTTGTTCAAGAATTTAGATGCGTCAGTTTGACTTATCTGCTTCAGTAGCGTATCGGACGTTTGTGTTAATAAATAATTATTATAACTTATCTATTTTTATTAGAATTGTATATTTTTATAACAATTTTAATATCAACATTTATTGACAACGTAAAATAAAACAACAAATTAATGAGTTCCCCATGTCTACCCTACATCATATTTTACATATTTTGAATAAAATTAGAACGGTACTGATAAACCGGAATTTAAGTCGACCATTCTAGCACAGTTTAAAGAATATAAAATATATTTATATATTCTTTAAACTGTGATTCTAGGGCTCTGTCGCAGTCGATCTAAGATTTTTGATATTATGCTTCTTCCTTAATCTTTTTATTCAAAGAGAAAATGTCGAAAATGACAAAAAGATGCAATGTCGGTTGACACATTTCTATGTATATTAATTAGTCATTTTAATTCAGTTGCAATTCGGATGATTTATTTATACGGGGTGTTTTTCAAAAGTAGCTCACTTCTATTTTTTACTCAATTCTGATTTATGCTATGGCAATGGCCTAGCTACGTCGAAACACCGGTTCCCATTAGAACACCGAAGTTAAGCAACGTAAGGCGATACTAGTGGATGGACGGGTTACCGGTTCGAAACTCCGTATCGTGCTGTTGTCCAATAAAGGCAAAAGTGTAAAATCTATTGACACACACTGCTCATTCACGCCGGTTCGCGGCCGGATGAGATCGGATATCTCGTGAGTAAGAATTGATTTAGACACTTGACAAGTCGGTAGGCTATTGATCATGATACGGTCGAGGACCGCGGTTCGGATTCCGCGTAAACAATGTAGGCCCGATTAGCGTCCAGATTAGCCCTGGCAGCAAAAAGGAGACGTTAACTGATATCTTTACTTTTTTACTTTGATTTATGCCATATCGTCGGTGAAATAAATGTGATAAACTGTTAACTCCATTATTCCTAATTTTAGAGGAGGTGAAAGAAACGGTACAAAGAAATATGTACACATTTAGCAAGTATATGCATGCGTTAATGTAATAAAGAGATAGCACTAATATTTGTTGGGTAACAATAAAACGTAATATTTCGTTAAAAATTTTACGTAAAAATTATGTATTAAACGTATTACTTACTTAAAATCAAAAATGGAGTTAGCAGGTTATCACGTTTCACTGACGATATACTAACATACCAAATCTCGTTATTTGTCTGAAAAAAATAAAAAAGTTATAGTGGTGAGCCACTTTTGAAAAACACCCATATGTTTTGTTCTGAGTTTCTGAGAGTGCTAATCACAAAATTTATCTACCATTTATATGTTTACATAGTTTCTTAGGGTTTGTACGAGGGGTAAACCGCGACCCAAAATTGTGTACACTACATTGGACATTGGCTCTTAATTGGCACATTGGTCTTTCAGAATTTTCCCCATTTCCTCATTGCGCATTCCCCTCCCCCGCTCATATCTATGGACAATTCGTGCAGTCTAGCACATTCTCTCCCCATTTCATATCTCTGGGTAAATGTCAACGAATTGTCAAAAAAGATTGATTCAAAAATAATTTTATATAGAATATTATTATTATTACTATTAGGTATTATAGATAAATACGAGAGTCCTGATATTTTCATTTCTGTCCTGCATCTTCTAACATATGCACTACAAGTTAAATTTTGAGCACTTATTGGCAAACCCTTTGCATAAGCTTGGGCATAAGTCACCTATTATTTTAGACCGTAGGTATCGATATTAAATTTTGTACTTAATAATACCTACAAGAGTTCTTACCGTATTACTATGTAGCTTAATAATGTCTAATACACGTCTTACACATCATACCCAAGAACAGATAACCTAATAGGACTGCTCATTCAGCCAAAAGTGTCCGCCAGGTGCATGCGAAAACTACTCGCTTTGTGACGTCATTGTAGCCCTTGTCATAGTTAGTAGGTCCTTATCCGGCAACCAATAATACACACGTGCATTATTGGTTACCGAATGCAAAACGTTCATTATTTAGTTTATTTATTTAAACACGTTATATGTATGCAGTAAAGAAAATTAACTGTATAAATCGTATTAAATACTCGGATAATGCATTTTTAAGAACAGCAGGTCCCAGCATTACCTTTTGCAAGCATTCTTTTTAGAGTACTTCCATATTTTGCTTTAAAATAATTAATAAACACAGTTAATAAACAAAATCGTGGGCACTTAGTATGCACTTTGTCACAATCCACAACACAAAATGAACGTATTTATACACTCTATAGCTCTAAAAACTTTAAAGACACCTTTTTCACATTTAAAATTGACAAAATAATTAACTCATAATTTCTCAGCTGTTATTTTTATAAGTTTACCATAGGCAACTAATAATACACACTATCATGACAAGGTCACGAAGGCTTTGACAAGGGCTACAATGACGTCACAACTGTCAGCTTAAGCGCGGGAAGAGGCGAACGTACGTCTTATGAGGATGAGCAATCCTATTAGTTTACCGTTCTTGCATCATACCATACTATTTTGTACCTAGAGGAAAACCAAAACAAAACGGATAGAAGAAAACAGTGAAAATACGTGTCGCGTCGGGTCGAGACTGGGTCCAGACAGAAATACGGTTGCCAGATTTTATCCAACCTTTGACACCAAGACCAAAATCCTCTCTCTCTCGACGTGAATTGCCAAAGCATCAAATTCTTTTTAAGCTTACAGCTATTTTACAGGAGCGAAATTATGGCAAAAATAATAACAACAAGTATTTCAAAATTAATTTGAATATTTTGTTAATAAAATATGATTTTTTTGAGGTTTTTGAGGCAGGTCCTTTGCTGCGGTTTCAAAATATTCTCCAGGATTTTTGTAATTGAAATATAAAACTCAACTAAGACTCAGTAAAACAACCTCAAAACATTTTATTGACCAGATTTTTGAAATAATTACCTAATGATTTTTGCCATAATTTTTGCTCGTGTCAAACGGACCTTACCAGTTTAAGGTATTTAACGGAAACCATTATTTGATATTCACGCCACTGTAAATAACTTCAATAAATAATTATTTCTCTTGCGCTAACGTCAACTAATCATTAAAAATATCCTAAATGGCGTTTAAGGGTTCAATCTGGCAACCCTGTCGTCGACTCGGCTAGATTTGCGGACTCGATAGCGCGTAGTTTTTACTAACATAATTTTACATTAGCCTTTAATTGGTTCATAATTGGTCCCTAATTTCCCCTTAATTGGCTTCATTGGCTTAGCAAAATTTGTCAATTTCCCCTTAATTGGTTCCATTGGCTCTGCAAAATTGGTCAATTTCCCCCATTGTTAGCATTGTCACTTAATCGGCACCATTAGTCCACACAATTGGTCCGCATTGGTTTGGGGTTGTACACCACATTGGTCTCGCGGTTTACCCCTCGGGTTTGTTTTTTAGAATGTTGTTAGAAGTGATAATTAATCTACTTCTAACAACATTCTAGAATCGGTTTACGAAAGTTTCGAGAACTACAAATTACAACTGAATACATCTCGTATAATTTTAGGCTATTATAGGCAAACAGGCGACAGCTTAACATAACTAATTCTTCATAGAGTTCATTTTCATACAGTGGAGGCACATGTCACACAACTCATTTTTATTTTATATATAAAGTCAAATGAACAGCTGTTTTTGAAGGTCTGATGTTAATTAATTAATTCTCCTAATATCTCCCATTAGAGAGAAGATAGAAGGGTGGGGTTTGCGCTATCTTTTTGAAGATTTTGAGCTCTATTTAACGATGCAAAAAGAAACATAGCCTGCCATTTATTTTTTTTATGCAAACGCGCAATATATGTTATGGTACCAAACAGCGTCCTCTAGCTACCATGGCAAAATGTTTGGAGTCAAATTTGATACTGCTGACTATTAAGGAAGAAATGCTCTTTTAAATGAGCCGCAGTTTGTTTAATTCCGTTAACACAAACCAGAATTATATTGTTATTTTAATAAAAGCAAGTTAAACCTTCCCCCGTTACTTTTTTATATGAGATTGAGCAAAATACGCTATACCAAAATAATTAAAACAAAATCATTAATTACAATAGCAATATTTATATGCCTTCTTAGAACCCAATATACAGGGTCCGGCAATAGTGCGTCGGGCATCTGAAGCTCCTAGAACAAAAAGCTTGGGAATTTCAGTTAAGTGCAAACCTAAAGTATATACGAGGATGTATTTCAGGAAAATTATTTAACTTCTGTAGGGTGGCTCAAAAATGTGTGAGTAGATCGGGATGATTTTTTTTAAATGGAACACGCTGTATATTATTATTATAACCCACATAGCAAAATAATATACCTAGCAGGTGCTCAGAATAAAACTTTTTTGGTATAAGGATATTGGAAATATGTTCTGAGCATGTGCTAAGAATTACACTTATATATTCTGGGATGTGCTATGCACTTGGCTTAAGAATGTTCTAAGAATATTTTAAAATATGCTGAAAATATTCTTGTTTTTATACATATAGCATATTTTGTGAACATACTCTAAAAAATTAGGAGGTAAATTTCGTTCAGCACAGGTAGACAGTTACGTCACAACATGACATCTTTCTCTAAAATATCCAAATACATGCGTAAAGAAACTGTCTACCTGTACTGAACGAAATATACTACATTTTTCTAGGTTATCCAATGGAAATTTTAAATAATAGGAAATCATATACTTACAAAAACATTTATTTGAAAAAATAAACAGCATTTAAATATTATAATGTTTATATATTCTGCTCCTCCTGATTCACAACCTAAAAAAGTATATCTATACCGTCTCTTAACCTAACTAAGTATATGAATAATAAAATGAAGCTAACAAACTTTAACACCTAATACTTACAAATCATTGATGAATATTTACAAAAATTACAAAAGAACCAAAGACTACTTTAAAGCTGTTCGAAATTCAAAACACTTACGCAAGCAAGACTACAAACAGTACAAACAACACTCCTGTTTTCCCTTAACTTTTAAATGTTGAGTACACACAGAACACTATTATCGATATAACATTAAACACAAACCACGCAACAGGAACACATTTTAATACAAAAATCAATCCCGAGATCAATCCGAATCGTAAATCTATAAGCAACAAAATGCAATTAAGTTCGGCTCTTCGGCTGGTTCGACGGGACGCGGTTTTTCTTTGTATCATGGCGGCGAGTCGGTAGTTAGCGTTGCCAGAATTATTTTATCTAACTTACTAAACAAGATTATTACCTATGAAAAGTACTTTATTTCATAAAAACAAAATTCTATTTCATATAAGCAAAAAACGTAAACATGTTTTGCCAAAATATGTTTTGAGCAGGAGGACCGAGCTGTTGTATATATCCAGCAAAGTATATTGAAGTATATAGCTAAATATTCTTAGCATGTGGTAAGAATATATGCACAAGAATATACTTTAAAGAATATAGGTGGCACATGTCCATTTATTCCTGGAACATGCTCAGAATATAAGTATAATGATATAAATTCACGCACATGCTAGGTATATGCTATAGATATGAATATGCTTTTCATTGCTATGTGGGAATTTTATATTTTAGAAAGTTTGGCGTAGAATTTTGAACACCTTGTATGATTTAAAGGCAAGGTAAGTATAGGCCATGTAAAGTAAATACCTAACATAGTTTTGATTTCAAGACAGTTCTTGTATTTTAAATAATGTTTTTAAGAAAGGCGGAAAAATATAAACTTTATTTATTTATTAATATCTCTTTATTAATATCGAAATATGTTTACTCATATTTTAGAATTATGTAAAGTGTTCTGAAAGGAAGCCAAAAAGGCATTAATATACAGGGTGTTCCATTTAAAAAAATCATCCCAATCCACTCAAACTTTTTTGAGCCACTCTATAGAAGTTAAAATATTTTCCTGATATACATCTTAGTACATACTTTAGGTTTGGACTTAAACCAAAATTCTGAGTCGAATCACACGATTCAATTTCTCATATTGAATCAACTCCTACGATTCGTTCCTTTGAACGAATCGCATGCACAATTTACGTTTCATAAAAACAAGAATCATATAACTGGCACTACCGGCGTTAATTTGGCCGGACAATTACTTAAGGGACCAGAAAAAGAAATATACAGTTCTTTAATTTGTTTTTCAACACTTTATGACACTTGCGTAACTGGATTGATTATTTTATCAATAATATTAAATTAACAATCCAATTCATATATACTATTTATTAAAGACTTCTTAATACCAATTTAATATTTTTTTTATTTTGTTCATAATATACCATATTTTGTTCAAATCTAAATATTGGTGCTCGACTCTATGCCTATAACACCGCCGCGCCGTAGAAACGAACGATCGCATTGTGATCCGATTCAATTCTTACGATTCATTTTTACGGCTCATCGTTCAAATCTTATAGATCCGTTGTGGCCACGATTCAATTGAACGAACCGTATTGCAAGCAATGAATCAACTCTCACGACTCTTGGATCCGTGCTGACTACGATTCAATTGAACAAACCGTATTCTAAACAGTGAATCGAATCACACGATTCATTTTTAATATTCGTTCAAATGAACGACTCGTTCAGTCCTTGCCCACCTCTACTACAGATGCCCGACGCACTATTGCCGAACCCTGTATTTAAAAAAATATAAATTTCAGATAGACACAATAATTTTAGCTTGACAAAGAACTCTGGACTATAATTTATAAACTGACGCAAAAAATATATGAAAAAGACAAAAAATTATTTATTTTCAGATAATATAACATGCAATAAAAATTTCCTCTGTTTGATGTCTCATATTTAAGATTTGTCTGTGTTTAATTAGTAATATAATTTTTTGGGATATTTTAATGTTTTAGGTTTATCGTGTACATTGCCAGAAGATTTGCAAGAGCAGTTAATTCATTCCATACCTGCATTAGAGAATGCGACATTATTAAGAGCAGGCTATGGCGTTGAGTATGATTATGTCGATCCAAGAGAATTGCGTAATACATTAGAAGTTAAAAAGGTTGAAGGTTTATTTTTAGCTGGACAAATTAATGGCACAACTGGATATGAAGAGGCGGCAGCTCAAGGTATTTTAGCGGGGATTAATGCCGGTGCTAAGGTATTAAATAATGGTCAGTCTTTTTTACAACTTTATTCAATAACATTAATTTGCTCTCTAGGTCTTGCATTCTGCACCACTTATATTGAGTAGAACTGAATGCTATATAGGCGTTATGGTTGATGATTTGACTACGTTAGGGACCACAGAGCCATACAGGATGTTTACAAGTAGAGCAGAGTTTAGGTAAATTGGTGAATTAATACGTATTGAAAATAATAGTATTTTTGGATATTTTTTTCTGGACAGCCTAAGTTTCCAGAGAGAAAGTTCGCATCATATGGGATTTTTTTTATCATTTTTTTTACAAAATTTGACTTCGTCGTTAGTTTACGATTTGAATTGTGTTAAAAATGAGAATAATATTATGTGTCTTGTGTATCATCATATTTGACATTTAAGACAATAATTGACAACTATTTGCGAGTTATTTTATAATTTTACATAGATACACCATTTTTATACAGGGTGTTTCAAAAAACATGTGCCCATTCTCATGGGGAGATTCCTCACGTAAAAATAAGATTTATTTTTCATATCAACATAGGTTCGATTCTGCTTTGTTTCGTAGCTACAGGGTATTAAAGTCTTAATAATCTTTTGATTTATTATAATTTTCTTCCAAGTACTTTTATCGTTTCGAATGAAATTTTGATAGTAAGAGTTACTATAAATGCGACATATTTTAAAGTTAAAAACGTGTCGACAGATTCACCAGGGACGTGCATATGGGTTATCACTGGAATATTTTTCAAAAATAAAACATAAATTTTATTAAATACAATTAATAAAATAAAATAAAAATAATAATGAATTATATATTTTAACTAATTTATTATTAAATATTATAACTATTAGTTATTATTACTATTAGCCCAACCTACAGGAATTTGAAATAAAAAAATAAAGGTATTTAAGATAATTACAAAAAACCTAATTTTAAAAAAGTTTTAACATCCTGCAACTCTAAAACTTGCTATTAGACTTGGATCTATTAGACTAAAAGGTTGCTATTAGACTTGGATCAAGGCAAATTAATAAAATTGCGTTTATCTCATCAAGAACGCCGAAATCGCCAAAATATCTAGAGACATCTTTTAATCGGAATTAAACTGCTTACCTTATTTCGCTAACAAGATAAAAAAGTCCGTGGCGCTCATGTTTTATTTTGGTAAAAATATTCCAGTGATAACCCATATGCACATCCCTGGTGAATCTGTCGACACTTTTTTAACTTTAAAATATATCGCATTTATAGTAATTCTTACCCTCAAAATTTCATTCGAAACGATAAAAGTACTTGAAAGAAAATTATAACAAATCGTAGAACTCTCTATATTTTTAAAAAGTGCTCTGAATTAACCTACATATGCTCACAAAATTTCATTTCAATACAAACTGTCGTTCTCCTTGGAGCCTCCGCGGCGTATGAGAGGCGCCACCCTGTATTAGTATAGATTTATACTTTTCAACCACTCCAATTACTCCACAGAGAATCAAACGAATTGTTAATTAAACCATACTTTGTGGATGACTTGATAAAATCATGATGAAATTAAAGTCCCTAGATGACTTTAGATGAAATTTCTACGCAGCGCCATCTATCCCTCTACTGGCAGAAACTCCGCCGTGCGAGGCGTAAACACCTGAACAAAATGTGTACACCAGAAATCCACTTTTGATAAATAAATCCAAGGAAATCCACAGAAATCCAAAGAAATCTAAAGAAATCCATAGAAATCCACAGAAATACACAGAAATCCAAAGAAATCTAAAGAAATCCAAGGAAATCCACAGAAATACACAGAAATCCACAGAAATACACAGAAATCCAAAGAAATCTAAAGAAATCCACAGAAATCCACCGAAATCCAAAAATATTAGATTGCATTTTAAATAGTAATATAATAATATAAAGTCGATATAGTATATTTCAGGAGATTTCTATATGACATGACCAAAGTAATAAAAAATAAAAATCCACGTATAGAAGAAGTGGAAAAAATACTCGACACTTACAAACAAAAACTAAAATGCCTGGCAGCAAAATTAAAAAAGTACAAAACAAGGACTCAAAGGTATCAACAAAATAAACTCTTTAATGAAAACCAACAAAAGTTTTATCGTACGTTAAATCCAAACTTAACATCAAAATCCGTACCCTCAAAGGACGATATGACAATATACTGGGCCAACCTGTGGGAAAAACCTACAGAGCATAATTACAACGCCAAATGGATTCGAGATCGAAAAAGAAATGCAAGGGAAACAAATATTAGATATGCCGAAAATTGGCATAATACCGTATGTAGTCATGAATGCCCTTAATGCAATGGCTGATTGGAAGGCACCTGGAAAAGATCATATTCACGCATTCTGGTGGAAACAATTTACATCGACCCACTCGAAGGTTGCGCAGATATTTGATGACCTTTTTAAGAAGGAAATTTAACTCCAAGAGACTTCCGACCAATTACATGTTTACCTGTTATATATAAAGCATTGACCAGTATTATATCTCGGGAGATATCTAGGTATTTAAAATCGCAAAATATATTAGCCGTGGAGCAAAATGGATGCAAAGACAGGGGACGTGACAGGGGACGTGCCCTTGTGATCGATTTAGTAATTACTGATACTACAAAGAGGAAAAATCGAAATTTATCGATGGCATGGATCGATTACAGAAAAGCCTTCGATTCAGTTCCACACTCATGGCTTCTAAGTATATTGAAAATTTACAAAGTAGACCCTAGAATTATCCAACTCCTCGGCCACCTAATGTCTCAATGGAGAACACAAATATCAATAAAAAGTGACACAAATATACAATACAATACCCGAAACATCCGTATTAATCGCGGTATTTTTCAGGGAGACAGTTTGTCCCGTTATGGTTTTGTTTATCCCTTAACCCCCTAAGTAGTATCTTAAATAAAACTAGTTACGGATACATGCTCACAAAATCTCCACATCTTAAGTTGACCCATATCTTTTACGTTGATGACCTGAAATTGTATGCAGCAGGTGAGAGACAATTAACGTCTTTGGTGGAGACTGTAGCTGAGTTCTCAAAATATATTAAAATGCAATTTGGTGTTGATAAATGCTCGTGCATATATATCCAACGGGGAAAAATGAAAGAAAGCGACGCAATGCATCTACTAAATGGCTCAAGTATTGCTTCACTGGCAAACGGCGAACATTACAGATATTTAGGTCTATCTCAGTCACACGAAACACATTCAATTGGCATTAGAAATACGATATGCAGTGCTCTGACTCATAGAATCCGAAAAGTCCTGGGAACTCAGCTTAATTCCAAAAATAAAATACAAGCTTTAAATTCGTGGGCTCTCCCTCTTGTAAGTACACTCTAGGAGTGATCAACTGGCCAAAAACATCTCTTCAACAACTGGATACCGACATAAGAAAATGGTTAACAAAATATCGTATGCACCACCCGAAGTCATCAAAATGTCGATTATACCTGCCAAGAAAATCAGGAGGCAGAGGACTGCTAAGTGTTGAAACTATGGCAGCAAATGAAGAACAAAAACTGAGAGAATATTTTGATCAATCTCAACAGCCCATACATAAAGCAATTGTTGCTATAGGACAAAATCACACCATTTTTAAACAACGGGAAGATACTCCTACAACCACGTTAAGAACCAACGAATGGAAGGGAAAACCTCTTCACGGTAGAATTTATCATAACCTTCATAATGAAAATATTGACGCTCCAGCTTTCTGCACTTACCTAAAATCAGGTTATCTCTTTCCTGAGATGGAAGGATTTCTTCACGCTATACAAGACCAAGTCGTCCCCCCTACCAGAGCATACATTAAAAATATTCAAGGCACTAATATTGAATCAGATAAATGTAGAATGTGCGGGAAAGAAGTTGAGTCCATACAGCACATTATAGGGGGTGCTCCCTGCTGGCCCCCGGAGAGTACTTGGCTAGACATAATATGGTGTGTAAGGTGATTCATCAGGGATTGTGTAAAAACTTTCAGTTGGTAAAAGATCTCAAACCCACTCACAAATACATACCTGCATGGAAGGCGGAGAATGGTGATACTGTCATATACTGGGATACTCCGATTATAACTGTCACTGCGGTGCCCCACAATAGACCGGATATAGTGGTTATTGACAGAAAGAATAAGCATGGATGGATTATAGATATTGGTGTGCCACTTGAAGATTGCTAAGTACAGTGAATTGAATTACCAATTGAAACTAGTTTATAACCTAAATAAAGTACATATAATTCCATTCATTATTTCAGCTAACGGTTTATTCCATAAGAGCTTTTCTAAAAATCTCAAAATTCTCAATCTCAACAACCCACCCTATCTACTTGAATGTCAGAAGTCTGCAATATTGGGAACTTGCTGAATAGTCCGTAAAGTTTTACAATGTTAGCCCGCACAGTGAACCTCTTGGAAACTAGTTTCCCGAGATCACTTGTCAACCAGACATATTATAATAGCTGTGGAAAAAAAAAGAAAAAAAGTCGATATAGTATATTTCAGGAGATTTCTATATGACATATGACCAAAGTAATAAAAAAAATGAGAGTGGGTTTGTATCTCTAAAGGTTATGTATTGCGTTCATACCTTTGAATAAAAAGATTAAGGAAGGTGCATAATGCTATCCATGTATTCATGCATGGTGGGCGGAAAAGGACTCTAGGGTGGGGATTCTTGGCAGTTCTGTTTGACGATTCATTTGACACATTTGAATTTGTTTTAAAATTTTGTGGATTTGTCAGTCTTTAAGGAGCTTATTTTATGTTATTTATTGTTTATTCTACTACTGCTAGTTGTATAAAGGTAGTAAATCTAGAAGGAAATTGTGGCAGAACTTAAATTAACAGTGACACTATTGCGATTTATCGAAAAAGACTGTAAAATAATTGTGTAGCGTGCGGTAGATCTCGGTCAAAAATCGAGTGAAATAATGGAACTTTTCGCTAGTAAGTGACTATATAATATACATACGTGTAGTAAACCGATAATTTATGAAATTCACTTAAATTGCCTAATTATATATTTTTTCTTGCATTTTTGCTTTTATTTACTACTTGTCAGAGATTAGATGTCAAGGAATTTAGATACGTCAATTTGACTTACCTGTTTCAGTAGCGTATCGGATGTTTGTGTTAATAAATAATTATTATAACTTATCTATTTTTATTAAAATTATATATTTTTATTAATTTTATAACAATTTTAATAACTACCAACATTTATTCACAACGTAAAATAAAACAAGAAATTATTGAGTCTACCCCACGTCTACCCTACATCATAGTTTTTACACTTTTTAAATAAAATTAGAACGGCACTGATAAACTGGAATTTAAGTCGGCCATATTTGAGTCCCATCGCTATGGATCTAAGATTTTTGATATACTCCTTCCTTAAGTATTTTTATTCAAAGGTTCATACTAATCCGGTTAGAATAAACTCTAAAGTCGGTTTGTTGTATAAAGTTGGAGTTCAGTTTATAATTTGTAAAAAAAATCTGGGAAATGATAACAGCCGTTGATGCCGGTTTTTTTTCGTTTGGTTTGGTTTGGACAAATCAGCAAATCACGCTGACAAATCCACAAAATTTCAAATCAAATGTGTAAAATGAATCGTCAAACAGAACTGCCAAGAATCCCCACCCTAGAGTCCTTTTTCCGCCCACCATGCATGAATACATGGATAGCATTATGCTCCTTCCTTAATCTTTTTATTCAAAGGTATGAACGCAATACATAACCTTTAGAGATACAATAACGCAAGATTTGCTTCTAGAACGATGATAAAATATGATATAATATTAGGTACATGTTTTAAAGCGAATATTTTCATTATAACAAGTGAATCATATACATAAAAATTATGAGAATGAAAAATTATCTTATAATATTAAACACTTTATGATATAAGATGTGCTGTCAAAGTGCCATTAGACTAAAAAGATCACCTCAAACTAGATACTGATTACAGAAACAAAAAAAGCTAACGTAGTTATCGGATTTCCTACACAGCTATAAGACATATCCATTATATGGATATTAATTAGACTTATGAAGTTTATTTGATTGTATTTAAATAATGAGACACATACTACCGATATGCTAATGTCTGTTAAACGCGAGGAGGGAGTATTTTATTAAACGATAATCTAACGATGACAGAAAACACAAATCACTTTTGAACTAAAAGGACATCAACATCTGTCATGTACTCTCATTGTTAATAATCAGTTGTTGTCCAGTCTTTAATTCACAATTTAATCTAAATATTTATTTTCTCCAAAATTATGAATAAGGAATTCCAGATGGGTAATTAAATCTTCTTTTCTAGGATAACCTTAAGGCCTGATAATGCAGACCAAAGACTAACGCCCAAGGGTTTCGCTGTAGGTTGCGTTTCGAAAGAAAGGTATACAAGAATGAAAAATTTAGAAGAAAAAATGATTCATGGAACGAAGCTTTTAAAAAGTATAAATAAAACGGTAAAACAATGGCGGCAAACTCTTGGAGTATCTGATAGTAAAAGCCATTTACAGAGAAGGTTATTTGAATTTATCTTGGATTTTGTGTTCATATTTTTAATTTATTTTTTTGTTGTAGTGCCTGGGACATGATAGATGTTAATAATGGAAAAATATCGATTGATATGTTAGCTGAAGCTGAACCTTCATTACTCGAACTAAAACGCGATCCTGTTTTAGTAAATCGGTTGCATATTGAAAATCTCTATGAGCATGCAGCTGAAGAACAGTTCCAAGAAATCAAAGAGGTACGTATTTTAAAATAGTTGAACCATTATTGCTGAACAAAAAATATTGTAAATCAATGTCATGTCATGCTGTTGGGATCAATGTTTTAAGTTTTTTATGTTAAATTCTAAAATAGGGTACATTCAGTAGTTTACTGATTTTGTTTTACATTGAAATGTTAATAATAATAATTAAAATTGGTTAAATATATTTATCTACGTCAGTGAGTTAAGAAGTTCTTCACATGATTCAAAAAACGTCGTCGATATCTTAAAAATACTAATCAATGACATACATCGTGTATTTTTCACACAAAATAATTATCAATTGCCATTTCTAAGGTTACTTGACCCTTTTTTTCATGCGATATATTTCATTGTTAAAACTGTATTTTTAGATGAGACAAAATGAATCTCTGGTCTTACCCAAAGATCTCAACTATAACTCTTCACAATTAAGTTTGAGTTTCGAAGAGAGGGAGAAATTGTCAATAGTGCAGCCTCAAACTGTAAGTATCATTCAAGCATAATTTTGTTCTTGTATTTTTTATTCGATATTTTTCTTAGATTGCCGCTGCCAGTAGAATACCGGGCATAACTCCTTCTTCAGTTTTCAGATTGTTAAAATATGTAAAACAACAAAGTGAAGTTAAAAACATGTTAAACGTTAATGATATGTAAATAAATAAGAATAATTTTGATCAAAGGTTGCATTTTATTTTTGTTTGATGGCTTAAATTTAAGATAAATGTTTTACTCTACTTTAAAATGATTAATTATATAGGGATAACCCTGTATAATTAATAATTTTGTAGTTGTAGAATTGTATTTGGTAAACTTAGGCAGCATAATATTAACTAAAATGCTTTATTTCGGAGATACAGGGCGTAGAAGTTTCATCTTTATTTCGTTTTTTTTTCTAAATAATTTCTGAAATATAGTTGATATTTGGTAGAAAATGATGTTCGAAAGTTTTTGACATGAGATTTGATTTTGATGTCAATATGACTTCTACTTGTAGGGGGCACCACCTACATATTTTTTAGCTGTTTTGAATTGTAATAACTTTTCGTCCGTACCTTTGTACAGAACTACTGAGTGAAAGAATATACATTTCCGTCTTCCATTTTTTATGCAAAAAATACTTCTTGGTAAAAATTGCTACGAACAATACGTCTAATAACTATCCAACAGGTTTAATTTTTGCCAGTGATGACATGTATTGGTTATTTCGATTCCAAATATCAACGTTAGTTTAGGGATTATAGAATTATATTATTTTTCGTTTAATTCGCGTATACAATAAAATTATGCTTATAATTTATAATATCAACTGTAAATAATTGATGACTAGGATACATAGTAAGGAAAAAATAAAAGGAACGTTGTTAAAAGTACTTAGTATTTATTATAAATAATTAAAGCAGTGAATATATACAATTGAATAAATTAATACAATTACTTTTTCAGTTAAAGTTCTACGAAAAATCCTTATAAAATCAAGACATTAGTCCGCTACAATGTGTAAGCATATTTTTATACATATTTTTATTCATATAATTATATAAAATGCTTGGTATAAAAATAAACATATTTATTTTTATAAGTACAGTGGCGTGTAACAGGTGTGATTTCCTAATGACGTCTGGCGTCCGCGTCCCACCGCACACTGGTTCGCTCCCCAATAAAGTGATACATTACTTTTCACTCATATAATAAAATAAACGAACAGAACAGAAAACGAACCAGTGTGCGGCGAGACGCGGACGCCAGACGCCACTAGGAATACACACCTTTACTTATAGCATACATTTTGAAGAAATCAAAATATGTTTTACATAAGCCATTGCAGTCCATAATGAAAAATAAATAAGATTATCTATGAATAATACTGTGTGAGCGTTTAATGAATATTCCTATCACTAATGTTAATAGTGATTGATTGGAAAAAAGCGTGTCAAGTTGGTTTGGAAATAACGATGGATGGCATTTACTATATAATTTTACATATACCGGGTGCGTCTCAAAAGTGACTCATCCCTATAACTTTTTTATTTTTTCAGATAAAAAAACGAGATTTGATGTGTTATTGACATATTCAATTGTTTTTGGCCACTTCCTGTTTCACCGGAAATGTATTTTAAATTTCAGCCTAGAATGCCATGGCTGTGTTAAAAATACTAATTTTTAATCAAGGAGCTTTGGAAAAATAGATTTGATCGGGTAACGTTTTTCGTATCTTGTCCTAGCCATTGAAAAGATGCCCAAATCGTGTTTTTAATGATATCTCAATTTTTTCAAATGGAACGAGGGTGGCTCATTAGCATATTTGAAAAAAGTTTTTGTACGAATAATTTGGTACCACACACTTGGTATTTCGAGTCAAATTGTCGTTATGAACCGCATGTTACAATTTCAAATAAACCATATGCGAAGATGTCAAAAGTTGACATATATCATGTCATTCTATTCAGAGTGTCATTTTCTATCGAACAAAGTAACAAAATACCAGGGTGCTATCGAATAAAGTAAAAATATACCGAGGATGCCATTTAAAAATCAAAAGATGTAGTCATTTCCGGTGAAACAGGAAGTGACCATAAACAATTGAATACCGTCAATAAATCCTAATTTATGTCATATACCAGCGTACTAAATCTCGTTTATTTGAAAAAATAAAAAAGTTATAGGGGATGAGCCACTTTTGAGACGCACCCGGTATAGCCTAGTTTTTTTCTATCATATCATACATGTTTGCCATGAAAAAAAATGAAGACGTTTTTATTTAACCATTTTATACAATGAAATATTGTACGAATTTCTTAGCTAATATTATCTGTATAGCTGTAAAACCAATACCGTCCGAAATTCGGATAACCCTTAATATTTTTTAACTTTTTACGATTTTTATGCCTCCATATTGTTTTTTGCAGAAAACGGATGCATTAAAAGTGAGCTTTAATGACAGTGATCGTGATTTCGCCAACTCTCATGCCGTTTTTTTTTCGATTGTACAGCTTTTGATATTACAAAATAATTTGTCACATTAAAAATGACAATTGAAGTAAAATCATATCTAAGTCTTCATATATTATATATATACAGGAACTGCGCAAAAAACGACGCAGTAGTTATTAAACAGTTCAAATTTAGCGTTTCCATGGGGGTATTCAAATATTTTGTACACATTTCTTGGTTAATTTTATCTGTGATTTTATGAATGTAGGGTAACTGTCAGAAAAAAATAATAGAAAGACGGAAATTCGGATCGTTAAGACTTTTACGAATCCCATGCCGCCATATTGAAATATACGTTGAAAATTTGCGAATTTCGTACACGCTAAAATTTATGCTTAAATACTTTACCTCAATCTAACGCAAACTTACAAGCTACTTCGATAGAATAGAGACATTAAAGATTTAAAAAATTACGTTATTTTTTAACCTATACTTAATACAAAAATAAATTTACATACTATATTATGTATAAACTAAAATGGCTTTAAGCGTATATAATATTAATAAATAATTTATCTAATTTGTTCTAATATAGCATGATGGCTCCATTAGTCTTTTCTTCGAGGACGGGTATTATTGTTTCAGTTTCTTTTTCACTGGTAGATATCACAATTATGATTATATTTACAAATGCTGCGCACGCTGCACCAACTACAAACCTAAAGTAAACAAAAATAATCATCAGTCAAGAGAAGTTCTACTTGTGGATGATATCGATAAGGTGAAAAATGATTCTTGTAGAACTTTTTACGTAGAATACTGTGGCATAGTCTGTTTTTCTACGAAAAAAATATTTATGAAAATATAGACTAATGTTATGTTTTTTCAAATGGAACCCCCTGTATATTTATAAATTATATGATCCGTCTTGCTATGAGCTGCTCAAACATATACAGGGTGGCGCACCTCATTCGCCTCGGTTGATTATACGAAAACGGAAAGATGTAGAAACAAAATATTTTATGGGTATATGTGGGGAGGCAATGTGCATAATTTAAAATTATTTTGAAATATACAGGGTGTTTCAGAACTAAGATTCATACCAAAGTTATATTTTTTCTTATGGAACACCCAGTATTTTATTTCATTTTTGGATTCTTGAGCCCATAAAAGGCATTTATTATAAGGGTTAAATATATTTAAAATCTTTGGGTTTTGAGATATTTAAAGATATTTAAATATGCATGCAACAATAGAATAGATTATTAACACCCTGTACATTACATTTCAGAATTAATTCTTGTGCTATGTTTAAAGGTAGAGAAATAAACTTTACTGAAAAATGGTATTGCTTCCTTAAATTTATACAGGGATATCATAAATTGCTGATCTATTTTAAGGATATATTTTAGATAAAAACTTCGGTATTTCAAATACAACACCCTATATTTTTTTAAATAAATCGAAGCAGATTCCAATGCTCTTTCAAACTGTATTAGGGTTTCCTATACCTATCTAGCTGAGATTTTGAGTAAAAAGCGATTTTTAAATAAAATTGCAATCAAGGTGGCTGGTGTCGCCATGACAATTTTCTAGTGAGAGTTAGTAACTATTTTTAAAGTCGACATTAGTTTATGGACATTTTTAACAATATGGACATTATTAATAATTTATAACAGTTTACTTAAATTTACCTACAATAGTTTAATATAAGTAAGTATTCACTATTTTATCAAGAAAAATAAAGCAGTATCTGCTGGCGGAACGAATGGATATGTTACTAGTGATTTTATTTTGTGAGGAAAATTGCTTTTTTTGAGGGCTTATGCCCAAAGATATCCAAATAGGAGTCTTTCTGATAAGCGTTCTTTTGAAAAACTACTTGTTCTATATCGTTGGGCTGGTAATGTGGTTTATAAAAAACTTATTAGGCAGAAACCTGTCATTGGAAGTGAAGAAAATGAATTTGTCGTAATTGGCTCTTTTAAAGAAAATCCATATATCTACAAGTAGAATAATAAATAAATATTTATTTATTATTTTAAAATAAAACTATTGAAGATAAATTAAATAAAAGTAAACTGCTATAAATTTAAATAATTTTAAATTAAGTCCATAAACTATTGTCGACTTTAAAAATAGTTATTAACTGTCACTAGAAAATTGCCATGGCGACACCAGCCACCTTGATTGCAATTTTATTCAAAAATCGTTTTTTATTCAAAATCTGAGCTAGATAGGTATAGGAAACACTAATATAGTTTCAAAGAGCATTTAAATCTGCTTCGATTTATTTAAAAAAATACAGGGTGTTGTATTTGGAATAACGAAGTTTTTATGTAAAATAAATCCTTAAAATAGATCAGCAATTTTTGATACCCCTGTATAAATTTAAGGAAGCAATAACATTTTGCAGTAAAGTTTATTTCTCTACCTTTAACTTAGCACAAGAATTAATTCAGAAATGTAATGCACAGCGTGTTAATAATCTATTCTATTGTAGCATGCAAATTTAAATATCTCAAAAATCAAAGAATTTAAACATATTTAACCCTTATAATAAACGCCTTTTTTGGGCTCAAGAATCCAAAAATGAAATAAAATACTGGGTGTTCCATAAGAAAAAATATAACTTTGGTATGGATTTTAGTTCTGAAACACCCTGTATATTTCAAAATAATTTTAAATTATGCACTTTGCCTCCCCACGTATACCCATAAAATATTTTGTTTCTACATCTTTCCGTTTTCATATATATTTTGAATATCTGCGCAAACCAATTGCCACATTCATTACTTTTAAAATAAAGTTCGATTATATCCACTTTTTCTGCAAGTGAGTACACCATAATTGTTAAAAAGTTTAACGATATTGAGAAGAACTTCAACGCACAAGTCAGAACAGCTATCTAGCAACTACCGCACCTGATCGTTCAACCTTGTGGCAAATGAAAAAATGCGTAAACATCTAGAAATAATAAGAAAAAACAGCAAATTGGTCGAAGGAATTTATTCTTATCATTTAGTCTGATAAATGTTTAAATAAACTTTTCAAATTTCAATCCTTCATATTTTCTCAATGACTCGACCGATTTTCAAAAACGAAGCGGGGAAATATAGAGAATAGAAAGCTCTTTTCATTGCGGTGCCACTTGACCCCCCTTCCCATTTGAAAAAAGTTGGGGGATGACACCCCCGCTTAGAGGGTTGAAGATTTTGCAATCATTTTTGGGGCAAAAGTTGTCCCCCTCACAAACAAAATTGACGAGTTTTTGGATTTTTTGAAAAAAAAATTACCCTGGCCGTTATGCCTTGCGGAACGTTTTCTATGGGCCACCCTGTATTTCATATTTCAAAAATCCCTAAATACAGAAATCGAGAACGGACAAATCCGGGAATCGGGAAGGCTATCGTATGGGTCCTTTGGTTCCAATTCATTGATTTGGGAACAGTCATTAAAAAAATACTAATATTTTCAAAGTTGTGAGGGGGGCCCTATCTTGCTGATAGTATATTTCACGTAAATTAGCTAAAGGAATATCTAAAAGTTCCGGTAGGGTAGCTTCCGAGATTTATAAATAGCGGTAGAGTTAAGGTTTCCTAATAATATAAAGAATTTATTAGTGGCTCCCAAAATAAAATAAGAGACAGATAGCAGTATACTTTTAATAATTCTTTAATTTCTTTTATTATCAATCATGGCCTACTAATAAATATGATCTTTTAAAAAAAACTTTTAAATATTGCAGTAAATAGTTAAAATAAATATAGAATGATATATATTTTTGAAAAGCTTATACCGCCAGATCATATGATTTATAAATATACAGGGTGTTCCATTTAAGAAAACACAACTTTAGTTCATATCTTCAAAAATATTATTTTTGTAGAATAACATACTATGTCACTGTATTCTACGTAAAAAGTTCTACAACAGACAGTTTTCACCTTCACGATACCTTTCACAATAACAGAGATACAAATTGCAAAATTTTCAAAAAGACCCTGTAGCTTAGAAACGAAGAGAGCTATGAAAATTTTGTTTACAGTATCTTCCCTTTAGCAAAAAAACTGGGACAGGTTTGTGCAAACCGCACCCTTCTATCTTCACTAATAACGCAGATTCCGTATGATTTCGATTACACCCTGTATATTATTACATTTTTAGATTTTACTATCGAGTGTAGAGGTAGGAGAAATATCTTCGTGCATTAAAAAATGGGGGTCATAAAAAAGGGAAAACTTAACCTGCTGTAGCAAACACCTAAAATTTAAAATATGTGCCGAAAATTTTTAGAATAAGAAATGAAATAAAAAAAATACAAATTTTATTTTCTTACATGATATAAATTATATACATATATATCTCACATGATATAAATTATCGATTTTTATTCAGCAGTAATTTTATATTCTAAAAAATAAAAACAAAGCTTTTTTGGGTAATGTTTGGTTATGTTACTTTTATTCTCTTATCTATGGTTACTTTTCATTTTTAGATTTATGCATCATTAGCGCCACTGTGGTTATTTGGTGAACCCTTATTCTTCCCATTTTTGTGACCACTTTTTCAAATTAAGTCCCATAGGAGTTATTTCTCCTCATCTCTACGCTCCATAGGTTCTAATATTAAAATAAAACTAGATTTGATTAAGGTTTCAGAATTTCGCTTTCTAAAATATTTTCAATTTTGCAAAAATTGATTATATGCAGTCACAATTTAATGCTTAATTTCTCTAAGCTTAATAGCATTTCATGAACGATTCTTGAGTACCATCGTTTTAAGCTTGATTTTCATGCATCCGTTGTCCGACGATACGATGATACGATAATAAATAGATGAAGAATACTGTCGCTTGCCGTTTAGTTTGTACGGCCAAGGTCAGTATTCTTCATTGCTACCGATCGCTATTTAGATACAGAGTTCCAGCCCTGGTTCTTTAATATATCTTTTGCTATGCTCTCCTGAATAGAGTGCGGACCGTCTGGCTGCCGGTAGACGTTGCGTTCACTACTACGCATCATACCTGTATTCAACATATGTTCACTACTGCGCTCCACAAATTCGCCCTGTATTTCAGGAATGAAGGATGCTAGCACAAACCTATGTGTAGCATATTTTGTTTTAAAAAAAAGTAGCAAAGTAATGTGAAAATCGCATTATTGTATACTCAAAAACGAAAAATGCCATAAAACACACGAAAATGGGATACCCTGTACAGATGTGAACTGCAGTAGTCTACTGGCAGCTAGACGGCCCGCACTTTGGTCAGAAGAGCATACCAAAAGATATATTAAAGAACCAGCTTTCTTAAAATTCTCGTTTTCCCTATGATGCTAGTTCTTGTACTATTATATTTTTATTAAGGTTAGATTAAATTTGTCAAAAAAGTGTCAAAACGTCCGCGTCCGTACGTTCCGCCTTCGTTGACAGGCTGGAGTAAACAAATTACGGATGAAAAGTGGCGCGAAAACGCTATGCTTAATCAGAGCGCCGTCGGACCATTGTATCAACGGATAACGGACGCATGAAAATCAGGCTTTAGTTATATGTTAATAAATAAAATTATATAAGGATTCTTGCCACTTAACTGCTTATATAGAAATTTAATTCTACGCTGTGTTTGTCATAATGTGGATCAACCTGCTCTCACTACCGGTTTCGGAGCCCTACTCCATCATCAGGTGAGCTTGGGCAGATCCACAAAATGACAACCACAGCGCAGAGATAGTTAATTCCGACTTGTCGAAAAGTGTCGGTTAGATATTAAGTCCCGAACGGGAGATAGCGGCCTGCGTGCAATGGTAGTACTTTCGTACCACTGGGGCGCAACTATCGATAGTAAAAAGATGGTAAAAGGCTTTTTTTTCAGGCAAGCCAAATTATAAAGTAGAAAACAAATTTCTTGCAGTATAGGTATATAATAAAATTATATAAGGATTCTTGCCACTTAACTGCTTATATAGAAATTTAATTCTACGCTGTGTTTGTCATAATGTGGATCAACCTGCTCTCACTACCGGTTTCGGAGCCCTACTCCATCATCAGGTGAGCTTGGGCAGATCCACAGAATGACAACCACAGCGCAGAGTTAGTTAATTCCGACTTGTCGAAAAGTGTAGGTTAGATATTAGTCCCGAACGGGAGATAGCGGCCTGCGTGCAATGGTAGTACTTTCGTACCACCGGGGCGCAACTATCGATAGTAAAAGGATGGTAAAAGGCTTTTTTTCAGGCAAGCCAAATTATAAAATAGAAAACAAATTTCTTGCAGTATAGGTATATAATAAAATTATATAAGGATTCTTGCCACTTAACTGCTTATATAGAAATTTAATTCTACGCTGTGTTTGTCATAATGTAGATCAATCTGCTCTCACTACCGGTTTCGGAGCCCTACTCCATCATCAGGTGAGCTTATACTACAAGATTTTTTATTTTATTTTATAATTTGGCTTGCCTGAAAAAAAGCCTTTTACCATCTTTTTACTATCGATAGTTGCGCCCCGGTGGTACGAAAGTACTACCATTGCACGCAGGCCGCTATCTCCCGTTCGGGACTTAATATTTAACCGACACTTTTCGACAAGTCGGAATTAACTACCTCTGCGCTGTGGTTGTCATTTTGTGGATCTGCCCAAGCTCACCTGATGATGTAGTAGGGCTCCGAAACCGGTAGTGAGAGCAGGCTGATCCACAATATGCCAATATACAAATACAATATATAATTTCTATATAAGCAGTTAAGTGGCAAGAATCCTTATATAATTTTATTATATACCTATACTGCAAGAAATTTGTTGTCTATTTTATGTTAATAAATCGTTATTTGGGAAATATCAGGGAAATATGAAGTTTGAAGTTGATTTGTTAAGCAATACTATTGTTAAATTAAATATTACATGACATACCAAAACGAAAAGGACAGTTCCGCCATTCCTTCTGAGGTCCATTCGTTATTTCTATCTTCTCTAGTTAAAACGTTGTATTGAATTGTAGTGTAGTATTGTGCTATCCATAATCCAATACCACATAATGACGTAAAAACTAAAATTAAAAATAATATAATCACATTTTATCAGTATATTTATCTGCATTAAGGTCTAGCACCACGAAATAATACTTGACAGTGACACTTGTCTAAGTCTATTATTTTATTCATAAGTGAATTTGTATTTTGATTTTTTGGATGGCGTCTGTCGAAATCTTCCTTGACTCGTTGGAGAGACTTTAGCAAATACCGATATATACCGGGTGCGTCTCAAAATTGGCTCACCCCTATAACTTTTATATATTATATTATTTATATATATATTTTTTTATATATATATTTATATATATATATATATATATATTTATATATATATTTTTTATTTTTTCAGTTAAAAAAAACTAGATTTGGTATGTTAGTGTATGAGATAAATTTGAATTGATTGACGTATTTAATTGCTTTCGGTCACTTCGTGTTTCACCGGAAACGACTACAAAATTTGATTTTGAAATGACATCCTCGGTATGTTTTTACTTTATTCGATAGAAAATAACACTCTGAATAGAATGACATATTATATGTCAAGTTTTGACATTTTCGCATAGGGTTTATTTGAAATCATAACTTGCGGCAAAATAAAACGCTAAATCACCACAATACACCAAAACACTTACTTTTACACTGGGCGCGCGTTTCGCTATTAGCATCATCAGCAGATTGTTAAAATTTGTTTTGGTGTATTGTGGTGATTTAGTGTTTTATTTTGCTGTGTAACACTAAAGGTTCCAACCTCCAACTGTAATATATAACTTGCGGTTTGTAACGAAAATTTGACTCGAAATACCAAGTGTGTGGTATCAAATTATTTGCAAAATAATGCTTTTTCCAAATATGCTAATGAGCCACCCGTTCCATTTGAAAAAATTGAGATATATGATTAAAAATACGATTTGGGCATTTTTTAACAGACCAGGACAAGACACTAAAACATTAGACGATCAAATCTATTTTTCCAAGGTTCCTTGATTAAGAATTAGTGTTTTTAACATAGCCTTGGTACTCTAGATTGAAATTTAAAATACAATTTTTTATTAAGCGAGAATGTCAAAAGTTGACATATGATATGTCATTCTATACTATGGAATGAAATAAAAAATACCGAGGGTACCATTTAAAAATCAAAAGTTTTAGTCATTTCCGGTGAAACAGGAACTGACCGAAACAATTTGAATACGTCAATTAATCCTGATTTATGTCATATACTTGTTTAATTTGGTATGTTTACCAAATCTAGTTTTTTATCTGAAAAAATGAAAAAAGTTATAGGAGTGAGCCACTTTTGAAAAACACCCGGTATATCTATATTATACTCAATATAAAACTTAAAAACTTGGCCCTAATCCTTAAATGGATTGAGCTTAAAAATTAAGTTAAGATTTTAGGACAGCATTTCAACATACCTAAACTTACATGACTGTGGTTAACTAGAATTTTACTGTATTAGTAGTAATTATTAAACGGCGATTTAACGGTGTAAATAATTAATATTAATTAGCATATCGTTCCTTAAACTTAATGGAAATTAATTTTGAAATGTTGTTTGTTACGTTTACACAACATAAAGAAATGTAAGTTGATTATGCATAAATAAACTAGTTTTTATAAAAGATCACTTATTTAAGTTATTTATTAATGAGAATAATAATGATAAACGTTTGTTGAATAATTTTAAAACAACAATTTTAGATTTAATAAATAGATCTTAATAATAGATAGAATCTTAAAAAAAAGTTCTCAAAGCTGAAAATGATCTCTTAAAGCAATCAAAGTTGTTTTTTTTAAATAAAAATAAGATGGTTTCGTTTGGTGGAAACTGAACATAAATCAGAATAATCAACAGAAAATGTAACTGTAATACAGGTACAGGGTTAGCATTTTACTTTGTGTCAGTTAAAACAGGCTATATCTTGTTTATTATTGGTCATAGGACGTTCATTAAAAATATACATTGTAATAATATGGCAACATTGGTAGTATAAAGGTACATAGTACATACCTAAACTTTTAGTAAACCAGAAAAAAACCAGTGATATTCAAAATTTAAGCGAAAAATCAATTTTTTTGGAAATTTTCAAAGTAAAATATCTCGGTTATTTTGGACTTATTTGAAAAACGGTAAAGAGAAAATATGTTTCTTTTATCGAGATCTACCAGCTCTGAAAATATTTGCACTTATTTAAGACTCACCCTGTATAACAGAAATATAAAAAGCATCAAGTATAAAAGTTCGAGTATAAAAATATTATTATCCTACTCCATACATATTGATAATCTATACATCTAATTGATAATCACAATCTATTCTTCATAATTCGAACTTAGACAAAATCTATCACTTCTGCTATATATGTGCTATCACTTCTAATATACAGGGTGTCCCAGAAATAAGTGCAAGTATTTTAACTGGTAGTATAGTTCAACCCTAGAAACACGCCTATGAGGGTTTTTTGGCGAAAAAAAGTTTTTGAAAATTTTTTGGGAAATTTTTTTAGTTTTTATTTAATAAAAACAATTTCTTGATGATATGGCAACATAGGTAGTAGATTAAATTTACAAGAAAGAAAATCCAGAAAAGATCCAGTGGTTCTCAAAATTTTTTTTTTTTTAACAAAAGATATGTTTTTTTGGAAATTTTCAAAGTAAAATAACTCCGTTATTTTGGATTTATTTGAAAAACGATAAAGAGAAAATATGTTTCTTTTATCGAGATCCACCACCCCTTAAAATACTTGCACTTATTTCTGGGACACCCTATATAGAGCGTCCCTTTAAAGAAAATTTAGTTTATATTATTAACTTCGACATTTGACGGCGTATGACACAGTTGGTAATACGCAAAAATATCGACTAAAACTCTTTAATTTGTTTTTTTTTCAACGAATTTTCTGTTTTTCAAGGAATCTCCAAAAATAAAAAAAGTTATATCATCTTAAAAATTGGACAAAATAAAATGACTACACTGTACCTATTGAATTTATAATAGAATTGGGGGGGGGTCTTCTAAATGTTGGCAAAAACATTTTCTAAAAATTCGTGGATAGAAGTTAAATACCGAGTTAAGTACGATTTAAAAGAGATTAAAATCTTGATTAAAATAAAATTTTCATATATCTCAAAAATCGAAATAAATATCTTTTTTTTTAATATTTTAAATATGTAGCGTCCACCACAGATCAAGCATATTTATATCCAATGTCTAGGTACCGTATGATCGAAAAAAAAAACGGCGTTCAGTTGTCTGGGAAATGACGATCGATGACATTTCTCATATAAATTTACATATTATAAAATGACAGCGATCTTTATTTCACAGCCGTCGCAGACGCCGTTTTTTTTTCTATGAATAATTCATATGAAGAACACCTAAGCATACGCGATACCAAATATCGAGATAATAATCGTTACGTGATAAGCACTAGAGTAAATTTGGAAATTTAACTATCACTTGAATAGTAAACAAACTTTTAGAATAATTTTGTAAACTTAGTAATACTTACACGTAAGAAAGTTCCACAATATTAGTCCTGACAGGCCAGCTAAATATCGGTGGGTTGTTGTGGCAGTGTTAATAACAGCAAAAACGGCACTCAACAATGAAAATAGAAGTCCAAGACACAGCGCGCCTATTGTACCTATCCAAAACCAGTAATTGAGAAACTCTGGCTCGTACTTCATCGTAGCTATCACTGAAATTAGAGAAAACATAAAGTAAGTAGAGGTGGGAATTATAGTTCCTTGGGAAGAACTAGTTCCTTAGTTCTAGTTCATCCAGAGGAATAGTTCCTTGAACTAGGTCTTTAGTTCACAATAGTTTCCGACTAACATTGACATCCCCCTTGCTTGCTAATGCGTTTCGTTGTCAGTCAGAACTATTCACAGTATGATCTGTATAATTTTTATAATGTACGGAGATATAACGAGACGTGTAATTGTGTATGTTAAAAACATATAGGTAAGTTTTATTGCAGATAAAAAAATTAAAAAGAAACTCAAATCAGAGTTTAAAAAACTATATCACAAATCAATTGGAGCAAATATTACAAAAAATTTACGAAAAATTGCATTTTTCCTCACTTCAAGCTTTTTGTTTTTGTTTAAAAATTCAGAATATCTACTTCGTTTTATAAGGTATTTCTTAATTTTAGGGACCTAAAGTGAAATATTCCCATAAAATATTTAAAAAACAAACTAAAAATCAAAAAGAGTATCCACGACAATTTTCTGTGGTAATTACCCCGCTCGGCTGTAGCAATAGACAAGGCCGAATCCATCATCGTCGCCTTGTATTATATCTTGGATCTGCCGACTGAATAGATTCCCGTGAACAGTCTTTTAATAGTTCCTCTATGTCACTCCCCACGCCTGCCTAGCATCAATCGCGCTGGCTGATCTATTCTAGGTAAACTAGTCTTTTATTTAATTCCTCTAGTTCTTTTAAGTCCGGATCCGATAACGTATAGCTGGCACTCCCCACTCCTGCCTACCATCGGGCTACGCGCGCTAGCCGATCTGTCGCCGTCGCATATTATTATATATCGGTCACAGTCTCGATCCCGGAATAGGTCCTGAGGAACTAGTTCTTTGAGAAACCAGGAACTAGTTCCTTTCATTCCGGGGCCGGAATAGTTCATTGGAAATAGTTCGTTCACGAACTACACACCTCTAAAAGTGAGTAAATTAAAGATTAAATAATTTAATTAATTTAAAGAGCACATTAAATGGATACAAACAATTCTGTGTTCTATTACTACTCATCGCCGCAGACATTACCATTTACTTGGGTTTCCACTGTTCAAAAGTTGCGATCATAAAGTAGAAACAGACTATTGTTTAATGATCTGTTATTTTACAACTGTTATTTGGAGATCATAGTTCATAACAGTATTGATTTAAGAAAACGACAGGTTTGAAAATAGCACTGATAGCAAAACCCTCGATTCGTTCGAGAAAAAATATACAGCATATTTACGAAAATATTTTTAAAATGTGTTATGCTATGCTGCAACAATATTTTAAATCTATGAAGCATATTTTAGTACAGGTTTGGTGAGCATCGTCCGTCGTTCTTTACATTGTTGTTTTTATCAGAATTGAGAGAACATACTTGAACAGTGATGAGAGGTGGGTAAATACTTAATGGGAATAATAAAGAAGTATGGGTATATACCTGGGTACTCAAAAGGTGTAGAGTATATACTTATTGAGAATATATTTCGTCTGGAAACCACCTTATAAAATTCACGTAACCTAAATGGAACTGTCTGCGCCTATGGTCTGCGCTGTGCTGTATTTTCGATACAATTAAGACTATTGTGCAGTCTTTGTGGGGTAAGATAAGTAAGGTAAGAACAAATTGTTGTTAAAATTTGTTATAGTACGTTAAATTAATAAAATAAACATACTTGGGTAAATACCGGGTATACAGGGTGCTACAAATTCGAGGTACGAGCATTAGTGTCTCGGTAACCGTGATAGATACGAAAGTTGCGCTTTAAGATGTTCACCAAGATGACATCCAAAAAGTTTTAAAAATTTCAAGGATTGCTGAGTTTTTTGAAAATAAATTTTATTTTTTTCTGTCGTTGCTTTTTAGAAAATCAAAAAACTAATTACACATTCTCATAGCCACCTTATTAGGGCTATCTGATATATCTTAGATTTCCAATATGATCAGATTAAATAATTTACAGAAAAACCAGAGTCGGGTGGACCATCGGCAACGGTCGGACTTGAAATTATTTTAAATAATAATTAAATAGTTTTGTTCTTGTAACCTGTACCCAAAACAAAAAAAAAGTATCAAGAAGAGTCCTTTCAAAACTTCAAATAAAAAATGCAGGTCCGTATTTAAAAAAATTAAGTTGGCCTCTGTATCTCACAAATTATCAGTTAATTTGAAAATCTAAAAATACTGTCAGATAGCCCGTTGGGTATATACCGGGCCGGGTGGAATGTTTTCACGTATTTTTTCGCCTTACATTTTGGTCAATTCTTCCCTATTGATTTGTTGTTACTGTTTGATTAGGGAACTAACCGTAATGCAATGCAAACCAAAATGAAATGTAAATGGACATATTGTTAATCCAATAAGAATAGTTTTGGGGATAACCCGAGAATATTACTGGTACTTTTTTCTGTTTCATTTCTATTTAGGAATAAATAATGAACTACTTTACATGTAGGTACTAAGACAGGGGGGCCCGCGAAGGCTGGGGCCCGGCTGGCAATGGCCGGCGCCGTCCCTAAGTATATGGCCAGTCCGACCCTGTTACCAACGACGATGCACCATCCGGTATAAGATCTCATTGTTTTTGAAAACAGAAAACAGCTCCTTAAAGTAGATCGGGGAAGTTGGCAACTCTTTGAAAGCAGGAATTATAAAATACAATCCTGCTTGGGCTGCTACAATCCCGCTTTATCCTGCTTCAAATTCCTACTCAGCCACACCTACCAATTTTCAGCTATAGTTACTTTTATTTTGGTTGCTAACTTCCCACTTGGCAACACATGAGAAGCAGGATCGTCTAAACTGGTTCATGCTTGCGCTGAACCCCTGTTGCATCCTGCTCTAAATTTCATCCCAGCAACACTTGCTGTTTTTAAGATACAGCAAGTTTAAGTCTGATTGGTGACGTCACACATAGCATCACAATAAAAGCAGGATGACTGAAACAAGTTCCTGAGTTTCAATGAGTTCTAACTTCCGCGATCTCCTTAAAATGTACTCCAACGTATTTTTTACGTTTTAATCACAGTTTTAAAGTAATATTAGTCTTCGTTTATTGGTAAACTATAAATAAAGTTTAAATCCATCTTCAATTTTCTGTGGGACAAAAAAGAAATATTACGATTCTATTGACGATTGGTAGATTATTTATAAATAAATAATTTATACCCTAGATAATCCTTTTTTATTTATTATAATGCTACCATATTTAGAATAATAATAATAACTGCAAATAAATATTAAAAGAAATGATTACGGTGTCATTACCTAAATTTTAAATTTAAATGACCAACTAGTTTACTTGAGTAAACAGGTTTCACAATTAAAACAGTTATATGCTATTAACAGTGAATGAACCACTTTACAACTAAATACAAAACGGTTAGGTGATAATTTATATATAAAATATATATATATATTATAAAACAGTTTAATATTTGGACGATGCACGAAAATTATACTTTGATTGAAAATGCAGGTAATGGTAAAGCACATTGTAGAAATACCGGGTGCGTCTCAAAAGTGGCTCACCCTTATAACTTTTTTTATTTTTTCAGATAAAAAAAACGAAATTTGGTATGTTAGTATATGACATATATTAGGATTGATTGACGTATTCAATTGTTTTCCGCCACTTCCTGTTTCACCGGAAATGACTAAAACTTTTGATTTTTAAATGGTACCCTCGGTATTTTTTTACTGTATTCTATTGAAAATGACATTCTGAATAGAATGACATATCATATGTCAACTTTTGACATTCTCGCTTAAAAAAATCGCATTTTACATTTCAATCTAGAGTGTCATGGCTGTGTTAAAAACACTAATTTTTACTGAAGGAACCCTGGAAAAATAGATTTAATCGTCTAATGTTTGTCGTGTCTTGTTCTGGCCGGTTAAAAGATGTCCAAATCGTATTTTTAATCATATCTCATTTTTTTTAAATGGAACAAGGGTGGCTCATCAGCATATTTGGAAAAAAACATTTTTCACAAATAATTTAGTACCACACACTTTTTATTTTTTTCGAGCCAAAATGTCGTTATGAACCGCAAGTTACAATTTAAAAAAAAACCATATGCGAAAATGTCAAAAGTTGACATGTCATACGTAATTTTATTAGGGTGTCATTTTCTATTTATATCAAATAAAGATATTTTAACAATTACTTATTAGACATTAGAATTTTCTTCATGTAGTTGAACCTAAATTCGCATAAAAACTGTTTAGTAGAGTATGATTCCAATTTTATAAAATAAATAAATCCTTTAGTTTAATTCTTAAACAATGTTCAAAATCTAGAGTAGTCGCCGTAAACAAATAAATAATTATATCTACACTGGTTATGACATTGGAGTTAATTACATTTAATTTAAAAACTAGAATAACTTAGAGAAAGTCAACGAATTCGTTAACTTACTAGTCATAGTTATACATGAAAATTCTATTGATTGACAATTTTATTTATTGAAATAACGTAATTACCACTAATTACATACCAAGTAACTTTTTAAAGGAAATCTTTTAACAAATTTTTTTGATAATATTTATTCATCTAAAGGTAATACCAAGGGTAATACCCTTAAATCAAGGGTAATACTATATTATACTTGTAAAATTAACATTTTTAATTTAAATACTTTTTTATATGCAGCAGAAAATCGATGTAGAATGTAGAATGTGTGGGAGGATGGTTAATCACCGCGACTTTGCAGATCGATTGTGTCCCTCTTTCTTGAGTTATAACTCAGCATACAGTCTCAGTGCTTTGACAAAAACCAATATCTGAGACGGTTTTACAGAGGTTAGTGCTCCATCTCTGATATCAGTCCCAGTCGCACCAAACTGCATGGCACGAATGGTTGTCTTGGCGCACTCAGCGATGAGGTGTTCTGGTGTTTCCCCATTGCAAAATAGAACACTATATCATCACAATACACCAAAACACTTTTACTTTTACACTGAACCATGTTAGCATCATCACCAGATGATTAAAACTTAGTCATCAGTTTTAATCATCTGCTGATGATGCTAACATGGTTAGCGAAACGCGCGTCCAGTGTAAAAGTAATATTATATATACCTTTAATAAAATATAACTCTATATTTATAAAATGGAAAACAACTTTCTTGCAGTACAGGTATATTCTTCTGTATTTATATTGCCTACTTAATCTGATCTTTGAGAACTTTATTTATATTTTGTCATACGCCTGGTATTATTTTTAATGCTTTGCTTGGAAACTTTGAATAAATAACCCAAACTGGTATGTGAGTCTCTAGTTGCAAGGAATCTTAATGTTATGACCAATCTTTATTTAACTCTTTCTTTAACCGAAATACACTTCCTAAGTTGTATTTTTTCTTTCAATACCAACTGAGTTAACAAGTCTTTCAAAATCAGTAGCGGACATGCGATAAAAATATTAAAAAACATTCTGTCTGTTTGTAAATCGCGTAGATGTTTACTTTCACTGTGCTGAGATCTACTTTTGAAATTATTAAACATCCAACACCGCCTTTTTTCTCTTTGTCTCCTTCGTTTTGCAATAATGATTGCACTAGCAGTCGCTATGAAAAATACTTCTGTATCGTCCATGTCCAAACAGCACGAACGCAAGCACTACAATACAATGTGGACGCCGATGCTTGCGAGCCGAAAGATCTTGAGAAACAGGAAAATCAGGAGCGCAAGCAACGAAAGCAAAATCAGAAGCAAGAGCGCGAGCAGGATCACGAACAATGTAGACGCACCTTTATAATAAATGCCTTATTTTATAACCAAGAATCCAAAAATTAAATAAAATACCGGGTGTTCCATAAGAAAAAATATAACTTTAGTATGGATCTTAGTTCTGACACACGACACACTGTACATTTGAAAATAATTTAATTTAAATTATTAAAAACCCCGACAATTCGAAGATTGTTCATACTTAAATCTAGGAAAATCTTTGATTTTTCTGGGTCGTAAGTTCTAGAAACATCGATACTTTTTATCGATAAACTTCACCTTTAGGGAATATGTGCCTTACCATATTTTTATTTTTAAGGAGTTTTTTTTTCATACCTACTTCAAAAGTATATTTTATTTCTACTACAATAGGCGTAATTTACATAAGCAATCAAACAGCTTAGGTATTTTCAGATACAACATATAACAACAGATACAATATTTTCAGATAGATCCAAAAAAATTTGCAACCCATTATTTTGACTATACCGGGCGCGTCTCAAAAATGGCTTACCCCAATAACTTTTTTATTTTTTTCAGATAAAAAAACGAGATTTGGTATATTAATAAATTAAAATTAACATAACATTAGGAAACATAAATTTGGATTGATTGACATATTCAATTCTTTTCGGTCACATCCTGTTTCACCGAAAATGACTACAATTTTTGTTGTAGTCATTTCCGGTGTATTGTGATCCCATACAATTCTTACGACTCATTCGTTCAGATTTTATGGATCCATGCTGGTCATGATTCAGCAGTGATCCGATTCAATCCCTACGATTCATTTCTACGACTCAATTGAACGAACCGTATTCTAAGCGGGGAATAGAATCTTACGATTCATTTTTAATACTCGTTCAAATGAATGACTCGTTCAATCTTTGCCCACCTCTACTTGTATGTACTATGTCAACCAGGCTTAAATAAATAAATAAATAAATGCCTTTATTGTCAAAAAATTTTTCAATTTGTAGACAAAGGTAAACTAAGAAACAAAGTAAAAAAACAAGGTACACAAACAAACAAACAAAAGATAATACAAAACATTATACAAATAATATTGTCAGTCTTATTGTTAAAATAAACATTTATAAATGTTTACAATGCCAAAGAACAAAAAAATAAAAATAATATTCAAAATATTTAGTTAGTTTATAGTAAAATATCAATGACCTCTAAATAAATTTATTTCAGTGTTTACAAGATCAAATTCGATTTTCAAAATATAATTCATTTACGGCGTAGAAAGCCTTGTCTAGTAAATAAGAGTTCAATGCTTTGCGAAATGAAAAAAATGATGTTATGGATTTGATTTCATGGCAGGTGAATTTTTTTCGAGTTGTATAATATTGAACTTTTAACTAACTCTGAGCGTGGGGTAGGTAGATAAAGATCTTGCTACGCGTTTCTGAGTGGATAAGTGTGAGATGGCCTTTCTTGAGAAGCTGATACATGTTTACGTATTAGGCAAACGGATTCAAATATAAATAAGGAAGGAAGAGTCAATATTTTTAATTCTTTAAAAAAGTCCCGGCAATGAGTTCTGCTGTTTAGTCCCAGTGAATATTGAACAGCTCTCTTCTGGAGCTTGAAAATGCGGTCAAATTGAGTCGCACAACACGTACCCCAGAATGGAAGGGCATACCTGAGGTGCGACTCAAAAAGTGCATAATAAATAAAGTTAAGCTCCTTAGAAACAGACCTTAATGCAATACAGGCAGAGCTCAATTTTTTCGACAAAGCTTCGATATGTATGTCCCATTTCAGAGAATTGTCCACAACAAGCCCTAAGAATTTTACAGATTTTACGACGTCAATGGTGGTGTTGTTAAGTACAAAAGGCTGCAACGAGTTTTTATACGACAAAGCTTTAGTTTTAGAAATGTTGAGACTCAGGAGGTTCGAATCGCACCAAGATTTAATGGTGATTAAGTCACTTGATATAATCCTATGAAGTGCCGTGATGTCCTTGTTGCTCCAAGCGAAGCTAGTGTCGTCCGCAAAAAGACATATTTTGCCACTGATGTTTATGTTAGCAATGTCGTTAATAAAAAGAAGAAACAAAATAGGGCCTAGTACTGAGCCTTGTGGTACTCCACATTCTATTGGCTTGCTAGAAAACAACGTGGTATCCACCCTCACAAGTTGACTTCTGTTGCTCAGATACGACTTAAACCATTCGAGAGATGATCCCCTGAACCCATAGTGCTGCAGTTTATTAATTAGGATCTTATGATTTACACAATCGAACGCCTTAGAAAAATCACAGAAAATTGTTGCTGTAGAATGGTGGTTGCTTAGGCTAGAGTAAACTTTATTAAGGAGGGAAAACATAGCGTCATTTGTGGACTTGTTGCTTAGAAATCCAAATTGATATTCAGTAAGTATTTTGTACTTAAACAGAAAAGATACGAGCCTTCTTTTAACCAACCTTTCTATGATCTTAGATAGCGTTGGAAGGAGTGCAATTGGGCGATAGTTAGAAGCTTCATCTTTGTCTCCTCCTTTATGCAGAGGAATGATTATTGCCGTCTTAAGACATTTTGGAAAAATACCATTTTGGAACGACATGTTTATTAAAGTTGTTAGGTGATTCAGAGTGCTTTCTGGCAGATTCGAAAACATTTTTAAAGTTAGCCCGTCATCGGTCCCAGAAGAGGATTTATTTTTGATGGTATTAATTGTACTGCGAAGCTCTTCTAAAACTACGGGCGAAAAAAAGAAACTGTGTAAGTTTACATTATCATTAGAGAGATAAGAAAGTGGATCATGAGGAGGACATATGGTATTAGTTAAGTTTTTCGCTACATTTACAAAGTAATCGTTAAGGTTCTCAGGTGAGGTAGAGATATTGCTAGACGAAGAAGCTTTGTTTCTCAATTCATTCACAATAGACCATGTTTCTTTAGCAACATTACCAGAATTGACTATTCTCCTATTATAATAAAGGTCCTTAGCGGCTCTTATAGTCTTATAATAAATTTTTCTGTATAGTTTTACGTAATTGTGGAAGAAGACACTCTCTGAGAATTTTTTAAAGTGAGATAATGAACGCATGTTTTTAGAAGATATGCGTAGACCTTTAGTGGTCCAAGGTTTATTATGCTTATTTTTTATAGGCCTAAGAGGAAAGGATTTGAACGCTAGACTGGTTAATGTTTTTACGAAAATAGAAAATTCGGTGTCGACATCATAAGAGCTAGTATCCCAGTTGGTTGTTTTACATAAGTGGCTGAACTTTTGAGCATTCTTTCTGAAAAAAAATACGGCATAATTTACGAGGGGCATTTTTGATTTTGGACTTATCGAAAATTCAGTTAAAACTGCTTCATGATCAGAGAGACCCGAGCTAAAGACGTTGCAGGCGATAGAGTTAGGATCAAAAGATGACACAACATAGTCTATAGTACTAGAACTGGTATTGGATACTCTGGTAGGTGAGCCTACATGCATGGCCATTCCAAAAGATAATATAAGCTTAATATATATTTTTTTCTAAATACATATTTAACTTACCATCTATGTCATATGTTCTCCATCCGTAAGCTACGTTAAGTTCCTTCCTTCCCTCGAATAATCCGAAGTGTATCTTGCCATCGCTTTCCAATGGATTCTTTATTCGCTTGGCGCTGGCTTGTATCCAGTATTTCGTGCCCAAACCCGCCAAGAGCAGGGCAGCGGCCGCACAAGCGACGAAGAAAGTGCAAAATATAAGTCCTCTCTTAAGTAAACTGCTCATTTTTGCTAGGTTTTACGCTCTATTTTTAATTTCACCATTTTATATCCTCTATCCAGGATCGTGTGCATCAGTGATCTGAAATTAATAATACATTTATTCAAATTAAAATCATTTAATACTTATATGAATCTATTTAGGTATTTTTACGGGTACACATTCGTTTTAGTTATTACTATTTATTATTCTCTGAATATAATTACATAAAATATTAACATTTCGGTGGTCGAATGCCAATATTGGTTATTTTTTTTAAGGTAGATACCAACGTATAGATTATTTTTTGCTCTATCTAATAGTATAAAAATTCAAAATGGCGGCCATAAGAAAACAAAAACTTGACTGCTGTTGTGCGAAATCTAGAAGGCTTAGAACTTTTTTGAAAACGGCATTTAACTTGCCGAGGTTAAGAATATAAAACTACCAACTTACGTTCCAATATATACAATAGTTCTGAAGATATTGTCATTTAATATAAACGTATTATTTTCATTTTTTTGGCATAAATCCTAAACTAATCAAGATAAAAATAAAAACAGTAAATCACCAAACCAAACCAAAACACTTTTACTTTTACACTGGACGCGCGTTTCGCTAACCATGTTAGCATCATCAGCAGATGATTATAAACTAAAGTACAATCTACAAGTTGAGCGTTTATATACTCGCCCAGTAGGCACCGAGTGGGCGTGGCAAAATCTAGCCAACCGAGTCAGAGCCCACTGAGCGTAACAGTTATTTCCGCCACTAGAGTAGTAGGAACAAAGAACTTGAAGGAATTGGACCGTTGTCTCTGTTCATACTATCTTTACATTTATTAATTCTGATGCTTTCATATGCATCTAATTGCCTGTAATTTGAGACTTGTTTAATTAATTTTAAATTATTAAGATCTATACAATGGCCTTTATCAACAATATGTTCGGCAACGCAAGATTTATCCGGTCTACCATATCTTATCTGAGCTAAATGTTCTTTAAATCTCTAGTTAATATTGATCTTCTAGTTTGCCCAACATATTTCTGATTACAATCTTTACAAGAAATTTCATAAATACCCGACCTTTCCAGTGGAGGTGTTTTATCCTTTGGATTACCTAATAATTGTTGTAATTTATTATTAGCACTATACACAAGTTTATAATTGACATTCTTAAAAATTCCTTTTAGACCACGGGATAACTCTCTATGAAACGGTATTGAAAAATATTTAGCCGTATCTTTCTCCACTTGAAAAGTCGAATTTTCAGAAATCATTAACCTATACCTACGTTTTCTAATTAATTTATCAACTAGTGAAGGAGAATATCCATTACACTCAGCTACATTCCTAATGTAATCTCTTTCTATTTCATATCTTTCGTTAGAAAGTGGGAAACTAAGTAATCTATGAACTAAGAAATTTAAACTAGCCATTTTATGTTCAACACTATGATGTGAATCATTAGGAATATATCTGCGTGTGGTGGTATTTTTCCTATAGATATCAAATTCCAGAGGCAATTATTAGTATTTCTAATAACTAATACATCTAGAAATGGTTTAAATACATCTGTCGTTGTTCCTCAATTTCATGCGTAAATTTAATGGAAGGAAAACGATTATTTAACTTAGAAATAAAATTATCTATGGTGTCTGAATGTGTGTCAAAAACAGCAAAAATATTGTTGCGAGCCGGTGTGGACTCGACCTAACCTCACAATATGGCCCGCCCTCGGATGACCTTAACATCGCATAGACACCGCAATGATTCATTCGTTCGAGAAGAATCGAGACCCACTAGAATGGACGCGTACATACGAGAACATTCGAAAACCTTCTCTATGCGCCTAACGATCTTTGGACTATTCTAGATTTCTTTTACCTGTCGGTATAAAAGCCGGCGGCAGTGGCCTAGAGAGGGCAGTTATAAATATACAGTTGACGCGCTAAAATTCAAAATAAATTCTTAGTTATAAATCGTTTGTAAATAGTTCTATAAGTCTTTTATCGTTATTATTTTTGTTAATTAGTGTTAAATAAATAGTGCTTAAATAAATTGTGACTTTCTATCCACACGGAACCGACGAAAAACGTAACAATTGGTGTCAGGTGTAAGGTTAGGTCGAGTCCACACCGGCTCGCAACACTGCCCCCTTCTTAGGCACATGCTCGTCCCGAGATGTATACGGTGAATGAAGGTATTTGCAAAGCTGGCCCCTGGTACATTGCGAAGTCTGGTAGAAATAGCAGTCTACAGTTTTCTCTCCCGATCTCAGCTTTGGGTTGTAGCAGCAAACGAGGATCTCGATTCCCGTAAATCTGAACAAGACTTCCGCTCGCCAAACGTGAAGAAGCTGACAAAATCCTTCGAGAAATGAAAGAAGAGGGTGTCATCGAACCATCTAACAGCCCGTGGACATCGCCGGTAGTACTAGTAAAGAAGAAAGACGGTACCACCAGGTTCTGTGTTGATTATCGGCAGCTCAATAATGTTACCAAGAAGGATAGCTATCCCCTGCCGAGGATAGACGATACTCTAGACACACTGGCGGGGTCAACGATATTCTCTACGTTAGATCTGAAGAGTGGATATTGGCAAGTCGGACATGGCGCCGAAAGACAGAGAGAAGACAGCGTTCTCGGTGGGCTCGGACTGTGGCAATTTACCGTCATGCCTTTTGGATTGTGCAACGCGCCAGCTACCTTTGAGAGACTAATGGAGTCTGTGTTAAAGGGACTATCCTGGACTACCTGTTTAGTGTACCTGGATGACATCATAGTGTGGTTGGGAAATCCTTTGACCATCATTTGAAGAATTTGGAAGAAGTTTTCAAGCGACTAGGGAGTTCTGGTTTGAAACTTAGCCCCAAGAAATGTCATCTGTGTCAAGAAAAGGTACACTACTTGGACCATGTAGTCTCCTCCCAAGGAGTTGCGGTAGATCCACAGAAGACCAAGACAGTGGAAGAGTGGCCGATACCTAAAGATAAACATGAACTACGAAGCTTTTTGGGACTATGCACATACTATCGATGCTATGTACAGGGTTTCGCCACCATCGCAAAACCATTGACCAGACTTACCGAAGGCGAGAGGCGTTTCTCTTGGGACTCAGATTCTGACGAGGCATTCCGAAAATTGAAGAAGGCCCTGACTAGTGCGCCCATGCTTAGCTACCCCCTCTTGGCAACGGAAACTTTATATTGGATACCGACGCTAGCAATGTTGCATTAGGCGCTGTTCTGTCTCAGATCCAGGATGGTCAAGAAAAAGTCATTGGTTATTTTAGTAAGACCTTGTCAAAACCGGAAAGGAACTACTGTGTAACCAGACGAGAATTACTAGCAGTAGTTAAAGCAGTGGAACACTTCTACAAGTATCTCTATGGAAGAAAGTTCTTGTTAAGAACAGACCATGCTGCTTTGAAATGGCTGTTGCAGTTTAAGAATCCTGAAGGGCAGGTAGCTAGATGGATTGAACGATTACAAGAATTTGACTTCGACACAGAACATCGAGCTAGGGCAATCCATCGAAATGCCGACGCACTTTCCAGAAGACCTTGCGCTAAGGACTGTAAGCATTGTTCCCGAGCAGAAGAGAAAGAAGTGAAACACCTAAGAACAACTGTGGTTAATGATAGTTGGCAACCCGAAGATCTTGCAAATGACCAAACCAGTGACCCAGGAATTAGGTTTAGTAATTAACTGGAAAAACACAGGCCAAAGACCAACGTGGGAAGAAGTTTGCAGATATTCGCCGAACGCAGTAAAGTCGTACTGGGCCCAGTGGAATTCCTTGGTAATAGATAACGGACTACTTCGCCGTGTGATCGAGAGACCGGAGGGACAAGAAGAGAGAAGGCAGATCGTCATTCCAAAGAAGAGGGTCCCAGAAGTCTTGGAGGAAGTTCACAATGGAACCAGCGGAGGACATCTTGGTGTTACCAAGACACTTGGCAAGGTGCGTGAACGGTTCTACTGGGTGAACTGCAAAGAAGATGTGAGGGCCTGGTGTAAGAAATGTGACATTTGCGCAGCCATTAATGGGCCACAAAAGCGTGGTAAAGCCCCTATGCGCCAGTACAATGTTGGTAGTCCCTTCGAACGAATAGCGATCGACGTGGCTGGTCCTTTCCCGGAGACGAACGATGGCAACAAATACATTGTGGTAGTAATGGATTACTTCAGCAAATGGGTCGAGGCCTACGCGTTGCCAAATCAAGAAGCGTCCACGATTGCTGATGCCCTTGTTAAAGAATGGATCTGCAGGTTTGGTGTTCCCATGGAGCTTCATTCAGATCAGGGGAAAAACTTTGAGTCCAATCTGTTCCAAGGCGTCTGTGAAGTCCTGAACATCCGCAAGACCAGGACGACTGCTCTACACCCACAATCCGACGGGATGGTTGAACGCATGAACAGAACTATCAACCGTTATCTGGCCAAAGTAGTCTCTGACCACCAAAGAGACTGGGACAAATTTCTTGCATCTACAGGGCAAACTCCAGCCAGCATCGTTATGGGACGGGAAGTGCGCCTACCCTGTGATCTGAAATTTGGTTGCCGACCGGGAGAAGAAGTCGCCGGAGAAGATTATGTCCACACACTACGTCAAAGGATGGACGACATTCATCAGAGAGTCCGCCTAAATATTCAAAGTGCTAGTGACTGAATGAAGGAACACTACGACATTCAAGCTGAGCATGGAGGGTACCAACCAGGGAAGTTGGTGTGGCTATATAACCCGCAGAGACGTCGTGGGTTATCTCCGAAGCTACAATCCTCGTGGGAAGGGCCATACGAAGTCATGGATAGAATTAATGACGTCGTATACCGTATCAGAAAAATTGCAAAAAGGAAAACCGAGGGTAGTCCATTTCCAACCGTTTGAGCCCCTACCAAGGCGAAATAGAAGATCGTGCTGGGACCGTGAGAACCTGCAGCTTTGATCCCCCTGATTCGGAGATGTCCTTTGACGATTTCATGGCCCGATACAATAGCCGTGAGAAGGCTCGCTATGGTGTAACCAAAGAAGATCAACGAGACCTCTTTCCGTGCCTCCTGATTATTCGCTCGCTCATTGTGTGGCTCGAGATTTGCGGATGTCCAGAGGAATCGCTGCGACGTTCAATGAGAAGTTTGGGCGTGTCGGAGAACTACGCCGACAGGATCCAGAGGTTGGAAGCGTCTTGAGGCTAACCGACAATGCACATGGTCAAGCAAGGCACATCTTCTACCTGGTCACCAAGGAATGGTCCCTGAGTAAGCCGACTTATCTCAATCTATGGAAGACCCTGATTGAACTGAGAGAAGCCCTGCTAAACAACAACATTGCACGATTAGCCATTCCGAAGCTGGCGTGTGGACTCGATGGTTTGAGTTGGCGTACAATCCGGAACATGATTGAAGTCTTGTTCAGATTTACGAGAATCGAGATCCTCGTTTGCTGCTACAACCCAAAGCTGAGATCGGGAGAGAAAACTGTAGACTGCTATTTCTACCAGACTTCGCAATGTACCAGGGGCCAGCTTTGCAAATACCTTCATTCACCGTATACATCTCGGGACGAGCATGTGCCTAAGAAGGGGGCAGTGTTGCGAGCCGGTGTGGACTCGACCTAACCTCACAATATGGCCCGCCCTCGGATGACCTTAACATCGCATAGACACCGAAATGATTCATTCGTTCGAGAAGAATCGAGACCCACTAGAATGGACGCGTACATACGAGAACATTCGAAAACCTTCTCTATGCGCCTAACGATCTTTGGACTATTCTAGATTTCTTTACCTGTCGGTATAAAAGCCGGCGGCAGTGGCCTAGAGAGGGCAGTTATAAATATACAGTTGACGCGCTAAAATTCAAAATAAATTCTTAGTTATAAATCGTTTGTAAATAGTTCTATAAGTCTTTTATCGTTATTATTTTTGTTAATTAGTGTTAAATAAATAGTGCTTAAATAAATTGTGACTTTCTATCCACACGGAACCGACGAAAAACGTAATAATATCATCCACATACCTAAACCATACTCTTGGAAAATACTCAAACTGATTCTTAGCCTCCACTTCAAACCTGCTCATGAATAAATTAGCCAAAAATGGAGACAATGGATTACCCATTGCTGTACCTTCCCGCTGTTCAAAAAAGTTGTTATTAAAAAATAGAAAACAAATTTCTTGCAGTAGAGGTACCTATATAATAAAATTATATAAGGATTCTTGCCACTTAACTGCTAATATAGAAATTTAATTCTACGCTGTGTTTGTCATAATGCGGATCAAGCTGCTCTCACTACCGGTTTCGGTAGTACTACCATTGCACGCAGGCCGCTATCTCCCGTTCGGGACTTAATATCTAACCGATACTTTCCGACAAGTCGGAATTAACTATCTCTGCGCTGTGGTTGTCATTTTGTGGATCTCCCAAGCTCACCTGATGATGGAGTAGGGCTCCGAAACCGGTAGTGAGAGCAGGTTGATCCGCATTGTGACAAACACAGCGTAGAATTAAATTTCTATATTAGGAGTTAAGTGGCAAGAATCCTTATATAATTTTATTATATACCTCTACTGCAAGAAATTTGTTTTCTATTTTATAATTTGGCTTGCCTGAAAAAAAGCCTTTTACCATCCTTATACTATCGATAGTTGCGCGATAGTTGCGCCTCGGTGGTACGAAAGTACTACCATTGCACGCAGGCCGCTATCTCCCGTTCGGGACTTAATATCTAACCGATACTTTCCGACAAGTCGGAATTAACTATCTCTGCGCTGTGGTTGTCATTTTGTGGATCTCCCAAGCTCACCTGATGATGGAGTAGGGCTCCGAAACCGGTAGTGAGAGCAGGTTAATCCGCATTATGACAAACACAGCGTAGAATTAAATTTCTATATTAGCAGTTAAGTGGCAAGAATCCTTATATAATTTTATTATGTTGTTATTAAATTGAAAACAATTTTGTTTCATACATAACGATGTAAGCTCAATATATTCAATCACAGTTTTGTTGTCGAGACCATTTGCGTTCAGTAATTCCTTCAAGTAGCCATAGATATGTGTGATTGGAACACTTGGGAACAACGAAGATACATCAAAAGAGACCAAAATTTCACCTTCATGCAATGTTATATCTTTAATTTTGTTAATGAATTCAATATTATTTTTAACTGAGAAAGAAGGTTCATGATCAGGTAAATTTTCGAACTCCCTTGATAACCATTTTGCCAAATAAGTCGGAGAACCTACAACCGAAACAATTGGGCGCATAGACTTGTCCGGTTTATGAATTTTTGGCAAAGCATACAATTTTGGTAATGAGGGATTGGATACTTGCAATTTCCTCTTTAAAGAAAGATCAATAAGGGAATTCTTTCCAATAAGGAATTTTCTTCTTAGGTGTTTGTAAAATATCTTATTACGCTACTTTTATCCCATTTAACCGAATTCGTATCTCTCGTAGTTTCTGAGATGCCAATGTTGAGCATAGAAATTGTCACCACCCTATTACCTAAGGTATATACCGATTGTTTACGATATTCTCCTCGAGGGTGGCAGCACCGACGAAGAATGCTTGGTGCATTCTATAGTCTATAGAAAAATAATGGCAGCAACTGTGTAATTTTCTAGTTCTAGGAATTCGCTAATAAACGATATTTATTTTACAAATAAATTATCCCCATAAAACAACACGTCATCAAAAAACTTTCACTTTTGAATTTCATGCTGAAATTTAGAAATATATACATTTTTAACAATATATCTAAAATTAGGTATATGCCTATGCCATATCCGTCTGCATATTTGTCCATCTGAACATTTGACAATACATCTATAAGATAGAAATTTCACGAATTGTATAGCAGTAACAATAAATATCAATAGATGCTTATAAACATACTTATATAGGTAACTGTGAAAGTTTTTTTTCGGCTCACACGCTGGCTACAAAATTAAAGATGAAATTAGTGTAAAATAGCAAAAAAGAAAAAGTTTCTGTAAATGATTATTTACGCAAAATGTCCATAAATAATAATAAATAACGTTACACAACGCTTCAATTTAGTAACAATGGAATACAACACGGTCGGTGAAAAATTAATTAGCCAAGATTGTTACTCTGTTTTTAAATGAGCAACTACAACTGAGTAGAACGGATAGTTTTTATATAAAAACTGAAAAAAGACGACTTTATAACTTTAGATTAATTAATTAGTAATTACTATAACGCATTAAACATTAATTTTCTTAGTATTCCATGATTTTTATTACCTAATAAATAATATAATAAAGAACTGCATATTAATAAAATCAGTGAATGTTACTGCTTTTGCAAGAAAACCAAAGAGTAATATAAAATACCGTAAAACTGAAAAAAAGAACAAAAGATTCGCTTTTGGCAAATACAATATGATCGAAAAAAAAGCGTCGGCGATGGCTATGAAATGAAGACCGTTCCCGTCGAATCGATATACAGGGTGGGTCACTGAAAACTTACAATGACTATAATTTTTAAACCAAAAAAGATATAAAAATACCGTTTCTATAATATCGAGGTTCATAAAGTTTTTAGGGTGAAATTGAAAAACTACCCCTTACACGAAAAATTAGGTGGACATTAATGAAAAAAATATTATATTTTTTTTTTGATATTTTTTTTCAGCATAACTTACCAATTGGGACCCAGCTAAATGAGGCAAGTGAGGTATTTTTCAAACCACCCCGACCCACCCCTAGGTGCCACCCCCTCACTTCTAATCTCAAGATAGCGATACCCCACTTGTAGACTTTTTCTTGTGGGGTTACACTAAATCCATAGTCTACAAGACAAAACCAGGTTCGTTGCAAGAATTGTGGCAGAGGACAACTGAAGCATGTCGAAATATTCCGAGGGAGACTTTCCAAAAAGCGAGAGAAGAATTTGAAAATCGTTTGTATTTTTGTATAGAACAAAACGACTGTCATTTTGAGCAATTGTTAAAATAAATTATCATTTTAAATTTCTTTCAAATTGTCACACCTACATTACTTATCACTATTTACCAGTAATTAGGTTGAAGTCTGTATGTGACCATCGTTTAGCAATTTCATTTAGCTTTCCAAAGAAGTGTCACAAGTGGGGTATCGCTATCTTGAGGTTAAAAGTGAGGGGGTGGCACCTAGGGGTGGATAGGGGTGGTTTGAAAAATATCTCATTTGCCTCATTTAGCTGGGTCCCAATTTGTAACTTATGCTAAAAAAATCACTTTTTTCACTCATTTCCACCTAATTTTTCGTGTAAGGGGTAGTTTTTCAATTTCACCCTAAAAACTTTATGATCATCGTTTAGCATTTTTCATGGACTTTCCAAACAGGCGCCTCAAGTGTTGCCATTTAAGATTTTCAAGTGAGTAGGAGTGCCGCCTAAGGGGTAGGCCGGGGTTGTTCAAAAAATACGTCATATGTATTATTCCCCTCGATATTATAGAAATGGTATTTTTTATTTTTTTGATATTTTTTTTGGTTTAAAAATTATAGGCAGTGTAAGTTTTCAGTGGCCCATTCTGTTTAATTTATACACAAAATTGAAACAAGTACTCTTTCTTATAGAGTCATACCACAGAATAATGTTACCTATGCTAATAGGTACGATATGAAAAAAATATACTAGATAAAATAACTAGACTGTAATGAGAACTATTAAAGGATTACTTATTGCTTCCGTATTTTTAAATGTAGCTAAATATAAAATATCACTTAAGGATAATTAAGCTTTACTTTTATTTGAATAAATTTGCATTAAATACCGAATCTTTTGCCAGGATGTTCGACAGCTTTAGTGAGTAATTTTGCTGCAAAAATTACAAACAGGAAAATAAGATTATTCAAGATAACAAAAAAAAAGAAATTATATTCAATAATATCGCTAATAATAGCCACAATACCAAATAAATACCATGCGTTTTTTTGAAGCAGGTACTATAGAATCAATGGCCTTCAAGAGGAGTTTGCGTACCTTATACCCTATACAGGGTTTAATAAATTAGAAATAAAAGTAAAGCTGAAAAATTCGGGATTAGAACCTTAAATATATTAAATAGTAAATAGTGTTTTTTATATAAAATTTTGAAATTCATCTACCAAAATTATTTGTCTAAATAGTGTGAACTAAAATCACATGACCAGCAGTGCGAGTCTGTAAAAATATTTTCTTTCTAGTGACTTATCAATCGTAAAAAAATAGCAGAGGCTATGCAAGAAATTTCTTGCTACGGAGCTTACAGAATCTCACTGCAGGTCGAGCTAGTGTCACATGCCATATTATCTACTATGTCAATTTTAACTGTTGAAACTAAAAGAAGTTCGGACCATTTTCTTTATTTATTTTGCTTACACAACGTTTCGGTCGAAGTATCACTGACTATCAAGTGTGTGAACGAGAAAGTTAAGTCCCTAGTTACGACATTGAATTGTACGTGAAAAAATTTATGGGACTAAGTTTTCATCTTTTCGATAAGTTATAAGATAACCGAGATACAAGAGGAATCGAAAAATGCACCAATTTAAAATCGCCCCATATTTCAGAAACTAAGAGGGCCAGGATAAATCTGTGTGTAGCACCTTAGTTTCATAAAAAAAGTAGCACAGTAATGTGAAAACCGCATCTTTGTATACTCATAAACAAGAAACCCCATAAAATACACGGAAATTGGACAACCTGTACAGGGTGGGTTAAATTTTACGCTTTTAAAGGGAAACACGCTTTTCTATAGGAGACCAAAACTAATATGGTGTCTGGAGCTCAATTTTTATCAAAAACATGATAGTCAAAACCGCACATCGATATCTGTTACCGTTTCGGAGTTACGGGGTGTTTTTCAAAAATGTGCATTTTTAACAAATCGCTGTAATTTGTTTGTTATGGAAAATTTTGTATTTTTATGAAAACATTTCTAAAGCACCTTTTTCCGTAGAATTTAATGGTTTAAGTATAATTTCTTTAAAATTAATAATTTAAGAGTTTAATTGATTTTTTATTTGGGACACCCTGAAAATTTTTAATTATATAACTGAAAATAACTTAAAATTAGCTTTTCAAAAATATAGCACACTTGATATTTAGTTATAGTCCCCTTCGAAATACAGAATTTATAAAAGTTCGCCCCTTTGAATTAGTAGACTTTAGACCTTATTGATGATCTGCCTCTAATGGAACTCGAAAACATATTTTTCCAGCAAGACGAGGCACCGCTTCAGAACGCTGAAGTTATTAGCAAATTTTTGCAGCCAGTTTCGAGAATAATTGAATAGTTAACCAAGATCCCAGCCGTTGGCCTTCAAAGCCGCCGAGGCCGCCGGACTTAGTGCCTATGGATTCTTATCTTTGCGGAAAAATAAAAGTTTTTATTTTTAAATTGCCCGATGAATTATCTAGACAAGAATTAGAAGTACTTAGCGGTTATATGAGGCTATCTTTCACCCCCACTGAGTTAATGAATTCCGCGAACATCTGTAGCAAAATTTCATGTCTTGGTTTGCTATTAATTTTTATTGTTATTAGATATAGTTTAAATGTGTTGATGTTGTTAAATATAGTTTAAATTGTCATAAAATTCTGCATCTCTCATTGCGAATATTATTTTCGTTTTAATTGCTGCTCAGATTTTTTTTGCATTACAGCCGGCGCCGTTCAGAGCCTACTTATTTAAATTGACGAATTTTTAAAAACTCTATATCTCGAAGAGGAATCGAGCAAAATATCAAGAATACTATATTTTTGGAAAGGTAATTTTAAATTCTTTTTAGTTGTGAATTAAAAATATACAGGGTGTCCCATATAAAAATCTAATTTTTCTGTTCATAATTCTCAAATTATTAATTTTAATTTTTTTACTTAAATCGTTAAATTCCAATGCTTTGAAAATGTTTTCATAAAAATAGAACATTTTCCATAGCAAAAAAGTTACAGCTATTTGTTAAAAATGCACATTTTTGAAAAACACCCCGTAACTCCGAAATGGTCACAGATATTGATATGCGGTTCATCATGCTATCTCCTTTAGAAAAAGATGTTTTCCTTTAAAAGCGTCCAATTTGGCCCACACTGTACAGGGTGTCCCATTTTGGTTGAAATCATACGGTGTCTCCGTTATTCGTGAAGATAGAAGGGTGCGGTTTGCACAAACCTGGACCACTTTTTTGTCAAACGGAAGATGCCGTAAACAAAATTTTCATAGCCCTCTTCGTTTTTGAGCTACAGGGTCTTTTTGAAAATTTTGCAATTTAGGACACCCCCTGTATCTCTGTTATTGTTAAAGGTATTGAGACGGTGAAAACTGTTTATTGTAGAACTTTTTGTGTAGAATACAGTGGCGTAGTCTTTTATTCTACGAAAAGAATATTTTTTAAAGATATGAACTAAAGTTATGTTTCTTAAATGGAACAGCCTGTATATTTATCAATTATATGATCTGGCTTGCCATAAGCTTCTCAAAAATATATAACACTCTATATTTATTTTCACTATTTAATACAATATTTAAAAAACAATTATTAAAAGATCATATTTATTAGTAGGCCATGGTTGATAATAAAAGAAACTAAAGAATTATTAAAAGTATATTGCTATATGTCTCTTGTTTTATTTTGAGAGCCACTAATTAATTCTTTATATATTTGAGAAACTTAAATCTCTACCGCTATTTGTAAATTTTGGTAGCTATCGTATCGAAACTTTTAAATATTCCTTTAGCTAATTTACGTGAAATATACTTTCAGCAAGATGGGCCTCCCCCTCACAACTTAACTTACAACGAAAATATTAGAATTTTTTTAAATTATTATTTCTCAAATCAATGAATTGGAACCAATGTACTCATATAATGGCCTCCCTGATTCCCGGATGTTGTCCGTTCACGATTTCTGATTTTGGGGATTTTTGAAATATGAAATATATCGTAGTAACTAATATGATGTCGAACATCTGGAAAATGCTTTAATAATGCAAGCTTTTATATATTTGCAAACCCATATATATATATATATATATATATATATATATATATATATATATATATATATATATATATATATATATATATATATATATATATATATATATATATATATATATATATATATATATATTTAAGCTCATAGCAAGGCGGATCATATGCTTTATAAATATACAGGGTGTTCCATTTGAAAAACATAACTTTAGTTCATATTTTCAAAAATATTTTTTTCGTAGAAAAACAGACAGTACCATTTACAGTAGGGTAGGCAACAGAATCAAAAATATGAAAAAAAACTAAAAAAACGTATGTATTACATAATATATATATATGTACAATGTACCAGTGGCGTGCAGTACCATTTACAGTAGGGTAGGCAACAGAATCAGAAATATGAAAAAACTAAGAAAAAAACTATGTATTACATAATATTTATGTACAATGTACATATATAAAATTTACTGTCTAACGTATTTTAACTTTAAACTCAAACAAAAGAAAATTCAAATAACAGCAAATAAATTTAATTATTTATAGATGCAAAACGAATAATCTGTCTGTCATTCAATCATTATTTCTTCCCGATAGGCGACTCAACGACTGGCGAATTAGCTAAAACAATAACCGTATACAATATTGCCAATTGTCACTGCCTAAAAAATAATTTTACAGTCAAATAAAATAATAAATGAAATCATTTGGAAACAAATACAGATGACAGACAAGTAAATTTCTAATTTGCTGCATAATACAAATCTTTCTAAAACACAGTTATTTAAAATTGATCGTATGAAATAACATGGACTGTTTCTTACATAGTTCTGTAATAACATCGGAACTAGCAATACCGCATCGGCGGCATCGAGACATTGGGTGCATCCGTGCTGCGGTAACGCACTGCTTTTGCTTGTCCATATCCATGTAATGTTAAGTTGCGGCCGTGCGTTCGATTTCGAATAATGGGATGCGTTTTTTAGGTAATAATAAGACGTTGAACAGGTGGCGTTTGTTTTGTATGATGTTTCCGGCTTTGCAACCATATTAAACACAATACTAACTTACTATTTAGAAAAATAAAACAATGTAGGTCGCATTGTAGGATTTGTAGGTAGATATATAATGAAAATTGATCAGATAAATATATTTTTATTTTGCGTCTGTCTTGAATAAATGGAAGGGTAGGCAATGCTTTTTTACCTATATGTAATGCACGCCACTGCAATGTACGTATATAAAATTTACTGTCTAACGTATTTTAACTTTAAACTCAAACAAAAGAAAATTCAAATAACAGCAAATAAATTTAATTATTTGTAGATGCAAAACGAATAATCTGTCTATTATTCAATCATTATTTCTTCCCGATAGGCGACTCAACGACTGGCGAATTAGCTAAAACAATAACCGTACACAATATTGCCAGATTGCCAGTTGCCACTGCCTAATAGATTTTATATACCAAAATGATTTTACAGTCAAATAAAATAATAAATGAAATCATTTGGAAACAAATACAGATGACAGACAAGTAAATTTCTAATTTGCTACATAATACAAATCTTTCTAAAACACAGTTATTTAAAATTGATCATATAAAATAACATGGACTGTTTCTTACATAGTTCTGTAATAACATCGGAATTGGCAATACCACATCGGCGGGATCGAGACATCGGGTGCATCCGTGCTGCGGTAACGCACTGCTTTTGCTTGTCCATATCCATGTAATGTTAAGTTGCGGCCGTGCGTTCGATTTCGAATAATGGGATGCGTTTTTAGGTAATAATCAAGACGTTGAACAGGTGGCGTTTGTTTTGTATGATGTTTCCGGCTTTGCAACCGTAATAAACACAATACTAACTTACTATTTAGAAAAATAAAACAATGTAGGTCGCATTGTAGGATTTGTAGGTAGATATATAATGAAAATTGATCAGATAAATATATTTTTATTTTGCGTCTGTCTTGAATAAATCGAAGGGTAGGCAATGCTTTTTTGCCTATATGTAATGCACGCCACTGCACTGTATTCTACGTAAAAAGTTCTAAAGAATCAGTTTTCACCTTCTCGATATCATCCATAATAACGGAGATACGGGGGCTGTCCCAAATTGCAAAATTTTCGAAAAGACCCTGTAGCTCATAGACGAAGAGGGCTATGAAAATTTTGTTGACAGCATCTTCCGTTTGACAAAACCTTCTATTTTCACGAATAACGGAGATATCCTATGATTTCAACCAAAATGGGACACCCTGTACAGTAAAAATTATTTCTTACTATGATTCGATATCGGCTGCCATAACGTTTTTGCGATCAATACTATCAAGTGCAATTCCGTTACTTGCTGAATTCCCCTATTGATCACTCTCACATACATACATATATGCTATTTATTTATGTGACCGATTATTTATTCCCTTGGAAATTTTTGTATGCTGTAACCTTCACGGATCATATTATTCTTGTTTAAAACTACTTCGGAATTTCCTATTTTTTAACGTGTAAGGAATTTACAATAAAGTATGTTTCTGTGTCGTAGTTATATATCTTTCACGTGTTGCACCTTCTAATAAGAGTAAATAATTCATTTCTCGGTTAAAAACTTCCCTAATAAAATTAACGATTCTTAAAGCTAGTTATATTTTTGAAACTCTAATACAAGTGATCGATTAATTTGTTTATTTCTTATCATTATTAAAATATTCTTACATTGTATTTAAATTTTATCATATACATATTTAACCCTCAACTGGCGTGGTGACTTTTTGTAACGCTTATGGCGTGCTGGGGTCCGGCGGACCCCAATTTTTCTTTAGTTTAAAATACATAATGAAGAGATTTTATAAAAAAGCTTGCTATTTTAACACTGTTTACAATATATTCAAACTTACGAACAAACAATTTCATTAATTTTCAACAAATTAATAAGAACGGACACAAAAATAAAGTAAAACGCATTTTTCGGAATTTTTGACAACAGAAATATAACTTGGCTAAGAAACCCATAGAAATTAAAAACATATATATTTTATGATTTTACCGTATTATTAAAAGTACAAACAATTGAAATGTGAAGCTAAAGTAATAAAAATAAATTATTTTCAACAAAACTGCAAACCTTGAATGTACAGGGTGGTCGAAATTGGTCTGTTTTAACAGAGAAAACCTATTTCCTGACTAGATAAAACAAAACCTACATAGATGTCATAGGCTCGATTTCTGAGACATGTTTAATGGCGTAAACCGCCTGTTGATATTTTCACTGCCAACTGATATACGGGGTCTTTTTGAATTTTTTTCAGTTTGGAAAATTGCCCATAACTTTTGTATTTCGTGGAATAATAAAATTCTGTAAAAACGTTCTTAAGGTACTTTTTTTAAGCACAATCCAGTGGCGTAGTCAGTTTTTTTCTATACATGCTCTTTTTGTCAGAAATAATAAAAAATATAATTTTTTAAATGGAAATCATAGTTGGCTATAAACTTAAAAAAATGCTGGCGTTTAACCCTTTCCAACGATATAAAGTTATGTGTATTTATTTCTAAGAATGAGAGAAATATTAGGTTTTTTATCTTTGTATCGAGGGCAGGTCTTGATTTTGTGTTGTCCTAGTTGCCTAATTATTTTTTATCACAATTTAATATTCTATATTATTATTTATCTGCATAATTAAAAACTTTTTAAATAGTAAATCAACATTCTATATTAGTATTACCAATTACAATTAAAACACCAGGGTTACAACTACTGAACTATTAAAGAATTGGGTTGGAACAAGGGGCCCATATATTGTCCTGCTAGGCCCTGTTATTTAACTCCTTTCGACTTTTTTATGGAGGAAATTAAAAGAAATTATATGTAAGGGAAGAACCATTGAGACGAGAGAAGAATTGCAGAAGGCTACTAGTTGCGTAACTAGATATTCTGTGCTACTAGGCAAGCTTTTGAACTTATTAAACCAGTTCGCTTAATAAATCGTTGTAACTGTGTGCGCAAAAGATTTTTATTGTGTATTCAACAAGGAGGTCCTCAATTTGAACATCTTTGATTTTTTTAGAAAACTATATTCGTCACTCAAAAAATACGTTTTTTTAGTTTTATTCTTTGTTTATTGTATCGATTTCAGTTTTAATTACTAATACTAATAATTACTATTACTAATAATAATAGAATGTAAATTTATCTTTTCAAAAGTCTTTAATTATGCAGATAAAAATTAATTAGGCAAATAGGTCAACTCAAAATCAAAGCCCTCTTCGATATAAAGATAAAAACCCTAATATGTCTCTCATTCTTAGAAATAGATAAACATAACTTTATATCGTTGGAAAGGGTTAAATGCCAGCATTTTTTTAAGTTCATAGCCAACTACGATTTCCATTTAAAAAATTATATTTTTTATTATTTCTGACAAAATGAGCAAGCATAGAAAAAAACTGACTACGCCACTGGATTGTGCCTAAAAAAGTGCCTTAAGAACGTTTTTACAGAATTTTATTATTCCGCGAAATAAAAAAGTTATAGGCAATTTTCAAAATGGTAAAATATTCAAAAAGACCCCGTATCTCTGTTGGCAATGAAAATATCAACAGGCGGTTTACGCCATTAAACGTATCTCAGAAATCGAGCCCATCTATGTCGGTTTTGAATTTTTGAATTTTTGAGGAATAGGTTTTATAAAGAATTGAATTTTTTTGAGGAAATAGGTTTTCTCTGTTAAAACAGACCAATTTCGACCACCCTGTACATAACTTTTTCAAATACAATTCATGCTAATATAGGATCTGCATTTGTCGCACATGGACCGTGCACATTTGATTCATGAGATTTTTGTTTTTTTGCCATTTCTTAATTGATATATGGTTGCCATATATACCACATCTCTTTCTTTTCTGGTATTGATTATTCAATTTTCTCTCTTCTATAAGTAAGAAATTCAGAATCGCAGTTATGGTTACTCTTCGGAGAAAAATCAATGTCTCGATGGTCTTCATCTCACTTAAGCCTCTTTAAGTTCATCAAACCACTCAATTAATGCTTCCTCAAAATTACCGTCCCAGTGAGGCACACTTTTTAGACTACCCACCATCCTAATAATAAAACATTCTTGGCGTGGTGGTGCCACGCAGACCCCAATGAAACTTTAGCCCCCGCTGGTGGAACAATACTTGATAAAATCAAGTGCGCCTTTAATAGTTGCATATTGATACTCTAACTTAAAGGTAATTTCCGCGGTGAGGCCTAATTCTTAAACGTATTTACAGAGGTTGAATTAATGCTTGGGGTCCGCTGGACTCCACCACTCCAGTTGAGGGTTAAGTATCTACAGGGTGGCCCATCGAAAACGTTCCGTAAGGCATAACGGCCAGGGTAATTTTTTTTTCAGAAAATTCAAAAACACGTCAATTTTGTTTGTGAAAGGGACAGCTTTTGCCCCAAAAATGATTGCAAAATCTTCAACCCTCTGAGCGGGGGTGCCATCCCTCAACTTTTTTCAAATGGGAAGGGGGTCAAGTGGCACCGCAATGAAAAGAGCTTTCTATTCTCTATATTTCCCCGCCTCGTTTTTGAAAATCGGTCGAGTCATTGAGAAAATATGAAGGATTGAAATTTGAAAAGTTTAATTAAACATTTATGAGAGTAAATGATAAGGATAAATTCCTTCGACCAATTTGAGTTTTTTTCTTATTATTTATAGATGTTTACGCATTTTTTCACTTGCCACAAGGTTAAACGATCAGGTGCGGTAGTTGCTAGATAGCTGTTCTGTGACTTATACGTTGAAGTTCTTCTCAATATCGTTAAACTTTTTAACAATTATTATGGTGTACTCACTTGCAGAAAAAGTAGAAATAATCGAACTTTATTTTAAAAATAATGAATGTGGCAATCGGGTTGCGCAGATATTCAATGAACGCCATCCTGACAAACACCTTTATGGCACAATTGTTCTCGAGTTAGTAGCAAAATTTCGCGAAACTGGTTCCGTTATGAATAAAAAGAGGCAGAGGGGAAATCCTGTAGTAAATGAAGCTATGGAGGTATTCGTATTGGACCAAGTTGCTATGGATAGTACGCTGAGTACAAGAAAATTAGCCAATGAGACCGGCGTGAATCGTACAAATGTCCAAAGGATATTAAAAAAACACAAGTTCCACCCGTACAAAATTCAGTTGGTACAAGAACTCCACGAAGACAATTTTGATCGTCGCTTGCAATTTTGTGAAACTATGAGTGAACGAGTGGCGAATGATACCAATTTCCTATTTAATGTGTGTTTTTCGGATGAGTGTACTTTCTTTTTGAAAGATGTAGTTAATCGGCACAACTGTCGGTACTGGGCTGAGGACAACCCCAGGGTTTTTCACGAGGTGCACACACAAAACCCTCAGAAATTGAACGCGTGGGCTGGTATTTTTGGAAATTCTATTGTGGGTCAGTTTAACGATATTGAGAAGAACTTCAACGCACAAGTCACAGAACAGCTATCTAGCAACTACCGCACCTGATCGTTCAACCTTGTAAACGATCGAAAAACGATCGAAAAAATGCGTAAACATCTAGAAATAATAAGAAAAAAACTCAAATTGGTCGAAGGAATTTATCCTTATCATTTACTCTGATAAATGTTTAATTAAACTTTTCAAATTTCAATCCTTCATATTTTCTCAATGACTCGACCGATTTTCAAAAACGAGGCGGGGAAATATAGAGAATAGAAAGCTCTTTTCATTGCGGTGCCACTTGACCCCCCTTCCCATTTGAAAAAAGTTGGGGGATGGCACCCCCGCTCAGAGGGTTGAAGATTTTGCAATCATTTTTGGGGCAAAAATTGTCCCCCTCACAAACAAAATTGACGTGTTTTTAGATTTTTTGAAAAGGAGAATACCCTAGCCGTTATGCCTTGCGGAACGTTTTCGATGGGCCACCCTGTATAGTTTAGGAATGATCACTTCTTTTATCTAAAATGGTGATTTCATTATATAAATTTTGAAAGATATTTTATGCAAAATCTCGATTGATCCATTCTATAAACCACCATCATATAAAATTATTATTTTCTCTTTAGTTAAACTGAAATACTAAATAAAAGATTGTTTATATATTTTCTAATACGTTTAATGTTTTATAGAAATGTTCTACTTTGAATTATAATTTCATTTTGGAGAGCATATTAGATGCAAAAAAAGTCTAAGAATACATTGCATTTTAGATGATTGTTTCAAACCAACCACTATTGCAGCTATAGAGTGTCTTGATAAAGTAAGCACGATGTTCAAACAACTGACATCTCTACCACCATTGTGTTAACTATAATATTTTTTTGCTTATACCGTTCAACAAACCAAAAAAATCGATTGCTGTTCAATCGTTTATGTTTGTAGGAAAAATACTGTGCGACTTATTATGAAAGCTGTATTGTGTAGGTAGACCGTTTTAGTAATTTTGTTATTTGTTTAAAGTGAACCATGCTTTTTGCAACTCACATTTACATACAATAAATTAATTATCCAACAAGCATCCAAGCGAATGTCACATAATTTTATAGATTATTAAAAAGTAGTTTTAAGGACTACCACTATAAAATTTATATTTTTTTATGGGATTTACCAAATCTGACCTTAGATAACAGTATACTTTCAAATAATTTATTAAGCTAGTTTAAAATGAATTGTTCTTTTGTGACTAATAATTAAAAAAAATATATTGAAGTACTAGTATAGGAATGATTTGTTTTCGGTGTAGGATAATCTAAATGGCAGTATTTTTAGATTCTTAATTTAATTTGTAATTTATTTTTAATTTTTTATTTTACTATATTCTTAGATTAAGAATAAAAAACTATCCATGTCCATACTACATAAGCTCAAAGGGTTTTTTGTTACATCCATCCCACCGAAATCGCTTCACCAACCTTGATGATTCTTTTTTACATGATTCTATACATAGTCTAGATTTGTTATGAAATATTTTTATATTTTTAATAGCTATTTCTTTATGTAAAACGACTAAATACTAAAAACATACCTGAAAAACACCTACACAAAATACCTCCAGAAATAAATTATTTGTCATTGGCAGTAGTGTGTCAGTTAGATTTTATATCAAGTTTTTAGATATTTTAGGGGTCAGTTCATACCGCCAGCTTTAGATACATAAATATTAGTACAAAGGTTCGTTTAAATGACATTAGTGATTAGTAAATTAGCTACGTAAAGCAATTTTAGGAAATCAATCCTCTTAGAGTGTAAAACTATGTCGAACAATTTGTTGTATGAAAATTCCTTACTATTTGGTCTAGAAGAATGAAATTCTACAGAAAGAATTAGAAAAGATTTTTGAAATTCATCAACCAAATGGGTAAAGTAAGTAAAAATAGTTAGTTAGTATATAAACCTTCGCGACCTGTGGATTATACACATAAAAATTTGCACAAAGGATCATTTAAAAGACACGAGTTAATTATTTGGACAAAGCATTCATACCCTTGGGGAGTAGAATAAGGAATGAAAGTTTGCTGTACGAAAATGCATTACTATAATATCTAGAAGTATAAAATTTTATAAAAGGGTTTATTTAGTGACATTGATAATATGAACGAAATATTTGTTTTTCAAATCATCCTTCTAGGAATAAAAAATAACGTATAAAGAGTGTATTAGTGCTCTTGACAAATAAAAAAATCAGGGGAGTATATCAAGAAAACCGACAATTGAAAACTTCAAATATTCAATAATTGAAAACTTTATATGTAAGAGGGTAGGGTTCTATTCATAGAGGGTACATAATTATTTTTCTTCAACCTAGGAGATGCAAGACCTTGTCGTTGGTGGAGAAGCTCCTGGTCAGATGCTGAGGGGAATCACCTCTACCACTTTGGCTTGGTCTAAGAAGTATCTCACTCATTGTCTTGTCTCTGAATGTAGTGTCGTGGCCAGGGAATTGCGCCAAGACATTTAACCAGGCACCTTCTACTGTCTGTGGTCAAGTCTCGCGGGTAGAGGGTGTGGGGGGGTCTTGGCTTAACCGCCCGGACCAAGAGGAGACAACCTCACCAAAAAACCTAAATCCTACGATGGTGGGACCAGGTCAAAGGGATGCGTGGCTAGATAGAAACTCCTCTACTGGCCTCAACCAAACTCCTCTAATAGCCTCTACTGGTCTCAACCTTGGGGCACCAGGGGGCACCCCATTTTATTTACCTCTTACTTCTACATGCGGGGCTCTGTAGAAGTGGACTGACTAACCCTAGCTACTCGTGGGAACACTATGAGATCAAACAATCATAAAAACACCACCGGTGAAGCTGTGGGGAAACCCCCTAGTAACACTGGGAACATTATGAACGAAAGTTCCAAGGGACCAATCCCAAAGGGAACTACAGGAGAGGCGGCTGACACTTGTGCGAGGCTAGCCTCCACAAGTGGTACACAAGCTACCACCTCTTCTAGTAAGGGTCGGGAGTCCACCTCTAGACCCAACAAGCGACACCAGCTACCGTTCCGTCTACCCGGCTTGGGTCAAACAGGCGGGTTAGACGATCCGCTGAGAGTAGGCCTTAGCAGAGTTCAAGCACGGAGATACATCCGACTGCTCCACGAAGGACTTGCTCCGGAGGAAGCAAAAGCCAAAACTCTCCTTGAAAAAGGAACCAAGAAACAACCTGGCGCATCTCCACCAAAGGGCAAGAGAAAAATCAAAGGTTTTCCTTGATTTAAGTAAAAACAATCTTCGGATTGTCACGGGGTTTCTAACAGGACACTGTCTCCTCAACGAACACCTCAGTAGGCTGCAACTGAGAAACAACGGCGAATGCAGATTTTGTGGGAAAAATGGGGAAATACCAGAACACCTTATCACTGAGTGCGCCGAGACGACGACCATTCGTGCCATGAACCTTGGTAAGTCTGATGTCGAGGATGCAGAGCTGGCCTCTGTGGAGCCGTCTCAGATACTGGCTTTTGTTAAAGCCCTGAGACTGTATCATGAGTTATAACTCGTTATAACTCAAGAAAGGGGAACACACAATAAATCTATAAGGTCGCAATGATTAACTCCCCTCCTAAACATTCTACATTCTACAAAGCATAATTACGAGTCTCGATAAGAGTCTCACTTCCACTCGTTTGTATACGACAATATATTCATTTCCCGTTTCATAGCTTCTCATGCCAGAAAATATTGCAATGACGTCAAAATTGATGTCGCGAAACTAACGATTTTATGGAAAAATTAGACCGGTTAAAAAGTCTGTTTAAAAACTGTAAACAATTCAGGACTGTTTAATCGGCCAAATTTGTCCATAGGAACTGCAGTCCTTGCTGATATGGGAGGAAAAGTGAAATAGGAATTGAATATTATTCACGTATGCCAACGAGTGGACCGAACTACAGTGAAATTTGGCCTCTGAATTTGGCCAAAGTACGTGTTATGTATTATTTAAGGAATTAAGCAATCCTGTCTATTTACCGTTTTTGACTCGACCAATAGATGACCGAAAATGATATTTGTCAGTTCAAAATTTAAAGTTCACTTGCGGCGTCTTTTAATGTAACTTAGATAACTTAAAAGCAAAAAAAACAGCTTTTGTCAGCTGATTTACTGTTCTGGTATTATTTTGTATAATAAATATGTAACTTCTCAAAATGTGTAGCACAGGCCATTGTGGTGTAGCTATGCAGTCATGGAAGCAAATGTGTAGCAAAATACACAATTGTGTAGCTTGTGGCAACCCTGTTTCCCACTCCTGTTATATCGACCGCCAGGCGTTATGCCCGCAACCCGCAACTGTTTCAAAAAAGTTGCTTCTTTTATATCCTATTATTTTTAAGCTGTTGTAAGCCCAACACGCCGCGCCGCGCCGTAGCGCATACCCCACTCCGTTGTCCGTTGTATCTCGCCGCCTGTATCGATGATTATCGAAATAACATGTTTTCCATCTATATCCATACTAGTTGTTTTTTGGAATTGCTTCGAGCAGCATCGAATTTCGTGGAGGGACTTTATTTCGTGGCGGTGCAGAGCGCCGACTTCGTTTCACGAACAGTCGATCTCTGCGTGTTGTTATTTTATATCTGTTATTTTTTAAAAGTAGTAACGGTTGTGCGTTATGTTATATCTAAATAATTGTTATAAAATAACAGATAGTTAAATAACAACCCATCACTAGTTTGAAAACAGACTTTATTATTGGTTTACACCAAAGACATCTAAATATAGGTAGACAGAACACACAAATATTTAGTCTAATGACCTTGTAATGACAATAGCATTTAGAACTCAAACCGTAATTAGCTGAAATCTACCACCGGTCACTTAAAATTGGCATCATCGATTTTTGTGCAACACGGTTCGCGGTAAAATGTAAATTGTTTCGTCTCCTTTTATTTAGATGTCTTTGGTTTACACGAAAATGGACAATATTTTGAACAACTTATAAGATAGGGTCTAAGTGGTGTAACCTAATCTTCTAATCATTTGTACTTCAAGGAGATCCATTGCAATAATTTTTGTGTAAACACTAGCCTGAAAACCAAAATCTCAATGCAGGCATGTTTAATTGTTTCTGCAACTTTGAAACGCAATTATTCGGAAACCTCTGGACAAAAAGCAACAAAGTAGGATATCCACTGAAAAGAGAATTAAACGCCCTTTAAAACAATCTGCCACCTGACCGCCATTCCCATATAAGATTATGAGGGTGACTCCTCCTAGGTGGTTGAAAGAAAAATACTAAAAATATTCATTTAAAGTGTCCCCCTTACAAATAAAATTGACGTGTCTTTCCGATTTTTCATATTTTTAACTGCAAGAAAGATATTAAAGGTGGGTTTGGGTAGGTTAAAGTTTTAAAATTGACACAGTGTATATTCTTCAACATATTCTTCAGCAATAACTGAGGGGTATCTGACAAGGACAGCGAAAAATGGTAACGTGGACAGCCTGTACACTAATTGAAAAATATGAAGTTAATAACTTGCATAAGTTATCAATCTAACATACAGTGTGATCAAAGTTTTATGATTAAGTACCCTGTGAGTAGGGAATACAATCCCGCAAATGCTGGATCCCGTAAATGCGGGCTCCCTCTGTGATTCCGCTGGATCAAATTTGCGGGATTTACCGTGCGGGATCTGCGGGATTGACACCAGGGGATTCCCCTTACGGCTTGGCCATTAAAAATAAGTGAAACAAACAGGTTAGTTATTAGATTTCTTTCTGGCGTGCGTAAGTGAAGAAAGGCGTTTAACTAGTACTACTAGTGGACAATTTCGTCAAATAAACTGCCGGACATAATTATCGGGACAAGCAAAATTTTAGGGTAAATTTAAAGTTGAATATCTCTTGAACTAAAAAATATTTTGAGATGCGGTTTGGACCAGGTTTTAGATGCATCTATTGTGATTAAGATACTATGTGATTTTCAAAAATATATTTAGCGAATTCTCGTATACAGGGTGTTTTATAAGAGTGTGAAAAATTGGTTAAGAATCTTTTTTACCGCAAATTTGCAGTTTTTAAAAAATCGAAATTTTTACTAAGTACGACTGATCTGTATTGAAATTAGAAAAAACAATTTGATCGGTTTTTTATTTTTTTTTGTTTTAAGGAAAATACGACGTCTTTTCGAAAAATATGCATTTTTAGTCATATGATGGTCCTAAATGGTACAAAAAGCTTTGTACATTCTGCATATGCCAAAAAATTATTGATATAGAGTGTATCTAAAAGCAGATAACTAACACAAATTGAAAAAAAACCTTCAACATCAGAATAATACTTTTATTTATAAAATAAGTAGATAAATTATAATAAAATTTAAGTTTATTTAATATTAAATATATTTTTTGAACACCCTGTATACATCAGTCCAAATTTCTGTTCAGCTAGTTTAAGATACACGCTATATCAATATATTGTGGGCCTATGCAAAATGTACAATGCCTTTTGTACCATTTAGGACCAAATGTAAGACTATAAATGCATATTTTCCGAAAAAAACTCGTATTTTCCTTAAAACGAAAAATTAAAAAAAAAACACCAAATTGTTTTTTCTAATTTCAATACAGATCTTTGAATAAGAAGACTAAGGAAGGAGCATATCAAAAATCTTAGGTACACCGCGATGGGCCTCAAATATGGCCGACTTAAATTCCGGTTTATCAGTGTCGTTCTAATTTTATTTAAAAAATGTAAAACTATGATGTAGGGTAGACGTGGGGTAGACTCAATAATTTGCTGTTTTATTTTACGTTGTGAATAAATGTTGGTAGTTATTAAAATTGTTATAAAATATATAATTCTAATAAAAATAGATAAGTTATAATAAGTATTTATTAACACAAACATCCGATACGCTACTGAAGCAGGTAAAGTCAAATTAACGTATCTAAATTCTTTGACATCTAATCTTTGACAAGTAATAAATAAAAGCTAAAATGCAAGAAAAATATATAATTTAGTTAATTTAAGTGAATTTCATAATGATCGGTTTACTACACGTATGTATATTATATAGTCACTTACTAGCGAAAAGTTGTTCCATTATTTCACTCAATTTTTGCCTAGATCTACCGCACGCTACACAACCAACTATTTTAGAGTCTTTTTCGATAAATCGCGATAGTGTCACTGTTAATTTAAGTTCTGCCACAATTTCCATCTAGATTTACTACCTTTATACAACTATCAGTAGTAGAATAAATAATAAATAACATAAAATAAGCTCCGTAAAGACTGACAAATCCACAAAATTTCAAATCAAATTCAAATGTGTCAAATGAATCGTCAAACAGAACTGTCAAGGATCCCCACCCTAGAGAGCTTTTATGGTGGCTTTTCCGCCCACCATGCATGAATACATGGATAGCATTATGCTCCTTCCTTAGTCTTCTTATTCAAAGATACAGATTAGTCGTACATAGTTAAAATTTCGATTTTTCAAAAATTGTAAATTTTCCGTAAAAAAAAATCTTAACCAAATTTGTACACTATTATAAAACACTCTGTATACGAGAATTCGCTAAATATATTCTCGAAAACCACATAGCATCTTAATCACAATCGATGCGTCTAAAACCTGGTCCAAACTTCATCCCAAAATCGGAGAGAGAAAAGAAGAGCATTTATTGTTTACAATCCCGCAATTTTGCGGATCCGCGGGATTGATTGCTTTAATCCCGCGGGTTTGCGGGATTGAGATTTTGGTGCGGGATTGCATTCCCTACCTGTGAGTAAACAAATTGTAGTTGAATTTTGTAGAAGAATTGTTTTTATACAGGGTGAGTCTTAAATAAGTGCAAATATTTTCAGGGGTGGTATGTTTCAACCTCAGGAACACGTCTATGACTTTTTTTCGCAAAAAGGATGTTGAAAATCGTGCATTTTCTTTTAAATTTTCGTGTATGTTTTAGAAAACTTTTTGGAACTGTCTGTTCATCGCAAATTTTTCCACAATATAATTTGTTAATCTCTGATATTGTTATTGTTACCATTGTTACGGCACTAAAATATGATGATACAGAAAAAAACCCGGTGGCTCTCAAACTTTTTTTTTAATTTTCAAACTTGAATAACTCGGTTATTTTGGACTTATTTAAAAAACGACAAAGAGTAAATAAGTTTCTTTCAACATGTATACCATATACCAGCTCTGAAAGAGAGTTTCTCTTTCTCTCTTGGATCTCTGTGAGATCTACCAGCTCTGAAAATATTTGCACTTATTTAAATCTTGTATATCAACGTCATATCATTGGTAACTAATTTCAATTTTTTAGCCGACCATACCAACAGGCATGGTAGGCTATTAAGATCGGCAAAAAAAAAGTTTTTTTTTAATTTCACTCAAAATGGGTCATAAATGACCTAAATACAAAATATTTTCATGGTGTCTGTGTGTCTGTCTGTCTGTCCGTCTGTCTGTCTGTAACACGATAACTCAAAAACCGCTAAACCGATTTTAACCAAATTTGGCACAAAAATACTGTGGCACGCGAGAATCTGGCCATTAGTTTTTGATAAGGAGGAATGAGGGGGGTTAAAAATTTTAAAAAATCATAACTCCAAAATTACAGTAGCTAGCGAAACGCGGTTTTCAATTTAAGATTAGGAATAATATTTGCAACAAAATTTGTAATAACATCAAAATCAGCCAAAGTCGCAGTTTTTGAGATAAAAAAAATTGCAAAAATTCCTTTACTTTGAAACTAAAAGAACTGCCAACCAACTTTTTATTAACATAATTTAGTATGGGCGGCTATACGTGCCTCCCGGCGCCAATTTTTTTACAAAATATTATGTTCATTTAATGTTTTTTTTTCGAAAGAAATCGAACATATTGGAATTCAGTACAAAATATGCTTATAACTACAGGGTGAGTCGTAAATAAGTGCAAATATTTTAAGGGTAGCATATTTCGACCCCAGAAACACATCCATAAAATTTTTTCGCGAATTTTTTTTTATTTTCTTTTTCGAAAAAAAAATTTGTTTTTTTTTAGTTTTTAGTTAAAAAACAAAATAACTTGATATTATTGCAACATAGGTAGTAGAATAAAGTTAAAAAAAGAAACCCCAAAAAACCTCAGTGCATGGTTCTCAAAATATGACCAAAATTTTTTTTTAATTTTCAAAGTAAAATAACTCGGTTAATGTTTCTTCTATCGAGATCTACGACCAGCAGCCCTGAAAATATTTGCACTTATTTAAGACCTGTATATATTTGATAAACCTGTATATTTGATAAAAAGCTTGAACAGAATGTCGAAAAAAAATATTGAGTTGTTAGATACCACCTGCTAATTACCATGTCACAATGTTGGTAAATTATTAATTGCTAAATACACAGAGGAACGGTTCTGTTATTTCTATAGTTAACGATTACTATTAACGACCAGTTTTCGATTTATTGATGTATTGTAAATTTAATTGTTCAGCAAAAATAAATTTATTAAAGGCAATAATTTGCTTCGTAAATACTGTTATAAAGGTAGCCCTATATATACAAACAATAAAAAATGATTCAATATCAACTTTTATTTTTTAAGCACCTTGTACATTACTTAACTAAACTTGGCTTAGTACATACCTATAGGATACGCATTTTGAAGAAATTTCCTGTTAGTATTTTTATCCAACAACTATTACAACGAAAGCTAAAAAGCAACGCGCTCGCTGCAAACCCACGACGGAACGGTCAAGCACAAACTAAAGCACTGAACCAGAAATCCTTGAATTCTACAGTTCATCTAACGTTATATTCACTTTTTGGTTACTTTTATTCTTCTTTTCTTGTTGCGTTTCACAAAAAAATCACTCGGCACTTTTGATTAATTTAAGTCTGGGTAATAAGGTTTAGCTAGACGCACGTAAATCTTATAAAATCGAGTTTGTCAGCTGCGAATAATGCGAGTTTCTGTTGATAAATTCCATTCGAAATTGGGTTAAGATCAGCGAAAGATGAAAGCACAATGTTGGCCTGCTAGGTCTGTTCGCGTAAATGCGGGACAGGTAAAAATTTTTTAAGCGGTCAGGTAAGGTCGTGCGATTCCGGATTTGTTCGTGACTCATGAGAAAGTGCATTTTGCAGTTATGGTGATATTAATGATAGGTCTCCACATGTATATAGGTATTCGGTGGAACTAGTAACAACAATGCGTGACAGAAAACCTGAAACAGTGATATATATATACCTGAAAATGTATATTATTTATTTTTAAACTCACTAATCTTCTTCTTCTTCAGGCATCTCTTCTCACAGAAGATTGTCGATAACCACAGCGAATTCTTCTTGCCTTTCTGCTGTTCTGTGTTTAAACATTCATTCCTGTCCAATCCCTTATATACACCTTATTCTCAAGTGAAGTTTTTTTACTTGAAATCACTTATAAAAAAAAAACAACAAAACATTCAATATATAGAAGCCTCTCCAAACTCAAAATCATAAAAATTTCTCTGCGGATATATTGGTACACGGACGGATCCAAGACCGAAAAAGGATCTACGCAGGAATTTACTTCAGCAGTCCAAAGACTGAGATCTACCACAGGCGTGGAAAACACACCTCAGTTTTCCAAGCTGAGCTATATGCTATTGAATCTGTGTGCATCTGCTAATAGAACCAGATACCACCGGGAAAACAATAAGCATTCAAGCCGCGTTGAAAGCATTTGAGGCAACGAAAAGCACGTCTACGACGATTCCTCATTATAGGAAACTACTCAATTCATTAAGAGACTAGCGTGTACCCGCGACTTCGTTCGCGTCGAATTAATCATTTGTAATGGTGATGATAAAGCAAAGCAGGAATTTCCATTAACATACAAACTGGATAAAATTTTCTCACATTTATGTCAGCATGAGAAAAAATTGCTTGGTAATATTTGAGGGGTAGTTTCATCTCGTTGGAATTTCACTTTCGAAAAATCCGTTTGCCAAAAATAAGCTTTTTACGTCAAGCAGTTTAAGCAGAATCGTGGTTAATCAATTACCCAACTTTTTGGAACACCCTGTATGATTTTTTAAAAAATTTCAAAATATGTAAGAAAACAAAATAAATTATGCGTGTCCAAGCATTTTCCCGAAAGCCTAACCGTTTTTTAAATAACAAATAGTGTAATATTTGAGGGGCGTTTTCACCCTCTTGGAATTTGAAATTCGAGAAACCCCTCCTTATCGAACCTCTACACCCCACAGTCAATCCGTTTGCCAAAAATCAGTTTTAAACGTCAAGCAGTTTAAGCAGAATCGTGATTACTCAATGGTCATATTTCATGAAACACCCTGTATAAATTTAAAAAAATCTTAAAATATGTAAAACAACAAAATAAAATATACGTGTTTAAGAGTTTTTCCGAAAAACTCACAGGTATTTAATTAAAAAATATTCTAATATTTGAGGGGTGGTTTCTTTCCCTTAGAATTCGAGTTTCGAAAATCCCTTCTTATCGAACCTCTACACCCTAAAGTCAATCCGTTTTGCAAAAATTAGTTTTGATTAATCAGTGACCAAATTTTTCGAAACACCCTGTATACATTTAAAAAAAAATCTTAAAATATGTAAAAAACAAAATAAAATATACGTGTTAAGCATTTTTTCGGAAACTTGACAATTTGTTAAATAAAAAATATTTTAATATTTGAGGGGTGGTTTCACCCCCTTGGAACTGGAATTTCGAAAAATCCCTAAAAATATTCTATTTAAGGGGTGGTTTCACCCCCTTAGAATTCGAGTTTCGAAAAATCCCTTCTTATCGAACCTCTACACCCTAAAGTCAATCCGTTTTTCAAAAATCAGCTTTTTACGTCAAGCGTTTTAAGCAGGATCGTGATTAATCAAAGACCAGATTTTTCGAAACACCTTGTATACATTTTTAAAAAACCTTAAAATATGTAAAAAAACAAAATAAAATATACTTGTTTAAGCGTTGGTATTTTTTCAGATAAGATTTGGTACGTTAGCATATAATTACATAAATCAGGATTGATTGATGCATTCAATTGTATTTGGTCGCTGCCTGTTTCACCGGAAATTACTACAACTTCTGATTTTTAAATGACACCTTCGGTATTTTTTTACTTTATTCGATAGAAAATGACCCTCTGATGAAATGACCCTCTGACATAATATCATATGTCAACTTTTAACATTTTCGTATATAGTTTATTTGAAATTGTAACATGCGTTTCATAACGACAATTTGATTCGAAATACCAAGTGTGTGGTACCAAATTATTCGTAAAAAATGCATTTTCCAAATATGCTAATGAACTCTCGTTCCATTTGAAAAAATGAGATATGATTAAAAATACGATTTGGGTCTCTTTTAATCTGTCAGGACAAGACACGAAAAACATTAGACGATCAAATCTATTTTCCCAAGGCTCCTTGATTAAAAATTAATGTTTTTAACACAACTACTGCACTCTGCATTGAAATTTAAAATACGATTTTTTTGCGAATAGAGAATGTCTATATACAGGGTGGCGCCTCTCATACGCCGCGGAGGCTCCAAGGAGAACGACAGTTTGTACTGAAACGAAATTTTGTGAGCATATGTAGGTTAATTCAGAATTCAGAGCACTTTTTAAAAATATAGAGAGTTTTACAGGGTGTCCCCAAAAAAAGTTACATATCAAAGTTGTGTTTTTTTGTAATGGAACACCCTATATATTAATTGATTTTTGGATTCTGGGAGAAAAATGAAGGTGAGTTTTATAAGAGAAGTATATGACTAAAATGTAAGGTTTTTGACATATTTAACACTCTCTTGAAATAAAGAACAATTTTTAAATTACATTAAAAGCTACCTATATTGGAATTTACCCGGTATAGCCTAATATGTAGTTAAATTAACTATTGTACTTTAAATCAAATTAAAACTTGATTCAAAAAGTTATATAGGGTGAGACAAAATTAATATTAAACATTGGTCACCTTTAAATGGAGAATTCATGTCTCTTTAAAATACTATTAAGGTTGCCTTTCATTTACATGATTTGATCTGAGTAGATCTTTATTATTTGATAAAATCTAGGGTGGCTGTGATATGTCGAGTTTCGAAAAATCCCTCCTTATCGAACCTCTACACCCTAAAGTCAATCCATTTTGCAAAAATTAGTTTTGATTAATCAATGACCAAATTTTTCGAAACACCCTGTATACATTTAAAAAAAATATTAAAATATGTAAAAAACAAAATAAAATATACGTGTTTAAGCGTTTTTTTGGAAACTTGACCGTTTTTTAAAGAGAAAATATTGTAATATTTGAGGGGTGGTTTCACCCCCTTGGAACTGGAATGTCGAAAAACCTTCTTATCGAACCCCTACACCCTAGAATCAACCTGTATGCCAAAATATAGCTTCTTACGTTGAGTGGTTTGAGCAGGATCGTGATTAATCAGTGAGTCAGTCACTTAAGGATTTTATATATTAGTGATTAGTATATATCTTTGATATTAGTATAGATAGGAACAAAGTGTCGCTAATATGGATACCGGGACATGTAGGCCTAGAGAGAAACGAACGTGCTGATTTCCACGCCAAAACAGGTGCAGGTTCGCCATTCGTGGACCCAGAACCGACACTTAGCGTTCCAAAAAATCTTGCAAGAGACAGGCTCTTCGGCACCTTCTCCGGAAGGGCTGCGATGCCAGTCCGTGGACCCGTTCTTCTGCTGCCGTTAGGATCATTCCTCTGCGCCACGTGTCCAGATTAGGAGACCTGTATGCCGGAAACGATATTCTATCCTCGTTGTTGACGAGCCTTCCGTATATCATGTTTTCCCCCACCCTTCTTGAAAGCTTGCCAGGAATTTTTTGTTGATTTTACTGATGGTGGTTCTGCAGCATTTCTTCAGGTTCAGGTCGGTGTCAATCGAGACCTGGTATTTCCAGATATATACACACTCCATATCCGAGAGGGGGTTGCTCCAGCCAGCATTCTTTAGTGCTGCCTCTGGTGCTGCGTAGCGCTTTCGGCATTGTTCCATGTCAAGGTGTTTGGGGAGGTTATAAGGTGGTGACAATTTCGATGCTCAACATTGGCATCTCAGGATCTCAGAAACTACGAGAGATACGAATTCGGTTAAATAAATGGGACAAGAGTTGCGTAATTAGAAGTTTGACAAACACCTACGAAGAAAACCCCGGTATCTCGATTAGTTTCGGATTTATGTAAAAAATGAAAATAATACATTTATACTAAATGACAATATCTTCAGAACTATTGTATCTATTGGAACGTAAGTTAGCAGTTTTATATTTTTGACCTCGGCCAATTAAATGTCGTTTTCAGAAAATTTCTAAGCCTTCTAGATTTCGCACAACAGCAGTCAAGCTTATGGCCGCCATTTTGAATTTTTATACTATTAGATAGAGCAAAAAATAATCTATACGTTGGTATCTAACTTTTATTCATTATTATGTAAATTCACTAAAAAATAGATTTTTTAAAAACGACTTTTTTTTGTGCGACCCTCAGCAGCCAGACAATATCTCCGGATCTCCTGGCTACTATACATGGATTCATATATTCGAAAATCTTCCAAACACGGCCCTCCTCAGGACCAATTGACAAAAAATCTCGGAAAAACAATTCGAATTTGCCAATTAAACGCCGAAGGTCTTAGCAGAGCTAAAAGCGAGTACATTACGAAACTCTTGCTAGACCAAAAGATTGACATGGCTGTTATCCAGGAAACCCATATAGAGAGTGAAGACCAGCAACGTCGCAGAGGCAAAATTCATGGTTTTGACCTACTTGGAGCTACCTACCACCGCTCATATGGAGTCGCAACCTACGTTCGGAATGACATCGAAAACGCTATATTATTAAATTCTACAGTAACCTCAAACATCCACCAAGTAGTAACAAAAATAGCTGACATTACCGTCGTTAATGCCTATAAGCCACCTCAAACATCCTGGCCTGATAATGTCCTAAATGTCTCTCCACACCCTGCAATATATGCAGGCGACTTCAATAGCCATCACACTGCTTGGAAATATCGAACCACTGATGAAAATGGCGATCGCCTTGCGAGCTGGGCTGATTCACATGATCTTCACCTAATTTTTGATGCCAAAGAACGAAACTCTTTCAGATCAGCTGCGTGGAACACTGAAACAAACCCAGACCTGTGTTTTGTCTCAGATAATGCCAAAAAACGTCCTATATCAATGTCGAGGAAAGTTCTGGATGACTTCCCGCACAGTCAACATCGCCCCATAGTTCTCGAAACTGGAATTAAAATTCCGATAATCCATTCTACACCCAGGCCTAGGTGGAATTTTGGAAAGGCCCAATGGGACAAATTCGCTATGGAGTTGGACAAAGTCGTCAGATGGATCCCTCCTAAAAGCCACAATTATGGTAGATTTGGCAAAGCCGTTATAACAACAGCAAAAAAGTGTATACCACGTGGATTTCGAAAGGAATATGTCCCAGGATGGAGCGACGACATGGAACAGCTCTATCAGGAATTTCAGAACAACGGAGACTCTGAGATAGCAGACGAGCTCCTTATCGTCTTGATATAGAACGCTGTAAAAAATGGGAAGAAACGACAGGTAGAATGGATTTCAAAAAATCTAGCAGGGGGCTTGGAGCCTTCTGAGGAAACTGGGCAGCTCTAACCCACCCACTCGTGAACCACCGGAAGTATCAGCAGACCAAATCGCTGCAAAAGTGATAACACTCTCTAAGGCCCCTAGCAGCAAACAACAAAACGCAAATATTAAAAAACAACTGACAATCTGCCGCCAAAAAGCAAGTGCCCACTCTGAATACGCCAAGTCATTCTCTGTGGAAGAAGTCGATAAAGCACTGGAAAACACCAAATCTGGTAAAGCTCCTGGATTCGATGGAATTCGCCCCGAATTCCTCAAAAACTGCGGGAAACATACAAGAATGTGGCTGAGTAAATTCTATTCCGATATCCTACTAACAGGGCATATTCCAATAGAGCTCAAGAAATCCAAAATAGTTGCAGTTCTAAAGCCAAACAAACCTAAGAACGTGCCTGAAAGCTACCGCCCAATAGCCTTATTAAGTTCATGCTACAAACTTCTAGAACGTATGCTATTAAACCGAATAGGCCCATTGATATTGGAACATACTCCTGTTGAACAGGCTGGATTCAGACCGCATCGTAGCTGTGTGGACCAGGTACTCAGCCTAACAATACACATTGAAGCAGGATTCCAAAAACAGCAGAAGACCACTGTGGTGTATGTTGACTTGACTGCGGCGTATGACACGGTCTGGAGAGAAGGTCTTCTATACAAATTCCTCAACGTAGTACCATGCAGTAGAATAGCATCTCTATTAAACAACATGCTGTGTGACAGGCCCTTCCAAATAATAACAGGAAAAAACAGGAGTAAAATAAGACACCTTAATAATGGGCTCCCTCAAGGCTCGGTACTCGCACCGGTACTGTTTAATCTATATATCTCCGACATTCCACATACAACGTCAACAAAATTTGGGCATGCCGACGATTTAGCTCTTGCCATCCGCAGTAAAACTATAGAGGAAGCTAATGGCCTACTATCAGAAAACCTATCTGTACTGGGAAAATATTTCGCAAACTGGAGACTAATCCCAAATATGAATAAAACTGAAGTGTCGTGCTTTCATCTCAATAATAACACAGGCCGACATGATTTTTGTAACACGAGTCAGTTGCAGAATTTCTTCATAAAAATATGCTTCTAATAACAGAAAAAATACTCCTGAAGCTCCTACACGTACCACTTTTCAGTTGCCTAATTACGCCTCTTTTTTGCAGGTAGTCAATTTTATAGATGTCAGGTATTAAGTCTAGGTAGATTCGTTTACATACAGGTAAATTTTATGATGGGATGATTGAAAGGGACGCATTTTGTGCACTATAATATATTGTGAAAAACATAAGAGAGTTCAGTTTTCAGTTGATTTTCGACGTGAGTTGTTCTATGCGTGTAGATAAATAGTACGAAAATGTCAAGTCAAACGCGCCGCAGTTGTAAAGTGTCTCCTGATCGATTTTGTTACATTTGTGGAGAATTTATGGTGCAATCACAAGCCAGACCATTTTCTGAAAATGTGAAGAAAGCCTACTTCAAGTATTTTGGAGTTTGGTTGGAGATCAAGACAAGCAGTGGGCTCCTCATGTGTGCTGCGTTACTTGTAGCGTGTCGCTTGTGCAGTGGATGAAAGGGAAGAGGAAAAAATGCCATTTGCGGTTCCAATGGTATGGCGAGAACCAACTAACCATTTTGACGATTGCTATTTTTGCCTGACGAAAACTGAAGGTTTTTCCAAAAAACAAAAGCACAAGATCGAGTATCCCAATTTGCCGTCTGCCATACGACCTGTTCTTCATGGTGCAGATCTCCCAGTGCCGATCGCGCCCTTAGACTGGCAAGGTATTGTTTTGGAAGATAAGGAAGATATTGAATCAAACAGCTCTGGAGACCAGTGTACTGATCCTACCTTTACCCCAGAGGGCGGTTCCGACAAGCCACATTTGATTGTTCAAAGCGAGTTGAATGACTTAGTGCGTGACTTGGGGTTATCAAAGCAGCAGTCAGAACTTCTTGGATCCCGGCTTAAGGAATGGAATCTGTTAGCCAATGAAACAAAAATCACCACTTTTAGAAAAAGAAATGCTCCGTTCTCTGCATTCTACAGTATGGAGGATTCGTTGTGTGCATGTACTGATATCGATGGCTTAATGCAGGAACTTTCTATAGAACATTCTCCCTGTGAGTGGCGCTTATTCATAGATTCGTCGAAATATAGCCTAAAAGCTGTGTTATTGCATAACGGAAATTTAAAACCCTCTATACCAGTTGCCCATTCAGTGACAATGAAGGAAACTTATGAAAATATGCGCATGCTTTTAGATAGAATCAACTACAACAGGTATAAATGGCAGATATGTGGGGACTTGAAAGTTATAGGAATTTTAGTGGGACTTCAGGGAGGATTTACAAAATATTGCTGTTTTCTTTGTTTGTGGGACAGTCGTGCAGTAAATCATCATTATGTACAGAAAATTTGGCCAGAAAGAAGTGAATTTCAACCGGGTTCCCAAAATGTCAAGTATATCCCTCTTGTAGACCCCAAAGACGTCCTCCTGCCTCCTCTTCATATCAAACTTGGCCTCATGAAAAACTTCGTGAAAGCTATGAATAAAGAAGGTGATGGATTTAAATACCTAAGGCAAGTCTTTCCCCAGTTGAGTGATGCCAAATTGAAAGAGGGTATTTTTATTGGACCACAAATCAGGAAATTGTTGGACGACACAAATTTCACAGACACGCTTACCAGGCAGGAACTCAGAGCATGGACCTCATTTGTTAGTGTAGTGAGGGGATTTTTGGGAAACAATAAGGATGCGAACTACGAACAATTGGTTAATGAGCTTTTAGATGCTTATAAATCGCTTGGTGCCCGAATGTCTTTAAAAATTCACTTTCTCCATTCTCATTTGTCATTTTTCCCTGAAAATATGGGTGCTGTCAGTGATGAGCAAGGTGAGAGATTCCATCAAGACATAAGGACAATGGAAATTCGTTATCAAGGACGATGGGATCCAGCCATGATGGGTGATTACTGTTGGTTTTTGAAGAGAGAAGACGCGGTCCCTCATAAAAGGAAAAAGTAAAAGTTTTTGTTTATGTTTTGATCTCGTTTCGATTGTTTTTGTACTTTTTAGGTATAAGTAATGTTTGAGGAGTGTAAACTATAAAATATAATCGGTATATAGGCTTAAGAAGTTCTTAAATCATGTTTTGAATAGCTATCTTAATATATTGAATATTGTAATATTGAATGATGTTTTATTAATGTAACAAAAAAACCTTACGTGTTACGACTTTTTTTTGCCACTTTCGTGATTAGATAGGTTCATTCTACCACAATATCCTATTGAGCTTTGTGTTACATCGAAAAAATTTTTTTTTGTCGGCCTGTGTAATCAAGCACGCCTGGAGCCCCAAGTATACTTCAATAACAACTTGCTACGTTATAACCCTTATCCAAAATATCTAGGAGTAACAATGGACCGAACACTCTCGTATAAAAGGCATCTAGAGAATACCGCAGCTAAAATAGCTACTAGAAATAATATAATACACAAACTTTGCGGTACTACTTGGGGCGCAAACGCATCCACTCTTAAAACATCAGCTCTCAGCCTAGTTTACTCAGTTGCTGAATATTGCGCTCCAGTTTGGCTAAACAGCTGTCACGTAAAGATAATTGACACCAAACTTAATGAGACTATGAGAATAGTCAGCGGCTGTTTAAAAAGCACACCTCTACCTTGGCTGCTCACTGAGTCATATTGCCCCTCCCAGTATTCGAAGACAGGAAAGACTCGTTAAGGAATATCAGAAAATATTATCAAATCCCCATCTTCCAGTCCACAACGACTTGCCAGATCCCCGTCTGCGAAGACTGAAGTCTAGATCCCCCGCACTACTATTAGCAGAACAACTTTTGGGAGAAAACTTCAGTATAAATGATAAATGGAGGGAGTACTGGGACTCTTTGAAACCAGATCAAGCAGCTTATGTCATCGACCCTACAGCAGCTCTACCAGGGATGGAGCTGCCCCGCCACGAGTGGAAGGTACTCAACAGGGTAAGAACGTCTCATGACATATGTCGTGATTCTTTTTATAAATGGGGACTGACCGGATCACCGACTTGTGACTGCGGAGAACCACGTCAAACTGTTCATCACATTGTAACTGAATGCCCTCTTACAGCATATGGAGGAGAAGCGAGTGATTTCTTTGAAGCCACAGACACCGTGTTGAACTGGATCAATAGCCTAGATTTTAAAATTTAAGTGTAGTTTTTGTAATATGTTTTGTGTATAACTTTTTAAATATCTAGTTTTATTTTTACAATTTGTGACAATCTGTTTAAATGTTATATTGTGTTTGAATATATACATTTGATGTTGTAATTAAATCCATGTACGCCATACGCTAAATAAAAATAAATTTTTAAAAATTCGCTCAAAAGATCCAGTAGCCTTGGAAATCCAATTGACACTTAATATGACAGCAAGTTAATTTTTGTTTACTCTCTTTGTGCCAGCTCAGACTGAAATAAATCCGGAAACTTTTAGCCATAAAATAAGTCGCGACTGTTGTGAAGTGATTTTTATGTAGGAAAAATTATCAAAGAACATAAATATCACAACTTTAAATTTAAATGTGTACCAAATTCACATTTTTTTACATGCTGGTGATCACGAGAGAAGTTTACAATTTTGCAAATGGTTTCGGAAAAGTGTTCGAGAGAGACCTTTTTTTCTAGAAAAATTTTATGGATGAATGAATCTTTATTTACAAATTCTGGTACATTTATTAAGAAAAAAAATCACATTATTATGCAAAAGAAAATACTGATATAATTAGAGAAACCAGACCACAAATAAGATATTCTTTGAACGTCTGGGCTGGCATTCTTGACAATAAAATTTTCGATTTTGTATTGACCTGTATTGAACTCTACTATACAATTTTTGTGCGTTTAGATTTTACACTTAATAGAATAAACAAAAATAACTAGCTGACATATAAAGTGTCAAATGGATTTCCAAGGCAGACTTGATCTCAGGCGAATTTTTAAAAAATCTATTTTTTTACAGAATTTACACTCTAATTAATAAAAATTACCACCCGATACCACTACCGCTACGCTACACCACAAAGATACCACCGTATATTTTTTTTCGCTCTATCTAATAATATAAAAATTCAAAATGACGACCATAAGAAAACAAAAACTTGACTCTTGTTGTGGGAAATCTAGAAGGCTTAGAACATTTCTGAAAACGGCATTTAATTGGCCCAGGTCAAAAATATAAAACTACTAACTTACGTTGCAATAGGTTGTGATAGGTAGTGTTCTAAAGATATTGTCATTTAAAATTTAAAATAAACGTACTATTTTCATTATTTTGACATAAATCCGGAACTAATCAAGATACCGGGATTTTCTTCATAGGTGTTTGTCAAACTTCTAATTACGCAACTTTTGTCCCATTTAACCGAATTCGTATCTCTCGTAGTTTCTGAGATGCCAATGTTGAGCATCGAAATTGTCACCACACCCTGTATACCCTTTTTTACAAAGTCGATCTCCGTCTCATGCTCTATGGGTCGGATTCCCAGACCGCCCTTATTGACCGGCATGTACACTTCAGCATAGGATGAAGTTTTCCCCTTCAGCCTTTTTCACCAACAATTTCCACCTACTACCGTTCAGCAATTTTACTCTACCATCCAACTCCCAACACCGTTTTAACGTTGTGCTGCGCTTCTCGTATGGGAATATATTTGCAGTCACGTAAGTCACAGGCGGAATGACTGTGCAGGGTGTTTATTTGGTGAGTTGTCAGGTCCAAGGCAAGGAATGCTGATAAAGTCTCCACAAGTTTCTCTTCCGTTCGCTCAAAGTTGAGGGGCGTGTCCTTCTCCAGTTGCTCCCGCCCCCCGATACTTGTATCCTTCCCTGATCTCTGGTAGGAAGGGTGTATAGTCCGGGTTGTCCAGGCCTTATGTGGAGTGACTGTACAGGGTGGGTCAAATTCGACGCTTTTAAATGGAAACACCCTTTTCTATAGGATAGACGAAAACTAATATCGGTGTCCGAAGCTCAATTTTCATCAAAAACATGATGGTGAAAACCGCACATCAATATCTGTTACAGTTTCGGAGTTACGGGGTGTTTTTCAAAAATGTGCATTTTTAACAAATCGCTGTAACTTTTTTGTTATGGAAAATTTTGTATTTCTATATTTTTTTTAAAAGTAATATTTTACGAGTTATCAACAGAAAAATTGATTTTTTATTTGGGACACCCTCTATATTTTTAATCAACTGAAAAGAATTTAAAATTACCTTTCCAAAAATATAGCACACTTGATATTTTGTTATAATCCCCTTCGAAATACAGAATTTTTAAAAGTTCGCCACTTTTAACTAGTAGGCTTTGGACCCCTTGTTGATGATATGCCCTTAATGGAACTCGAAAACATATTTTTCCAGCAAGACGACGCACCGCCTCTAAACGCTGAAGTTATCAGCAAATTTCAAGAATAATTGAATAGCTAACCAAGATCCCAGCCGTTGGCCGTCGAGGCCGCCTGACTTAGTGCCCATGGATCTAATCCTATGGATATATTTGCGGAAGAATAAAGGTTTCTTATTCTTACGTATAATCTAGATAAGAATTAGAAATACTTAGCAGTTATAAGAGGGTATCTTTCACCCCTACCGAGTTAATGAATTCCGCGAGAAATGTTCAAAAACTGCCCCGTCTGTCCGTAACAGAAGACGGTCGATATGTCGAACACCTGTAGCAAAATCTCATGTCTTGGTTTGCTATTTATTTTTATTGTTATGAGATATAGTTTAAATGTGTTGATGTTTGTTAAATATATTTTAAATTGTTATAAAATTCTGCATCTCTCATAGCAAATATTATTTTCGTTTTAATTGATGCTCACAGCTAGAATTTTTTGCATTACAGCCGGTGCCGTCAAAACCTACTTATTTAAAGCGGGCGAATTTTTATATACTCTATATCTCGAAGAGGAATCGAACAATATATCAAGTGTGTTATATTTTTGGAAAGGTAATTTTAAATTATTTTCATTAAATTAAAAATATACAGAGTGTCCCATATAAAAAATCAAATTTTCTGTTGATAATTCTTAAATTATTAATTTTAAAAAAATTATACTTAAACCATTAAATTCTACGTGAAAAGGTGCTTTGGAAATGTTTTCATAAAAATACAAAATTTTCCATAACAAAAAAGTTACAGCGATTTGTTAAAAATGCATATTTTTGAAAAACACCCCGTAACTCCGAAACGGTAACAGATATCGATATGCGGTTTTCACCATCATGTTTTTGACAAAAATTGAGCTCCAGACACCGATATTAGTTTTTGTCTATCTCCTATAGAAAAGGGTGTTTCCATTTAAAAGCGTCGAATTTGACCCACCCTGTACATACCATACTTACGTTAAGGGCTAGCCCTATTTCTTCGGGTGAAGATGAGAGTTTTTCTGTTAGGACACGGATTCCGTCTTCGCTTGGGGCGTGGCACTTAAAGTCATCCATAAAGGCGATAATGTGATGCCTTCCCTTGGTGATCTTGATCACTTCTGGATTTTTGTTCAGGTGTTCTATTATGTACCCGCTAGTTAGGAGTCGCCTATTGGGCTAATGGAGTCGCCTTGAAGGATGCCTGCGGACTGATATTGGTGCTGAGATGTTCCTATTTAGTTGAATCCCATCCATTTTAAGGCCGATTTTAAAACATACCTGATGTTGTGTAAGGGTAGGCTATCGATTAGTAGTTTCAGGCATTTATGGAAAATGGAATGGTACGCCTTTTTACAGGCGTACCACGATGAGTAGCTAGTCGTCATTCTGAGTCTGGCAAGCAATGTGATGCTCTTGTCAAGCATGAGTCCATGGGTGGTGCCCTATACGTTCTCCCTTGCCAGTTGTTCAGTTGGTAGCCCATCCCGGTAAAACCTTTTTTAGGTAGTTTCCTATGATTGCCGTTGTGATTTTGTAGCCAGTTTTCAGTAGCGATATTGGGCGGTAATTATCTTGGTCATTTGAGTCGCCTTTTCTGTATATCAGCACAACGTTAGCTCGAACATCTGACTCACTAAAGTTAGTTTGTTTTGTGATGACTTCGACTATGTGGTGTTTTAGGTATATTTTTGCTGCCGGAAATATTTTGTATATATAGGTAGGTAGGGATGCAGAGGTGAAACTCTGTAACGAAATAGCGATCGGTAGCGATGAAGAATACTGTCGCTTGCCGTTCAGTTTGTACGGCCAAGGTCAGTATTCTTTATCGCTACCGATCGCTAATTAGTTACAGAGTTCCAGCCCAGTCTTCCCTATGTGGTTATATTTTTTCACTCAGTAGTTTTCTGCATCAGGTACGAACGAAAAGTTATTACTCTTCAAAAGAGTTAAACGCATGTAGATGGCGCTCTGTACAAATAGGAGTCATATTGACATCAAAATCAAATTTCTCATGTCAAAAAACTCATTCTCATGTCAAAAAACAAATTATTTAGAAAAATCGAAATAAAAATGAAACTTCTACATACCTGTATCTCCGAAAGTAAGCAAGTTATACAAAGTTTTTTACATATTTTTATCTGCAGAATATGCTGCCGAAGTTTCCGGAATATAGTTTGGATCACCCTGTATATATCATTTATCTCTCGTTTCCTTTATTGCTGCTTTATTGCTTTATTTAGTCCAGTAAATAAGGACATGAAAAGACCCAAGTCTCGGAGTAATTCGTCTACCTTCACTTTTTAGGCGGTAACATCGTGCTCGGCCCAAAAATTTTCAGATTTTTACAAACTTATTCATATTTTCAGTAATAATAGCTTATTTTTCAAGATTTTTTTAACAGTTGTTTTTAGAGTCTCTTTAAGCAACTCAGAAAGTTTGAAGTATTTGTTTAATCACATTGTAATAGGAAACCACTATTCGTGAGTGACTTTTAACGCTTTTTTGGAATTTCCGTAAAGTGTCGAAAATACAAGAAAATTGCATAATATCTTCATATTGCATAATAACTTCTTCGTTGAAAATCAATGATAAAAGTTCAAAATTACCTGCAATATATTGCAACTCTTTCAGAGTATACAGGGTGGTCCGAACTGTATTCTGGAAACTTCGGCAGCATATTCTGCAGATAAAAATAAGTAAAAAAGTTCGTATAAATGTATGCATAAAATGCTTAATTTTGGACATACTGGGTGTAGAAGTATCATTTTTATTTCGATTTTTTAAATAATTTCTGAAGCAACGTCAATATTTGGATAAAAATTGGTGTTTGGGTATTTTTTGGCATGAGAAATTTGATTTTGATGTCAATATGACTCCTAATTGTAGAGGACACCACCTACTTATTTTTTAATTGTTTTGAAGAGTAATAACTTTTTGTCCGTACCTGAATAAAACTACTGAGTAAGAAAATATACTTTTACGACGTTTTTTACGTAATAAAGGTCTGTTGGAAAAAATCGATACGAGTAATGGGTGTCGAGATATTTGAAATCGAAATTATCAATACCCTGCCATCATTGACATAAATTAAACATGTTGCCTAAATAATTATTAGACTGAAATGATAAATTTGAAATTATTTTGTGTCAAAAGTTCAACAGAAACTGTTTTATTATAATTTTTTCGAAGAAAAATTTATTATAAATTAAAAAAAAAAAAGTTCCCAAATTTATCATTTCAGTCAAGTAACTAACTACTCAAGATGTTTATTTTTTGTCAATAATGACATGTATTGACTACTTCCATTCTAAATATCTTAAGAACGGCTGCTCGTAGTGATTTTTACCAAGAGACATTTTTTACGTAAAAAAGTATATTTTTTCACTCAGTAGTTTTATTCAGGTACGGATGAAAAGTTATTACTCTTCAAAACAGTTAAAACACATGTAGGTGGCCCCCCCCTACAAATAGCAGTCATATTGACATCAAAATTAAATTTCTCATGTAAAAAAACTCCCAGACATCAATTTTCATCCAAATATTGACGTTACTTGAGCAGCAGTGGCGGATTAAGGGGGAGGCGGAAGGGGCGGTCCGCCCCGGGCCCCGTCTCTTAGGGGGCCTCCGAATCTTAATAAGTATTTTTTTATTCAACTGGCAAACAAGGTTAATATGTGTTCAGTAGTAATTATAAAGCAGTTTGTAGGTGGAGTATACAAACCATACGTATACTCCAACTATAAACAGTATAAATGGAAGCGGATATTTACTTAATTATCAATTATCAGGCCCCAGTAATTGTCAATGGCATTTTCTATTTAGGAAATTAAATCAAGGAGTAATTTTCTTTGTTTAAAATATCGAATAATTATTATTTTTTTATATATTTTGAGACTGAATTTATTTATTTTAGCTTTTAAGTTATTTTTCAATGGTTTCATTATTTATTTTTACTGAATAAACATTTTAAATTACAACAAATGCACAGCATAACTTGTATGCTAGCTTCATTACTGATGATGAGCAGTGAAGTAGTGAAGTCTTTAGTATAACGGGGGCCACGGGCCTGAGGTAGCGAAGGGGCCCCTCAGATCTTGGAAGACTTACAAAAACGCGATATTTTGTCGCGGTATTTCCCTGGAAGCATTTTTAAGAAAATCATATTTAAAATTTTTGGACGAAAAAAACTACCTGTCAAGAAAATTTGTACAGCCTAAAAGTAAAATTTAGTGATATCACAGCCCCTGTGACATAAAGAAAAGACATGTGGCTATCTATTTCAAAAATTAAATTGTTCAAATGTCATACAATAATGGCGGTATATAGCTGTCATGGAATTGAGCGATTAAAAAATTATCATAAATATTTTTTTTTCAAATGGAAACCCACTTTTTTTTATTTCAGTAGAAAAGGTTTTTCAATTCGTTACGTTTTAACTAGACATATTCCTATACCTAAAATAACTCGTTTTTAAGTTATTTAAGATTTAGTTTGAAAACGTATATTTTTCTTGATTTTATCTAGCTTCCTTTGACATTAAGTGTTAAACAGTCAGACAATTTATTTCCATCTGTCAGAAAATGAATTATTTGAATTTCCTATATTATAACTAATAACTACTGCTGCCCTTAAAAGTTTAAAAAGTATATTTATATAAATATATCTCGTATTTTCTTCTTTAGGTGATATCTAATAGTTGATATTTTAATAATATACCGTACGATCGAAAAAAAACAGCACAAAGTTAGCTTGGAAATGATGATCGATAATATACTGTCATAGGCTACTAGTTAAAATCAAGAAAAATATACGCTTTAAAGCTAAATCTTAAATAACTTAAAAACGATTTATTTTAGGTACAGGAACATGATAGTCACAAAGAAACAAATTTTAAAAATGGAAGTATCGAAAACCTTTTGACGAGTGGAATAAAAAAAGTGGATTTCCATTTGAAAAAAAAATGATTTATGATAATTTTTTAATGGCTCAATTCAATGACAGCTGCGGCCATTATTTTATGACATTCGGACAATTTAATTTTTCACATAGATAGCCACATGTCTTCTCTTTATGGTACAGTGGCTGTGGCAACCACTAAATTTGACGTTTAGGCTATATACATATTTTTGACAGGCAGTTTTTTTCCTCCAAAAATTATAATAATTTTTTTTTCTTAAAAACGGTTAACGTTAGGTATAGAGTGTTTATTATCAAAATTCATAAAATTTTACAGAGAATATAAGTATGTAATAAAAAATGGGGTCATCCATTTAAAATAAGAAAGTTGCTGTCAACTTCCGGTACTTCCGAAAATGCCGCCATATTGAAAATATTTTTAATCGATAGATCTCATTGTAAAACAATAATATGCACAAAATCTCGTATCTATATATTGTAGTTCTCTAGAAACTTCTAACGTAGGCTCAACCAGGGACACCCTGTATAAATACTTGAATTTTGTCAACCATTATATAACGTCATTCAATTTTTACAAAATGTGCATTAGAAGTACATCATTATCTAAAAAGACCGGGCGCCACATTTAGCTTTGCCGCCCCGGACCCCCGACAGGCTTAGTCCACCACTGTACTTGAGAAATTATTTAGAAAAAATCGAAATAAAAATGAAAAGTCTACACCCTGTATCTCCGAAACTAAGCATTTTAGGACATACATTTATTCGAACTTTTTTACTTATTTTTATCTGCAGAATATGCTGCCGAAGTTTCCAGAATACAGTTCGGACCACCCTGTATATTGTCCTTGTCCATTTTTTCGGATATAATGTTTAATAACTCGATCTACCTTCACCATTTGGTCTGAAATATTAGCATCCAAGGGACGTCCTACGAAGGTCCTACGCCCCTTGATGGTCTAGGGTCTGTGGAACATGACTTATAAAATTGTGTGTGACAATGCTTGTGATATCTGGCACCCACGCATAATACCAAACTCAATTCTTTCAATCAACGATAGTATATTTCACAAAAGTTGTATCTTATAATATTTGTCGAACAGCTTCTTAGTATCATATTATTATGTAGAAGCTCTAATTCAAGTTATTCTGATTGTTATTTTCTTACTCATTTTTTGGATGTCATCTGTCAAAATCTTCCCTAACTCGTTGAAAAGGAAAAGGCTATAGTAGTTGTGGTTAGTTTAATTTAATTGTGCCTATACCTATTAATTAATCGAATAGGTAAAGGCATTTCTTAATTAATTTTAATTATTTGAATCAAAATCTGTAGAACAAATTACTTTTAATTAACTTTTAACATGTTTTATTATAAATTAATTTAAACTTTACAAATATAACAATATAGATATGTCATTACAGCTGCTGTGATATGATAATGTGATGTTTTAGAATAAAAATAGACTTGGATCGGCCGAATCTTCAATCTGGATGTTTTTCTGCTTGGGATCCTTGGCATTGAGATGTTCTCGGTAGAAAAGAACAGCGATACTTGCTCCGTAAAATGTCATAGGTATAAAGGAGATCCTAAAATAAAGTTTACCTTAGTATATAAACTACTCAAAACAAGACACTTTGATTCCAAAGATGGAAGGGAAGACACTTGTACTTGCTAAGGAGACAAAATATTTATGAATCATTCTGGACTCGAAGCTTTCCTGGAAAAGGAACACGGAGGAAAGGATGATAAAGGGAATAAATGCATTCTATGCATGTAAAAAACTATTTAGAAAGAGATGGGGTCTGCAACCGTACATTATACACTGGATGTACACTGCTATAGTTAGACCAATCATCGCTTATGGAGCACTAGTATGGTGGGAAGCCGTACTTAAAGAGACTAATAGGAAAAGACTCACAAAAGTACAGCGATTAGCAGCTCTAGGTACAACTGGAGCAAGGAACAACACAGCGCAAACTGCGCTAGAAGCAATTCTGGACTTGCAATCAATCGACTGGCTCGTGAAGGATCTGGCCGCTAAGGGTGCCCTAAGATTAAGGGAATCCAATCTGTGGAACCAGACCAACTACGGTCACTTGAGGATATTGCCAGTGATAGGGAAAATCATGGTGAACACGAGTCCACATCTGCTAGACCAGAAAACGGACTATATGCTCACCAAACATGATTTTGGAGAAAAGATAAGGATTCGCATCCCGACAAGAGAAGAATGGGAAAGCAACCGAGTAATGAACACTCAACAGATAGCAGTCTACAGATGCTTCCGCAAATTCAGGGGGCACAGGTATGGGCTTCTTCTCAGAGGAACTACACATCCGACGATCTTTAAGGCTATCGGATGGCTGTAATGTTCAACAAGCAGAGGTTTGCGCCATAAAGGAAGCGGCTAGTTGTATACGAGAGAAAATTGCTGATTGCTGATAGACCAATAGGGGATATAGTGATATACTCTAACAGCTTGGCCGCTTTAAGAAGCATCACCATGCAATCAGAGAGATCGAAAACTGTGATGGAATGCCGAGAAGCACTGTCCTGGCTGCGTCGGGGCGGGGCTACTCTGTGCTGGGTGCCAGGCCACAGCAACGTGGTGGGCAATCAGGCAGAAGACAGACTCGCCAAAGACGGGGCCAGGGTAGAGGCCGTGGCAGATGACCCACCACTTGTGACGATCAACACATTGAAGGAGGCTATAGGAACTGCCATCAAAGCCAAGCAGCAATAGACGTGGCAACACCGTGAGGACTGCGCTACAGCTCGAAGACTATGACCAGTGGTAGATAGCAAAAAGACAAGACAACTACTAGAGCACAAGAAGGACCTACTACGCATAATTGTAGGTGTCGTCACTAGAAACTGTCCCACGAGGATAAACCTCATGAGATGGAAAATTTCCGACGACGACTACTGCAGAGAATGCGGAGAGGAAGAAGAAACCATAGAGCACCTGCTGTGCCACTGTCCGGCACTGGAATCCCGACGCTTTAAAACTTTAGGGCAAGGTTTTTTGGAGGGGCTAGAGACAGCAGAAGCCAACATCAGCGACATCGGGAACTTTGCAAAGAGCTGGAAGTGCTTTAACCCAAAGAAAGAATGAGAGGAAGGTTTGGTAAAACAATACAAGGGTGTCGCAATGGGCCCAAGGCTTCCGAGTGAGGAAATATGATCCCAAACCCCAGCAACCTAACCTAACCTAACCTACGGTTATAATTAGTTTAGATACTGTGAAGGAAAATTCGAAACAATAAGTTTACGCATTGACCTGTTAATTTTTAGTCGGTAGAGTATTTAGTTGCAAAAGTGAAAACAATACCTATACCTATGGAGTCGATCGGCCGACTAGTTAATTGCATGTGAGGGCGGCTCCATAAGGATATATATTGGTTAAATATGCCACTAAATAGTCGGCTGATTAAAAATTGCCTGTCAGCGCATAACCTAAGGTTACGCAATGCAATCAAATATTGGACCGATTGGCTCCATAAGAATGTATTACACTTTTGCAACTGAATAATCGGCCGACTAAAAAATACATAGTTAGTGCGTACCCTAATTATCTTCAAAAACTCACAAGAAGAAGGCAGAAAAATGCATGCTTCATTTAGAAAGTGTAATAATAACTTTTATTCAAATATGCGATAATTGTTTTGAGTAGTGTAAATTATATTTTTTTAAAAATTAACGCGTGAAATCCCTTATAGGGAGATTACTCACATAAAAATAAAATTTATTTTTCATATAAACATAAGTCCGATTCTATTTTATTTTGTAGCTACAGAGGGGTTAAAACATTCTTTTTTTTTTTAGATTTATTATAATTTTCCTTTTTAAGTGCCTTTAGCGATTTGAATGGCATTTTGAGGGTGAAAAGGGTGTTCTTTTTAGAACATATTTTAGTGCGTAGGAAGTGGGGTGGGATGGGGGGTACAAAGTAAGTCAAATTCGACGCTTTTAAAGGGAAACCCTTTTTTAGAGGAGATAGACGAAAACTAATATCGGTGTCTGGGGCTCAATTTTTATCAAAAACATGATGGTCAAAACCGCATATCGATATCTGTGACCGTATCGGAGTTACGGGGTGTTTTTCAAAAATGTGCATTTTTAACAAATCGCAAAGACTTTTTTGCTATGGAAAATTTTGTATTTTTGTGAAAAGATTTCCAAAGCACCTTTTAGAATTATATTATTTTATTATTAATAATTATATATTAGAACCACGTAGAATTTATTGGTTTAAGTATAATTTCTTTAAAATTAATAATTTAGGAATTATGAACAGAAAATTTGATATTTTATATGGGACCTGTATATTTTTAATTAATTGGAAAGAATTATTACAAAATCAACTAAAATTAACTTTTCAAAAATATAGCATACTTGATAATATTTTCCTTGATTCCTCTTCGAGATATACAGGGTGGCGCACCTCATTCGCCTCGGTTCATTATACGAAAACGGAAAGATGTAGAAACAAAAAATGTTATGGGTATATATGGGGAGGCAATGTGCACAATTTAAAAGTAGGCTGTACTTAAACTGCCGTTAAACGGTAGCTTACTAAAATGCCGTTAATAGGTATGACGTCGTTGATGTGACGCACTTGACGGCTTTATGAAATATAGGAATTTTATAAGGACTAACCAACGCTATCCACCCCACCAAATAACCAACTTAACCAACGCAACTAACCTCGACACTGATAAAAAAAAATTAAAAAACAAATATAAATTAGTAAAAACCAACCAACCCCACCAAATAACCAACTATATAACCTATGAATTAACACCCTCCAAATAACCACGCTAACCAACCCGCCAAATAACTAAACCAATCGAACCAAAAAGAGTGAAACCAATGCAATAAGATCACGCTATAAGCAAAAAAATATAAAAAATTCTTAGTCAGCGTGAGATTTGCACCCCGGACCATTCGCTTACGAACCAATAGCCTCAGCCACGGAGCCAGAGGTGCTCTTGCAATATGCTTATGGCTAGGCATTACTTTCTGCCGACATGAACGACGTCACAATATCTATTAACGGCATTTTAGTAGGCTACCGTTTAACGGCTGTTTAAGTACTACGTTAAAATTATTTTGAAATATATAGGGTGTCTCAGAACTAAGATTCATAATAAAGTTATATTTTTTCTTATGAAACACGTATTTTAATTCATTTTTGGATTCTTGGGCCAAAAAAAAAGGAATTTATTATAAGGGTTAAATATGTTTAAAATCATTGGTTTGTCAGATATTTAAAGATATTTAAATATGCATGCTACAAGAGAATTGATTATCAACGCCCTGTACATTACTTTTCAGAATTAATTCTTGTGCTGAGTGTAAAGGTATAGAAATAAACTTTACTGAAGAATGTTATTGTTTTCTTAAATTTATACAGGGGTACCAAAAAGTAGTGATATATTTTACGGATTTATTTTACATAAAAACTTTGTTATTTCAAATGCAACACCCTGTATTTTTCTAAATAAATCAAAGCAAATTGAAATGCTCTTTTAAACTATATTAGGGTTTCCTATACCTATCTCAGATTTTGAATAAAAATCGATTTTTAAATCTCAGGGGCTTTTTTATATCAAAAAAGTTCCAGCGATTTGTTAAAAATGCACATTTTTGGAAAACACCCCGTAACTCATAAACGGTAACAAATATCCATGTGCGGTTTTCACCATCATGTTTTTGATAAAAATTGAGCTCCAGACACCAATATTAGTTTTTGTCTATCTCCTATAGAAAAGGGTGTTTCCCTTTAAAAGCGGCGAATTTGACCCACCCTGTACAAGATAGCTTAAAATCCGTAAAAAACCTCATCGCAGCTTTATTAGAATATTTTGAACGGGAAAGCGGTAGTGATGGTCCTTTATGTCCCTTAAGTACTGTTAAGAAGGTGAGTTTTGTTGATGTAAATAATAACTGTTTATTGTATTTATAATTAATTTATTTTTGTTTTCTAAAATATTTTGATTAAAAGAAAATATGTAAAAGTGGGCAACGCTGTGCCGGTCAAGCTTAATCACGTGACTAAGAGTTTATTTGATATGAGCTACATAGTCTATTTAACGATAGAATAATGAGTTTGACGCTTGCATTCTGATCTTTTAATATAAAAATAGATTATATTTTCTGTCCTTTTTCGTCTGTCAAAATTTGTCAAAGTCTGTCACAGACTTTATGTATGTCTACCCTAGATCATATTACATGATCTAGAATTTCTACTTACCAATATGAGTAACCCAGAAACGCCATTTTATCAGACGTCATCTTTTCAGCCAGTGTATCGTATAAGGCAACATTATGGAAAATGGTAAGATTATACATGGTGCCCCATAAGATAACGTAGAGCAGTGTAAACCCTAGAGCCAACCCGTTGTAAAAGTATAGACTCCCAACGCTGAAATGAACTTATCAGATTAAATCTAAAAATCATAGAACTCACCTTAAATAAAAGTTTATGGGATTACTGATTGTATTGTACAGCGCTAATACTGAGGCAAGAAGTCCGATTATTGCTGCTATAACCAAACAAACGATAGTGCTGAGCCATACGCCAGCATTAATAAAATTTTTACGATTCACTGAAATGAAAATTACTTTGTTAATATTCTATGTAAATTTTAATGGGGTCAATTATTGGCTTCCCTAATTATTTTAGAGAATAATTCTATTTAGATTTATTGAAGAGCACTGAAACCCACATTCAAAAGAATAACTTTAGATATTTTTGATTAGCTCGTTTACGAGTTGTCGCCGATTTCTTTTTAAATATTTCTCCTTTCTTATGGCCCTGTATTTACTTATGAGCACCAGTCAAGGTAAAAGATAAGTGTCAAATGAAGGTGTCATTTCAGAAATTTACCTATTTAGTGCTTTATTATTATTGAAAACTCATTCCTACATCGAAAATCTTAAAGATGTATTTATAATTACAAATTAATATGAATTAAAGTAAAATTAAGTAATCAATTACAAGGTTAGTTATAGTATTATTACAATATTCAATAACTTATTAATTTAGGTACTATTAAATTGTTAGAACTTTAGGATTTAAGAAGATGTTTAAATATTCCTCCATCGACTGCTAGACAATAAGCCAGGCGATCATAGAATTCTCTTCTTACATTCGCTAGTTGGTAAACTGAATTCTATTGCATTCGGCAGAAATAGCATTTTTTAACTCGTCTGGATTTGGGTATTTTTTATCTTTGTATATCCTGTTTTTTAAATGGCCCCAGAGAAAGAAATCATTTGGCGAAATATCAGGAGACCTTGCTGGCCAATTTACTGTATGATTTAGGCCAATAACGTTTCCGTTAAAACTATTGTCTAAATATTCCCGAACACCCAGGGTACTATGTGCCGGGCAGCCATCCATTTGGTACCAAACTTCTTGATTTACCCTAGCGGCATCATGTAAAGCAGGTAAAATATGATTTTCGAGTAGTTCCAAATAATATTCTGCATTTAAATTTCGCGTAAGAAAGGCCCGATAATATTGTGTCCGAATATCCCTGCCCAAACATTTACTTTCTTTGGATATTGCGTCCTTGTTTCGACAAACCTGTGTTGGTTTTCTTTGTTCCAATATCGATAATTTTGAACATTGGGTTCATTATTTAAGATAAAGGTTGTGGTAAAGGTGCATTCGTCAGTGAAACATATGTTTTTTAAAAATTCCCTATCTGTGTTTGCTCCTTCCATCATATCAAAACAAAACGCCTGCCGCCGTATTTCGTCCCCATCTCGTAGCTCTTGGTGCTCTTCATATTTGAAGGAATAGTATTTATGTCGTTTCAAAATTCGAAACGCTGTAGTGTGATCTATTCCTATTTCATCCTCAAGTTTCCTTGTGCTGATCTTTCCATCGTTCTCTTCCACGCACAATAAAACTTCCAAGTCGGTACCATTTCTTGCATCTTCTCTTTGTTCCTGCCTTGCTTCACATCTGCAGTTATTTATTAGGGTACCTTTGGTCTCAAATCTCTGGATATTCCTTGCGATTGTAGATTTTCCAGGGATCGGTCTATTCGGATACGGAGCAGCAAACATGTCCGACACGTTTTGATAACTATTTCCTTGATAATACCATTTAATCATCAGTACTTTTTCTTCTGTAGTGTAATTCATTGCTAATATTTTCGTTGTAGGTATGAGTTTTTAATAATAATAATAAAGCACTAAATAGATAAACTTCTGAAATTACAACTTCATTTGACAGTTATCTCGAAGAAATCGGCGATAACTCGTAAACGGGCTAATCAAAAATATCTAAAGTTATTGTTTTGAATGTGGGTTTTAGTGCTCTTCAATAAACCTAAATTTCTATCTAAAATAATTAGGGAAGCCAATAATTGACCCCATTAAAATTTACATGGGATTTCCTATGTCCCGTCCGACGATGCAACACCCGGTATATTTTGTACTATAATCTTTTTAAAAAATATTGTAATTACTTACCGTATGTTGTAGTTGTTAGAGTTTTTGCTGTCAAAGGATGAATTGCAAATACAGAACTTGTAGTAGAAATACATGATCCTGTTGGATCATCGTTCTCATTTATATTATTGTTATATAAAGCATCTAGTAAATCTGCTGTGCTGTCTGCTGAACATAGTAATGCACACACGTTGTTTGCGAAATTACATGTCACTGAAAAAAAAATAGATATACAGTATGATCGAAAAAAATTGCGTCAATGTGGCTTAGAAATAATGATCGATGACGTTTTCCTTATAATTTTACATACAAAATGACAGCGATATTCATTTTCAAGTCGCCTCTGATGCGATTCTTTTTCCATCTTATGGTACAATATGATCGATAAAAAAGCGGTGTCACCGATGGCTATGAAATGAAGAACGCTGTCATATTTTATACACCGGGTGCGTCTCAAAAGTGGCTCACCCCTACAATTTTTTACAAAAAACAGATTTGGTATGTTAGTACCTATATGACATAAATTATGATTTATTGGCATATTCAATTGTTTTTAGTCAATTCCTCTTTTACCGGAAATGACAACAACTTTTGATTTTTAAATAGCACCCTCGGTATATTTCTACTTTATCCGATAGAGAATGACACTCTGAATAGAATGACATATCATATCTCAAATTTTGACATTTTCGCATAGGTTTATTTGAAATTGTAACAAGGCGGTTCCTAATGACAATTTGACTAGAAATATTAAGTGTGTGGTACCAAATTCTTCGTAATAAAATGTTTTTTCCAAATATGCTAATGAGCCATCCTTGTTCCATTTGAAAAAAATAAGATATGATTAAAAATACGATTTGGGCATCTTTTAACAGTTTTAAACGTCCTGGTCGGTTAGACACGAAAAACATTAGACGATCAAATCTATTTTTCCAAGGCTTCTTGATTAAAAATTGGTGTTTTTAACACAGCTATGGATCTCTAGATTGAAATCTAAAATACGATTTGTTTTTACACGAAGATATCAACAGTTGACATATGATATGTAATTATATTCAGAGTGTCATTTTCTATCGAATAAAGTAAAAAAATACCGAGGGTGCCATATTTAAAAATCAAAAGTTGTAGTCATTTCCAGCGAAACAGGAAGTGACCAAAAACAATTGAATACGTCAATCAATCCTAATTTATGTCATATACTAACATACCAAGTCTCGTTTTTTTATCAGGAAAAAAATAGTTATAGGGGTGAGCCACTTTTGAGACGCACCCGGTATATTTATACAGGGTGGCGCCTCTAATACGCCGCGAAAGCTCCAAAGAGAACCGTAGTTTATATCGAATTGAAATTTTGGCAGCATATGTAGGTTAACTGAAAGCATTTTATAAAAATATATAGAATTATACAGGGTGTCCCCAAAAAAGTTACACATTAAAGTTGTGTTTTTTCTAATGGAACACCCTATATATTAATTGATTTTCGGATTCTAGGAAAAAAATAAAGGTGAGTTTTATTAGAGAAGCATATACCCAAAATCTAAGGATTTTGATATATTTCACATTTTGTGAAAATGAAGAGTAAATTTTAAATTTCGATAACAGCTACCTAAATTTTAGTTGATCTCGTCTGATATTTAATTACAGTAACCATTGTATGTTAAACCAAATTGAAATTTGTCCCGAAAAGTTATACAGGATGAGACAAAATTAATATGGAACCATTAGTCACTTTTAAAAGGAAGTTACTCCTTTATTTTAAATGGAACACCCAGAATATTTTTCCGGTGTTCAATGGGGAATTTATATATCTTCAAAATATTATTAAGGTTGCCTACCCCTCAGAAAAAGATGTTCCTAGATATTTTAATTTTTATGATTTTGCGTCAGTAGATCTTTATTATTTGAAAAAATCTAGGGTTGCTGTATGATATACCTTTTGTTAATTTAACAAAAATTAAAGATTCTAGAGTAAAATACTCAACGGTAATAAAAAGATACACGTTTAAAACATATTTTAATTATTATAGAATTAAAACTAGATATAAACTTAGAATTATGTGACAAAAATTAGCTAAATGAAATCAAATGCTCAAAATGCTTCCTTTCCTGCATAAAATGATTGTCTTTTCAAAAGGATCTTTTCATTTTAAAAGGCATATGTGGAGGTCTCAACCTCAAAAAGCAGCTACTATAATTTCTCTCATGTTGTCGACAATAATTGGTCGAGTTTTGTAAACACTGTCATTAACATATCCAAATAAAAAAACAGACCAGATATAATCAAGAGCATTTAAGTGTTCTATTAATTAGCGAATGCACACTGCATTCACCAACTACTAGAATCATATCAGTTTTTTCTGATGTAGGATAAGTTTGCATTTTTGGCAAATTTCTGAAAATTTTTTTTTGTTTTAACTGACACAAAATGATAACTAGTTGTTAAAGTTGGACTAATTAGACAGCTATGTTTAAGTAACGTCAGACATATCACAGCCACCCTAGATTTTATCAAATAATAAAGATCTACTCAGATCAAATCATGTAAATGAAAATATCTAGGAAAATCTTTGTTTGAGAGTTAGGCAACCTTAATAGTATTTTAAAGAGGCATAAATTCCCCATTGAATATCGGAATAATGTACTGGGCGTTCCATTTAAAATAAAAAAGTAACATGCTTTTAAAGGTGACCAATGTTTAATATTAATTTTATCTTACCCTATATAACTTTTTGAATCAAGTTTTAATTTGATTTAAAGTACAATAGTTAATTTAACTACATATTAGGCTATACCGGATAAATTCCAATTTAGGTAGCTTTAATTGTAATTTAAAAATTGTTCTTTATTTCAAGAGAGTGTTACATATGTCAAAAACCTTACATTTTAGTCATATACTTCTCTTATAAAACTCACCTTTATTTTTCTCCCAGAATCCGAAAATCAATTAATATATAGGGTGTTCCATTACGAAAAACAAAACTTTGATATGTAACTTTTTTGGGGGACACCCTGTAGAACTCTCTATATTTTTAAAAAATGCTCTGAATTAACCTACATATGCTCACAAAATTTCGTTTCAGTACAAACTGTCGTTCTCCTTGGAGCCTCCGCGGCGTATGAGAGGCGCCACCCTGTATATAGACATTTTATATTCGCAAAAAAATCGTATTTTAAATTTCAATGTAGAGTGCAGTAGCTGTGTTAAAAACATTAATTTTTAATCAAAGAGCCTTGGGAAAAATAGATTTGATCGTCTAATGTTTTTCGTGTCTTGTCCTTGCAGGTTAAAAGAGGCCCAAATCGTATTTTTAATCATATCTCATTTTTTCAAATGGAACAAGAGTTCATTAGCATATTAAGGAACTTAACTTTTCAACCTCTAGAATAGCCTATTATGCCCTTTTTGAGTCACATCTTCGTTATGCCCTTCCGTTCTGGGGTACTTGCTTCGCAACAAAATTTGATCGTATTTTCAGACTTCAAAAGAGAGCAGTTCGATATTTATTGGGACTGAACAGTAGAACTCACTGCCAGAATTTCTTTAAAATTTCCAAATATCTACTGACTCTTCCTTCTTTATTCATTTTTGAATCCGTTTGCTTAATCCGCAAGCACATATCTGCTATTCCCGAAAGGCCATCTCATAACTATCCACTTAGGAATGCGGAGCACGATCTTTATCTGCCAACCCCGAGCTCAGAACTAGTTAAAGGTTCAATACTGTACAATGCCAAAAAAATGTACAATCATCTGCCTTTGAATATCAAGTCGCTTTCATTCTTTCCCGCATTTCGCAAAGCTCTAAAATCATACTTACTGGAGAGAGCCCTATATACGGTAAACGACTTTTTTGTTGATGTTTAATTATGAACAATTTTGAATTTTATAATTTTGATCATCTCACACACTGGCCAAAGCTCAAGTATTTAATATTTTATAACTCTAAAATTATATCTATTTACTGCGTACTGTTCTGCAATTGTCCATGTATATTCTTTTTGTTATTTTAATGACTTAATTTTTTTTTCAATTGTATTATTTGTATTTTGTATATTTTTTGTTGTTTGTATTTTTTTGTGCTTTTTTTTGCTATTTTGTGCTTTGTCGATGAAGCCGTTTTGGCTTTATGTACAATAAAGCGTTGTTTGTTTGTTGTTATTTGGAAAACGCATTTTTTACGAATAATTTGGTACCACACACTTGGTATTTCGAATCAAATTGTCGTTATGAACCGCATGTTACAATTTCAAATAAACTATATACGAAAATGTCAAAAGTTGACATATGATATTATGTAATTGAAGCGTGAAAATTCAAAAGCGTCTAAGTGCCAAATTGATCGAATTTAAGATTTCATTAATTTTGCAATCTATGTGCCTAGGCCAATAACGTACAAAACTGTCTAAGTGCCATACTGCTATTTTAACGTTAAATACTCGGCTAAAAGATGGCGCGACGTCCAAGTTTTATTTTTTTGGATGTATAGTTAGAACATAGACGCTTTTGAATCTATGTTAATTTTGAACTTAGACTGTTTCTTTGTTTTATGAATTTGGTAATTTTTTGTAACAAAACTATTCTACTTCTTAAAGTTTTTTAAAATGTTTTATATGCTTCAAAACACTTAATACTGATTATTAAAGTACTTTTCACCGCAATATACTTGTTTTTTTCATTTATTATAACAGAAACTTTAATAACTCAAACATAACTTTTTGGCACTTAGACGCTTTTGAATTACCACGCTTCAATTGTATTCAGAGGGCCATTTTCTATCGAATAAAGTAAAAAAATACCGAAGGTGTTATTTAAAAATCAGAAGTTGTAGTAATTTCCGGTGAAACAGGCAGCGACCACATACAATTGAATGCATCAATCAATCCTGATTTATGTAATATATGCTAACGTACCAAATCTTATCTGAAAAAATACCAAATCTAGCTGAAAAAATAAAAGTTATAGGGGTGAGCCACTTTTGAGAAACACCCGGTTATATGTTATCAGTGTTTATACACAAAATACAAATTTTGAAAGATCTCACGTGAGATTAGGGGTCGGGACAAAACTCACGTCTCACCAGTGAGGGTGGGTGGCTAAAAAATCTTCAAAATCGCTCCAGGTAATTTTTGAACGCTCCCTTACATCTACATCTTTTGTGAAAAATGTCTTATCTCTTAAATCTATACTATTATATAAAATCCTTAAGTGACTGACTCACTGATTAATCACGATCCTGGTCAAACCACTCAACGTAAGAAGCTCAATTTTGGCATACAGGTTGATTCTAGAGTGTAGAGGTTCAATAAAAAGGGATTTTTCGAAATTCCAGTTCCAAGGGGGTGAGACCACCCCTCAAATATTACAATATTTTTTATTTAAAAAACGGTTATGTTTATTATTTCCCGCTATTTTCTTTTCCTATTTTTAAACTAAAAGCTATACTAAGTTTCCGAAAAAACGCTTAAACACGTATATCTTATTTTGTTTTTTTACATATTTTAAGATTTTTTAGGAATGTATTCAGGGTGTTTCGAAAAATCTGGTTATTGATTAATCACGATCCTGCTTAAAGCGCTTAACGTAAAAAGCTGATTTTTGGAAAACGGATTGACTTTAGGGTGTAGAGGTTCGATAAGAAGGGATTTTTCGAAACTCGAATTCTAAGGGGGTGAAACCACCCCTCAAATATTAGAATATTTTTTGTTTAAAAACCGGTGAGTTTTTCGGAAAAACTCTTAAACACGTATATTTTATTTTGTTGTTTCATAAAATATTACCATTGAGTAATCACGATTCTGCTTAAACTGCTTGACGTTTAAAGCTGATTTTTGGCAAACGGATTGACTGTGGAGTGTAGAGGTTCGATAAGGAGGGGTTTCTCGAATCTCAAATACCAAGAGGGTGAAAACGCCCCTCAAATATTACAATATTTGTTATTTAAAAAACGATTAGTCTTTCGGGAAAACGCTTGGACACGCATAATTTATTTTGTTTTTTTACATATTTTGAAATTTTTTAAAAAATCATACAGGGTGTTCCAAAAAGTTGGGTAATTGATTAACTATGATTCTGCTTAAACTGCTTGACGTAAAAAGCTTATTTTTGGCAAACGATTTTTCTAAAGTCAAATTCCAACGAGATAAAACTACCCCTCAAGTATTACCAAGTTATATAATAAATTAAAATAATAATTTTATTTCCTGTTATCATAGATAATATAATTTTAGAGCATTGAAAAAAGTAGTGTTTTTTACTATTGAAAAATATACGATTAAACTTCATGATGTCTCATTTGGTTCACTTCAGCAAATACTCAGATAGTTCTACTGTTTGAATATACATCTATATTTAGAAATGCGTAAATGCTTATAATAATGTATGATCAAAAAACGGCGTCAAATTACCTCAGAAATTACCACTGATTTCATACAGCAAATAATTTTACACTTAAAATGTTATGGATCGCAAATTTAACTTGACGGTGTTTTTCTTTTTCAATCATATTCCTACTAAAGCAGGCATTTGGAGCTTCAAAATTTTTAATTTCTAAAAAATGGTATTTTTTTACTGGCTCAGAAAAAATACACCGCTGTAAGTATCTATGTAAAAAAAAATATTAAACAATACTTACTTTCAACTTGATACGACGCCCTTATAGAAACATATCTTCTATAGTTTCCTCGAAACAGTCCGTAGTTTATATAGCTGAAATCCTGGGTGGTATCTGTCAAATCTGACAGTTTTCCAGTAATCCATTGTTCCGTACTTAGCGAAACGATATTGAATATGAGAGCTATAGATGAGACAAGAAACGTCGCTAATATATAGATTCTATTTGTTGTAGCCATACTACTAAATAATTAAGACTTTTCAAATCATTTCACTTTAACTCGGGATAAAAAAACTACTTATTTAAGAATTAATAAATACAATCTCTAAAATATATCATCACAGATTTAAGGTATATTGTTCAAACTGTTGCGTTATCAGATAGTGCCTATCTTGGAGATAAAACATATTCAGATACATTAATCCCATCTATCTGTTAAAGATAAAATAGCATTTATCGGATTTCTTACCTATATCTGCCTATATTAATATGGATAATGGAGTAGTGATTAGTGGCAGGAATTTCAGCAATGCCATAATTAGAGCACTAAAAATAGTGATGTTCTCGTTAGTCTTTTCTGTTTGTCATTCTTTCCGATGCATACTATACAGTGTCAGTTAAAAGTCCGTGTCAAATGGGATATTTTTTTTATTAGAGACAGGACAGGATACAATTAGGTAAAGCAGTTGGTTTTTTTGCTTGTCTGAAAACTAAAAATTATGTGTGTGTAATCTTTAGTTTCATAAAAAAGCAGCTTAGTACTATAAGGGTACCTACTATGAAAACCGCTATCTTTGTATTTCTATACTCATAAACGAGAAACCCCATAAAACATACGAAAATGGGACACACTGTATTTCAAATATAAAACAAAAAAAATCATTAAAGAGTTTAGACTGTGTTGTTTTTCGAAAAAGTATTATAACTAAAAATACTGTAAAAAAATAAAATATATTTTACTGCAGTCCTTATATTATTATATCATAGCAATTCTATGCTGAATCCAATTCTGTACAGAAAAAGGGATTTGTAATTTTAAAAAAACCTTTATCAAATAACTTTATCGTTACTTTTCTTAGAACACCCTGTCTATAACAAAATAATTTTTAGCACATGCACTTTCATAAACCATTGGTTAGGCAACCAGTAATATTGATTGGTCATTTGGAAATGGAAACTGTCAACCTATGCTGTCAACTGTCAATCCTAGTATTTTTCCAGTTTTGAAGGATTGTTTTGATTTAGTTAATTCGTGGTTTATTCCTGAATATATTTATATCAAAGTGCTTTAAGACACATTTAAGTGTGATAAATAGTGTTACAATGAACATGGTCTCGGCCGGGTATATTCCTGGCGATCCTAGATTGATCGAACAAATTGTATATGAATTAAAATCACAAGGTATTTTTGATCAGTTTCGAAAGGAGTGTATTGCTGATGTAGACACAAAGCCTGCTTATCAGAATTTGAGGCAAAGGGTTGAAGGAAGTGTTAATAACTTTTTAATGAAGCAAAAGTTTAGTGGAAATATGAACAAAAATCAGATACGAGAACAACTACGCAAGAATATTTCTGAGTAAATCAATATTTATATCTATACTTCAGTCATCTTAAACTATTCTTTTTAGATCGGGATTTTTAGAGACTGGTGTTGAACGTATAGTAGATCAAGTAGTTAACCCAAAAATTAATACTGTTTTCCTACCGAAAGTAGAGGATGTTGTGTATAGATATCTTGGACTGGAAATTCCAAATCGTGATTCTAGAAAGGAGGAACTAAAAGTCGATGTTACTGACTTATTACCTAACGATTTGGAAGCAGTTTCACCAGAGTCTGTTCACGGTAAATTATTTTCACTGAAGTTTATATATGTATTATGTATAAAAATTTACATATTTTAAGATCAATCCCTTAATGTCTCTTCCGATAATAAGCAAGTAAATACCGAATTGAATGAGAATTCATTAAATAGCTCAAATACGAAAACTGAAGAGGATGAAAGTCCAGCTTTTGAGCTTTTGGAAGAAAATACAAAGTTTTCATTGCATAATGAGAATTCAGTGGATTTGAACTCTTCTGAAAAAGCAGGTATATGACAGTATTACAGTTAGAAGTTGGATTGTTGGAACCTTTGGTGTTACAACAGCAAAATAAAACACTAATTCACCACAATATACCAAAACACTTTACTTTTGTATTGGACGCTTGTTTTGCTAAGCATGTTAGCATCAGCAGATGATTAAAACGAGTTGATTTTAGGTTAGCGAAACGCGCGTCCTGTGTAAAAGTAGTGTTTTGGTGTATTGTGGTGAATTAGTGTTTTATTTTGCTATATGACAGTAGTACACATTAATTAAAGAAGAATATTTTTGATACATTTTTTTGTAGTTTCATGTAATGAAAAATTGATGATTGTGGAAAATTCTCAGGATATCTCTCAAAGCTCAAAAAATAGTTTTGATAGTCATTTATCTATTGAAACATCTGTGGAAAGTTTAAAAATGGAAATTTGTAATGATAAAATAATATCAGAAGAAAAAATGATAGTTGAAGAAAGTAAAAGTGAAAATCAAGATATGAAAGTTACGGAGGACACAATTGATGCATTTAATAAAAAAATTGAGGATAGGAAAAATGTTGAATCGAAAGTTCCAGAAGATAAAAGTAATGATGTAAAAAAAAGTGACGATAAGAGCAAATCTAGAAATGATAGAGACAAGAAAGATGATAAAGGTAATAATATTAAATTAATTTAAACCATATTGAACAATAATTAACTTAAAATCTATCTGATAAACTGGAATTAGCAATTTTTTTTTACAAAATGTACGCCTTTTATTGTTGGGTTGTAAGTAAAACAAACTACTCTCATAAAATAATTTGTAATTCAGTAATCTCTCTATGCTGTCTTGCAATAAATTGTAAAAAAGAAACTAAAAATTATCGGATTCAGATTAATGACTTTTCAAAATGTCATAGAACTACAAAAATTTAAGGTAATAGCGTTGATTGAAAGAATTGGGAAGATATACAACCTGATGGGGAAATTTGTGACAAGGCTGACTTGATTTCCCCTTATGTCTCAATTCATTCATAAAACATTTATTTTTTCTAATTCGGATAGCGACAGATGCTCGAACTGAAAGCGACAGTGTTGCCATATTAAAATATGTAATATCTGTAACACGTTTTACAAAAATATCTTTGGTTGAAAAATCCGCGTTTATGTATTGAAAATGTATTCATGTTAAACATAGAATAAATAACAAAAATAAATTCTTTTATAGATCCTGAATATTTCGTATGATCGAAAAAAGTCTTTAGTTGGTTTGGAAATGACGATTATTGACAGTTATTTTACATATGAAATAACAGCGAACCTCTTTTTCAAGCCAACTCTGACGCCTTTCTGTGTTTAATCATATAATATTATATTAAATTGTTTAATGATTGATAAGATCTGTATTATTAACGTACTGTACCCAAAATCCGTAAATCTACAGATTAATCCGTAGTTCTGGCAACACTTTCTCCGGCAACCACTCACTCTGTCGACTGAAAGCAGAACTGCGGTACGGCGCGCAGCGGCGCGGCGCTGGGTTAGACTAAAGGCCGATTCTCACCTAAGCGGCATCGAGCGAAGCGAAGCGGCGCGGTGCGGCGCTTGAAAATGACGTTTCCAATTGTTTGCGTGTAATCAAATGATACCGTCCTCACCTAAGCAGAGCGGCGCAAACTGTATTGTTGCGGTCCGGCGGCGCTGTGATTTTTTAACGCTACCCGGAGCGTTGGCTCGCGGCACGCGTGTCTAAACTCGCGCGTGATCGTCTGCTGACGCCCAAGTGAGGATCACGAAGCATCAAAAGCAAGCCACGCGACGACATGAAGAGGTTATTTAAATTGTAAAAATTTGTGTTTGTAGTGTTTTGAAAAAGCATGGACAAGAAAAAATTGATCGACTGATAGTACTCGTTTGTATTATTGTAATATTGAGTACTTGTTTGTAATATTGCCGCTTTTTTGCTCTTTTTCTGTTCATGTTTGTGACATATTGCAGCGACAAACAAAAAATCTTCTGATAATAATTCATTGTCGTCCACCTACCTATACACTCAAATACAAACGAAACTCTGCTGTTTCGGTTCTGCTGCTGCCAAATGTCGCTTAAAGTATGTTTTCCTAGCGGCAGGTTTTTTGCGCCGCACACGACCTGTTAAGCTGAGCGTTTAACATCATGCACTCATTCCCACGAATTTCAATAGGAGTGTTTGCCTAGAGGGCGCATTACGCCAGCGCGGAACGTGTTACGTCGATGCAATAGACCCGACTGCTTTTCGAGGAGTCAGTTGCATTGTACGCTACGTGATTTGACCAGTTTGTTTTGAAAATTGTTAAAAAATGTCCCAAAGTACTTAGAAATTGCCAGCAGTTAGGTTTTCGTCCGACGAGAACGATTTTTTTATTAAAAAAGATTTAAAAACGCTATGTAAAAAGACAACTTTCTCTAGTTGTCAACTCGTCTTCAACAAGGTTTAAAATAAAGGAGAACCTTTCACGAGTCAATCTAAAATACCTTTGGAACTTCTCTTCCTCATCAAGGAGATGACTCTTGATTGAAAACTGTTGAAAGTTCCTTCATTTCTTTGACTTTTGAACACATCACTCACTTGTTTTCTGGGTTTCGCATACTCCGTCAGCAAGACCTCTTCTTCCTGGTCATCTCCTATAATTTCTCTTAATAAAAACGCCACAATTAACTTCCTTTTCCTGCACGTAGTCGCCATTTTACTTTGTTCGCGACTTTCCTAGGCCAACTGAACCACCTTTTACGCCGCGTAAAAAAAGTTGCGCTTCTGCCGACGTTTTTTTTACAAATTCAGTTACTGCTGCGCAAAAAACCTGCCGCTAGGAAAACATACCTTTAGGTGTGAATAGCCGATCCGAAATGACGCTACGCCTCGCGCCGCACAGCGCCGCGCTGCCTCCCTCGATGCCGTTTAGGTGAGAATCGGCCTTAAATCTCCGACAGACTGACGGTAATGCCAGCTACATCTCGGACGTGTTTTGTGCCACAAAATCGCCCATAAGGTTGCCCATCTTATTTCTTCAATCAACGATAATAGTATTTGCTAATGATAATTTTCTATTTTGTTGCGTTCTGTAATTAAAATATAAACTGATTGAAAAAAAAACTATGAAAAATACGGTATACAGTGTTTTAGAATTTTTATCAGATTTATGTTTTATCACCCAAACAATAGGAGGTTAAAAAAATTGTGAATTTTTTTTTCAACAATTTAAACTATCATAAAAATTATTATCAATATATTTTAGATAAAAGAAGCAGAAGTAAGTCAGAAAGTAAATCAAAAAGTCACAAAGATCATAGGTCAAGTTCAAAACATAGTTCTTCAAGGGATAAAGATAAAGAACGAAAAGATTATCGAAATGGTAAAGAAAAAGACGATTCTGAGAAAAATAAACAGGAGAATAAAAATAAAGAAGGTGATACTAAAGAAAAAAGTCAGAGGTCTAAAGACAGAAATGAAAAAGACGATAAATTGAAAAGCAGTAAAGACAAGGATAAGGCACAAAGGGATAAGGATAAATCAAAGAGTGATAAAGACAGAAGTAAACACAGTTCTAGTTCTAGTAAACATAGTAAATCATTATCTAGTTCTTCCAGAAAAGACAGCTCTTATAAAGAGAAAGAAAGAAGTGATGAAAAGGTAAATGACAAAGAATCGTCCACAAGTAAAAATAAAGATGTATCAAGTAAAGAAAAAGACAATTTAAAAACTTCTAAAGATAAAGATAAACCAAGATTAAGTTCAAGCAGTAGTAGAGATAAAGAAAAAGATAAACATCATAACGACCTTAAATCACGGTCATCTGATAAATATAAAAAAAGCAGTGACAAGAGCAAGTCATATCATGACAAGAAAAGTTCGTCAAAAAAGGAAAAAGATAAAAAATCCGTTGATGATCATTATAGTTCTAAAGAAAAAAGAAATGATAGAAGATCTACAGATAGAGATTCTAATGATGGTTCAAGTAAAAGCAGTAGACATGATAGCTTTACTGATATTCAGTTGCAAGCCAACAAAAGTAGCAGTAAGGAGTCTTCCGAGGTTTTTAGCAGTGGTAGTGGAGAATCTAATAATTCTGATGCAATAGAAGCAACTAAATTTGAGCAAAATCCACAAGTTTCTGTAGATAAAAAGAGTGAGGTAAGTTAATTATTACTTTTTATTTGGGTTTTATTATGGCTCTTGAAAAAAAAAATCATACAGGGTGGCGCACCTCATTCGCCTCGGTTGATTATACGAAAACGGAAAGATGTAGAAACAAAATATTTTTGGGGTATATGTGGGGAGACAATGTGCACAATTTAAAATTATTTTGAAATATACAAGGTGTTTCAGAACTAAGATCCATACCAAAGTTATATTTTTTCTTATGGAAGACCCGGTATTTTATTTCAGTTTTGGATTCTTGGGCCCAAAAAAAGGCATTTATTATAAGGGTTAAATATGTTTAAAATCTTTAGTTTTTGAGATATTTAAAGATATTTAAATTTGCATGCTACAATAGAATAGACTATTAACACCCTTTACATTACTTTGCAGAATTAATTCTTATGCTGAGTTTAAAGGTAGAGAAGTAAACTTTACTGAAAAATGGTATTGGTTTCTTAAATTTATACAGGGCCAGTTGCCGATCCATTTTAAGGATATATTTTATATAAAAACTTTGTTATTTCAAATGTAACATCCTGTATTTTTTTTAGACAAATCGAAGCAGATTCAAATGCTCTTTCAAACTATATTAGGGTTTTCTATACCTATCTAGCTGAGATTTTGAATAAAAAGCGATTTTTAAATAAAATTGTAATCAAGATGGCTGGTGCCGCCATGGCAATTTTCTAGTGACAGTTAGTAACTATTTTCAAAGTCGACATTAGTTTATGGACATTATTATTTATAATTTATAACAGTTTACTTAAATTTACCTACAATAGTTTAATAAGTAAGTATTCATTATTTTATCAAGAAAAATAAAGCAGTATCTGCTGGCGGAACGAATAGATATGTTACTAGTGATATTATTTTATGAGGAAACTTGCTTCTCGGCCTCAAGGGTTTATGCTCAAAGATATCAAAATAGGAATCTTCCTGATAAGAGTTTCTTTGAAAAACTTCTTGTCCTATTTCGCCTGGTAGTGTGGTTTATAAAAAACCTATTAGGCAGAAACCTGTCGTTGGAAGTGAAGAAAATGAATTTGCCGTAATTGGCTCTTTTATAGAAAATCCATATATCTACAAGTCATTGTAAAATAAATCAAAGATCTACTTTTTCGTTTTTCTTGATAGAATAATAAATACATATTTAATAAATATTATTTATTAAACTATTGTAGGTAAATTAAATAAAAGTAAACTGGTATAAATTGAAATAAGTCCATGATCTAATTTCGATTTTGAAAATAGTTACTAACTGTCACTAGAAACTTGCCATGACAACACTAGCCATCTTGATTACAGTTTTATTGAAAAATCGCTTTTTATTCAAAATCTGAGCCAGATAGGTATAGGAAACCCTAATATAGTTTGAAAGAGCATTTAAATCTGCTTCGACTTATTTAAAAAAATACATAGTGTTGCATTTGAAATAACGAAGTTTTTATGTAAAATAAATATTTAAAATAGACAGCAATTTTTGATACCCCTGTATACATTTAAGGAAGGAGTAACCTTTTTGTGTAAAGTTTATTTCTCTACCTTTAAACTCAGCACAAGAACTAATTCTGAAAAGTAATGTACAGGGTGTTAATAATCTATTTTATTTTAGCATACAAATTTAAATATCTTTCAATATCTCAAAAACCAAAGATTTTAAACATATTTAACCCTTATAATAAATACCTTTTTTTGGGCCCAAGAATCCAAAAATGAAATAAAATACCGGGTATACCATATTAAAAAATATAACTTTGGTATGGATCTTAGTTCTGAAACACCCTGTACATTTCAAAATAATTTTAAATTGTGCACATTACCTCCCCGCATATACCCATAAAATATTTTGTTTCTACATCTTTCCGTCTTCGTATAATAAACCGAGGCGAATGAGGTGCGCCACCCTGTATACATATCTTGAAAAAAAAATGTTACTGAAAATCTAATATTCCTTGGACGTAGAACTACTACGTATTTTTGGAATCAAAATAAGTTCATTGGATACAATTTACCTCTATACAAAAGTGCTTCGTTTGTCCGCTAGAGGACATCAAACTTTAAAAAAATAAATACATTTTTTCAGATATTTTAAGAATGGTTATTCCGATTTGAATGATATTTCGAGTGTCTATGTTTTGCTAAGTGCTTTAACATTTGACTTTTACAAAAATCAAGAAAAAGTATGGAAAGGGTGAAAACTACCCCCACCCCTACATAAATTTTAGTATAAATGTTTTCCAACTCCACCGACAACAGAATTTCTTTTTGTAAAATGGTCTCTAGTATTTACTACATTTTTCGCCTCTTCTAAAAAAAAGCCACATCGCATAGTTTTTGAAAAAAATAATTTTGGAGAATTTATTTTTGAAAGCAGACCTACAAAATATACAGGGAGTTCTAATATTCCGTGCACATAGAACAGCTACGTATTTTTTGAATCAAAATTGCACATAATTTTCCTTTATACAAAAGTTCTTTGTTAGACTGAACTTTTAATATAACGCTGCAAGCTTTTCGCACGGAGTATCGTATCGAGACGCGGGCGCGGTGCAATTTCGTTTGGTTCGCTATGCCATGGTGTTGAAACAGCGTCAATGAATTTTTTGATACTGACGCTTTTAATATAACGCTGCAAGCTTTCCGCACGGAGTATCATATCGAGACGCGGGCGCGGTGCCATTTCGTTAGGTTGGCTATGATACATGATATAATATACCATGATACATGATACAATAAAACAGTTTTATTGTGCCCATCATGAGATGGGCCAATGTGGTTCGATTTCTTGTTATATGCATACGAGCATCGATAATTGTTTGCAGTTTTGTAGACTCAGTATTAGTGGAAATCTACGATAAATTTTTGTTATTGTTTATGAAATAAATATTGCCGACGTCTCAAATATAATGATTCATGGGAGGATGGAGAGCTAAATCTGATGTAGACTCGCGTTTACATCTTCTTGACTGTTATTGTAATAAAAAATTGATAGTAAATAATAATGCATTTTTTGTGTCTTATCGTGGAGAAAAATTATACTTTGTTGATAAAAGAGTGGTTTTCTTACAATATGGATTCGATTTAATGCCTTTCAGTTTCGGTTATGTTTAGGCAACACATCGTCGCGGCGCGTTGTTGCCAATACTAATGTTAATAGGGGGAGAATAATTATGGGAAAATATTCAAGAGGTTAATCGGTTATGCATACGAATCATCATCATTTAGCTTATACCGTCCACAACTGAACAAAAGCCTCCCTTAACTCTAGCGATTTCCTTCTAATTTGTGCCACTTGAATCCAGTTTCCAGCCACCCTCTTAATATCATCTGTCCATCGACTAGGAGGTCATTCTCTGCATCTATAGGCCTCGTGTCTCGGTCTCCATTCCACAAGTCTCTTTGTCCACCGTCCATCTGTCATCCTAGCCACATGTCCTGCCCAATTCCATTTAAGATGTAAGACAGATATCACCGCATCTCTTACTCCTGTTCGATTTTGTATTGTATGATTGGGTATTTTATCTCTGAGTGTAACTCCCAACATGGACCTTTCCATTTTCCGTTGCATGACCTGTATTCTATGTATGTTCTTTTTTGTCAAAGTAAGCGTTTCAGCTCCATATGTGAGGACAGGCAAGACACACTGGTTTTTCTTCTTAAACATATGGGAATATCAGATCTTAGTATATGCCTTAGTTTGCCGAATGTCGCCCACGACAAACCTATTCTTCGTAGAATTTCGTAGGTCTGATTATCCCTTCTAAAACCGATCTCATGCCCTAAATATATATGCACTTGTTCCAAAGGTATGTTATTAATGTTTAAATTTCCACTTAGTACTAGATTTGACATGTATTGTGTCTTTGACAAGTTAATTTTCAAACCGACTTTTTCCGAAGCATCATTCAGCATATCCAGCATATTCTGTGCCTCCTGTATGTTGTCTGTTATTAAAATAATGTCATCTGCAAAACAGAGATGATTTATCAATTTGCTATCGATGTTAATTCCTGTTGAATCCCAGTTTATCATTTTTAACATACTTTCTAGCACAGCAACGAATAGTTTAGGGGACAGTGTCTCGCCCCCCCCCCCAATTCAGAAGCAATTTATATTTGATATTTTATAAGTTACATGATTGGAAAACTCCAATTCCCCAATTCCCGATTTCCAGTAATCAAAACGAAATTTGCTGTATTTCAAAAACGGTAAGAGTAAGACGCTGGTATAGGGTTTGAAGCAGGATGAGCCAAAGCAGGAACTTGTTTCAGCCATCCTGCTTTTACTGTGTTGCTATGTGTGACGTCACCAATCAGACTTAAACTTGCTGTATCTTAAAAACAGCAAGTGTTGCTGGGACGAAATTCTGAGCAGGATGCAACAGGAGCGCAAGCAGGAACCAGTTTTGGTGATCCTGCTTCCCATTTGTTGCCAACTGGGAAGTTAGCAACCAAAATAAAAGTAACTATAGCTCAAAACTGGTAGGTGTGGCTGGGTTGGGATTTGAAACAGGATAAAGCAGGATTGTAGCAGCCCAAGCAGACACCCAAAATCTCATTCCAATCGGAATAACGACTTTTAAAATATCTTATTTTTTTAAAGTTTGATGCCCTCTAACGGACAAACGAAGCGCTTTTGTATAGAGGTAAATTATACCCAATGAACTTATTTTGATTCCAAAAATACGTAGTAGTTCTATGTCCACAGAATATTGGAACATCCTGTTTTAGTGATGTAAACTTTAGTTACTTATATGGACTCGTAACTACTAGTTACTTTTGGTAATAGGACTCGTTACTTTAGTTACTTATATGGACTCGTCACTTTGGTACTTAGTATCGTTACTTTATAATCGTTGTTTTGTGTACTGTGTACAGGTTGGAAGACTTGGGCTTGACTTGGAACTTTCGAACTTATTGTGAACGGCGATCTTCGTTGCGTGCTCGGTTTAACCTATAAGGGGTTTCTACTTTCTTCTAGTGTAAGGGCTTAATAGGATAATTTCAATACTCGGTATTCAAGTACTGAATAATATGTTTTTAATAATATGTATAATATTTTTATAATGATATGTTATCACTATGTATTAATAAAATTAAAAATAAAAGAAAACAAATCAAACAAAGAAAATATGTGTATAATATAAAGTATTTTTTTCTCTCTCTTTATATTTTACATTAATAATTATGCAAAAATTAAAGAGTAAAAATAAAAAAATGTATATATTTTTGACAAAAAAATCTATTCCTCTGTGACGGATTAATCTCTTCAAAAAAGTCCTTTGGATTAACGCAGCAGTGTTTTCTTACAGATTCAGTAGATTTTCTTACAGTGGCGAAATTATAACTTGAGTTTATTTTCCCAATAATATTTCTTTTAATTTCTTTTTTCTTTAATTTTTTTTTAATATCTTTTTTGAAGAGGAAAAATATTTGCTCTGCTTTTTCAGATGTTTTCATTTTTTGTGAATAACGTGAATCCATTTTTAATACATATTAATCTAAATAAACAATTCTATTATTTGCCCACCGAGCAACTATAAATCAAAAAATAAAATACACTCTACCCCTAAATAATATCGTATAATACTTATTTCAACTAAAATAATTGTAAAAATGTGCGGAATTACCTAAATAAAAAGCGACAACAAACGGCAAAGGGACAGACAGCCGCGCCGGCGCCGCAGGATCGGCATGAGCCAATCATAATAATTCTAATAAAAATATCACACATTTGCCATCCAAAACACCGGCCGGCGTGAAGTCAACACTTTAAACATAAACATATTGATAACAACTAGACCTACGTCGACGTAAGGAATACTTCAGTATCGAGTTTCGAGTTTTCGGTTCGTGCATTTCCAGGGATTACGATTACTGCCAAAATTAGCAAAAGAAACGAATTAGCTTAGTAACGAGTCCTAAATTCAAATGGTAAGCGTTACTTCGAGTCCTTGTAAAGTAACTGTTACTTTGTAACGATTACTTAGAATGTTTACATCACTATACCTGTATTTACATACTAATACTTATTTTTACAATTTTCTTTATTATTTTTAAGGTTTTACAATCTATAAAGTATATTAAACCAAAATTTGCCTCAAATATTCATGAAGCAATGAAAATTATGAAAATTCGTAAACAGCTGGCCAAATTGGAAAGAAATAATCAACTTTCTCTTTCTAATATTCAATCAACTAGTGACGATAAAACTGTTCCCAATAATTCAGCTCTAGGTAATTATTATATTTTAATTAATTTTATTAATATACTAAATATATCATTAATTTGATCCATAGCCTCGACAAAACCTTCAGAATCTTTAAGCAACGAGATTGAAACAGTAAAATCCTCTGATATTCAGGCACTGAAAAGCAAAGATTTAAGTACGATAGACTCAACAAAACGTAATTCAGAATCTTTAAGAAATAAGACTAAAACAGACGCTTTAAGTATGATAGAATCAACAAAATCTAATTCAGAAACTCTAATCAATGAGACTAAAACAGAAACAACTTCCGAGGTTCAGACATTGAAAAGCAAAGATTTAAGCATGGAATCATTTGAAGCGCTAGAAGCAAGATTAGCTCAAGAAATGTCAAATGTAGACTACCACATGTATGGAGACGAAGATGATACCTTTGAATGTAGTTCTGTTTCTATCAGTCCAGCTAAGAAGAAAAAAGACGACGAGCCCAGTAAATTGCTTGCTACGGATGTCATTTTTGATGATGTTGGAAGCATATCTAATATCAACTCTAATGTTGAAATAGGTGAAGAGATAGAACTTCTTTCGCAACGTGACAATAATATAACTGAAAATAATGATAAAACCGAATCTATAAAACTAGCCAATACCGAAAATGTGACACAAGCAAGTCAAACTTTAAACCCAACAGTTTCAGTAGATACCAAAAACAATCTGTCAGATAAATTGTTAAGTAAAGATACAGAGAACAAAGGTGCAATAGAATGTAGAAGTACAAATAAAGAAAGTGTTATTCCAAAAGAGAATAAATTAAAGGATGCTCAAAAATCAACTAAATTTATAGACGATATTCAGAAGAATGGTAAAAAATGTTTTATCAAAATAGATAGAATGGATCTAGTATGTTCAAAGAATTCCAAGAGCAATGATATTAACCAGAAATATCTGGAAAATAATAGTTTATTAAACAATATACATAATTCTATTAAAGGTACTTCTAGTATTCATAATAACAGTACTAAGAATGCAGATATTAAAGAAGACAACATATTTAAAGGAGAGGATGATAATGCTCCTTGTTATTACTTCAAAGAGTGCAATTCGGAATACAAAAAGAACATTAGTAATATGGATAAAATAATTAAAGGTTTAGAAATGGTTATTCAGAAACGGACATTGGAAATTCATAACAATATACCCACATTACCAAAGGTAAGTAAAAAGGAAATGTACAGTAATCCTTCGTAAACCCGTTTTTTTAAATTAAAATGACTCGAAAGTGAAACCAACTAGTATTTGTGTACAGTACGTCGATCCGTTCTGTAGCTACGGGACATCCGTAAAGCCGGCAATTCATGGGCGTGCCATAAATATTTTAGATAACATTACTTTTGTATACAAAAATTTCAAAAATACCAAGTTTTATTTTTTTCGATGTTTTTCTACGTAAATGAGACATAATCTTTATAAAAAGTAAGAAGAAAAGTAATAAAAATTCGATAAAATCACACAACTATTTTACCGATAGGCGACTGCACTGCTCTTCAAGGTCGGTCTGCTGCATTGTTGAAGTTCCTTTCATAGACACAGATCCAGTAGACGGGCAGTACCGCGTTTTACCTGCCGTGTTTGTTCTCGTTCATATGCTTACAAGCAGAGCACCAGTTTTCATAGCTTTATATAAGGAGCTTCAATGGATCTCAGAATCAGACTTGTTATATAACAAAACATTAAAAACCCGCCTTATCCATTTAAAAAAAATGGTCTAATGATAATCTACATTAATAGTAGACGCTATAATGTACATAAATTTAGTCGCCTATTCCTATATAAAATTCACTACAAATTACGTTACTGCAGCAAAATCCGTCTTATCTACTTATACCGTATGATCGAGAAAAAACGGCGTCAGCGTTGGCTATGAAATGAAGATCGCTGTCATTTTATATGTAAATTTATATGGGAAATGTCATCGATCGTCATTTCCCAGCCAACTGGACGCCGTTTTTTTTCGATCATACGGTATTTCATTTTATTGTCATTATTGTTGCAAATCCCCCATTTTTACATAACCTTTTTATTCAAGTATAGTATTATTACTGACGTCTTATCCATTTCAAATGCTTACTTAATTTTAATAAAATAGCATACCTGATAATTGCAAGTTAGGATGCAAATATCTTGCTGTAGCAAAACTAGCAAAACAAAACGCACACAAAAAACGTGCGCATTAAATCGAATTATTGTTTTGAATTTGGTTTTTTCTCTTTAAAAATTAAATATTAATTTTGATTTCTACAAAAAGCAGATACAAAACAATGATTCTACTTAATGGACACGTTTTTTGTAAAATAACGCTTCAAACATTTGCTAAAACAGTTTTTGCTTATTATCTCGAAACCACGTTTTTGGGATAAGTTCAAAGATCATCTATTTTGTTAGTATAGTCTGTCCAACGAAAAAATCCTTGACAGTCGTTGATGTGTCTATCATTTTAATTTCAAAGTAGTTTATTTTATTTTACAAAGAAATAAGTTGGTACAATTGGAACGCATAGCATGAAATTAATATATTTAAAATGACAAGTTATTACTTCAAAATATTGTAAAAAAACTGTATAAAACTGAAAAATCTAATCGAGTCAATTTTTTTTTTAAATTATGGTTTGTGTTACGAGTAATTTTTTTAAAAATTATGGTCTGTGATACAAGACAATCAATAGTGTATTTTAAACAAAACACCACATACTAAAAAACATTAAAAAGAACTATTTCTTACTTTCAAACTTCCAGAAACTTCCTGCAATTATTGTTATATTGATCAATATAATTTATGTGCAAATACATATATTTTTTTAATATTGCACAGGAGTAAGTAAAACACAACATAAATAAAACAAAATATTTTATTAGAATGTAGAATGAGTAGACATTTAGTACTTATTGACTTGCAAAAGGACTATGATACCGTGCCATTGAACAAGCTATGGCCAGCAATGGAAAAAAATCGTATCAATGAAGTCTATATTAACGCAGTCAAAAAACTTTATTGTGAAAGTAAAAGCTACATTAAAATGGGCGGAAACTCTTCTGAGGAATTTATTGTTTCCAAGGGACTCAGACAAGGATGTTCTTTAGCCCCTCTACTCTTTAAGATATATGTCGAAGAGGCTCTGAAAAAATGGAAAAGAAGATGTGGTGGAATGGGTCTACCAATCGGGGACTCTATGAGCACCCTATAGGGGACTCTATGAGTACCCTCGCTGAGGGTGCTTGAGAAAGAGTTGGAACAATTTGGATTGATTGTAAATATGAAAAAGACCGAATACATGTCTGTAGGAAACGACGATCATAGTGATTTGGATATTGGTATGGGCAAAACAATAAAACACTGCTCCAAATTTAAATACCTTGGAGAACTCTTTCCTCAGATGGCAAAAGCAATGAGGATATATCTAATAAAATTGGACAGGGAAGAAGAATAATTAGGGAACTGAACTCTCTTCTTTGGAGCGATAGAATTTCAAGAAGAACGAAAAAGATGATGTACAACTCTATCTTTGAATCTGTTTGTACCTACGGATCGGAGACGTGGGAACTCACAAGGAGAAACAAGGATAGATTACTTGCACTTGAAATGGACTATTGGAGGCGTAGTAATAGAACATCTCGCCTAGATCACGTAAGAAATGTTTCTATAAGAGAGGAAATGCAAGTAAATGGTACTATCTTGGATACCATAGAATCCAAGCGATTACTACGGTTTGGCCACCTTCAAAGAATGGATGATTTAATAATACCCAAGAGAGTATGGGATTGGATCCCAGTAGAGAGAAGAAAACGTGGAAGACCAGCAAAAACATGGCAGAATGATGTTCAGGAAGCCATGCTTGAAAGACAACTGAGAAATGGCGACTGGTGGGACCGGAATTTATGGAAGTCGAGAAGCGGGAAACGACACTAGTCGTAATAACACCCGCATGCATATATATAGAATGAGTAGGAGGGGGTTAATCACTGCGACCTACAGATCTATTGTGTCCCCCTTTCTTGAGTTATAACTCATCATATAGTCCCAGAACTTTGACAAAAGCCAGTATCTGGGAAGAGAATTCTGGTGTTTCCCCATTTTGCCCACAGAATCTGCGTTCGCCGTTTTTCTTTAGCTTCAATCTACTGAGGTTTTCATTGAGGAGACAGTGTCCTGTTACAAATTCCGTGACAATCCGAAGATTGTTTTTACTTAAATCAAGGTAAGTCTTTGATTTTTCTGGGTCGTAAGTCCTTAGAAATTTCTTCGAGTGTCTCAATCCGTCGCAGGATTTCCATTCCCGGTTACGGATGGACTCTTCCAAGTTCTTGAGTTCCGCTTTTAGTTGGGTTTCGCTTGGAAAACAGAACGGTTCTGGTCCAGTTAGTGGAGTTCTCGCTCCTTTTCTAGCTAGAACATTTGTTGTCTCATTACCTTCAACCCTTGGGTGAGCTGGCATCCAGAGTAGGAGGCCTTTGTTTTCTTTGCCTAATTGTTTAGCTTCTCTATGCATTCTTTGACCAACTTTGAATTGATTGATACTAAGTTGGTCGTTTTTAACGCTGCTTGACGATTGGTTCGGAGTATTTATTTCTCGACCCAAATACTCTGCCCCTGCTTTGATTTTGGAAGCATCAGTATACCAAGTTATGGTATGGTCTTTTAACTGCTGAGCAAACGTTTCTCTCTTCCAATTCTTTTTATTGCTCAATACTACATTGAGGTGTTTCTCAAAGTTCTACATTCTTGGTATGTCATCCACTCGGAGTTGGAGGAACATCCTTTTTGAGGGTGTTCCAAGCCCCTGATCTAACAATTCTCCTAGTACTGACTCCGTTAGTGACCATTCTAATTCTAATCATTGACGCATTGGCATATCTACCGATGACAATGTGCAGCCCTTGTGTCAGATCCAGAATGACCTCCATTGCTGCTGTTGGATAGGTTCTCTTAGCTTCTGTGATGCAGATGCATGCCAGTCTATGGACTTTGCACATGTTTAGCCTTGCCGTACGTTGCTCTAGTTTTGTGTACCAAGCAACTGCTCCACAAGTAATCTTGGGTCATACTATCATGGTATACATCCAGCGAAAAATGTTAGGGTTAGGTTAGGTTAGGCTGCGCCCAACTCTATTCCCGGCTAGTCTTTTGCATATCATAAGAGCCTTTGTGGCTTTGCTGGTAATGTTTAATGCGCCTGTTCCACAGAAGTTTACTGTCCAGGGTTATTCCCAGATATTTGACTTCCTGTGATAGCAGTATTTCTTTTCCATCTAGCTGGATTCTTTTCAAGTTTTTTAGAGTTCGCTTTCTGGTGAATGGCACTACCGCGGTTTTGTCCCGGTTGATGCTCAGCCCGACAGTATTGCACCATCTCTCAGTGATGCGGAGTCCTCTTTGGATAATATCACACAGGGTGCCTTCATGTTTTCCCCGAGCGATCATGACTATGTCATCTGCATACCCAATGCGGTGTGTTCCCGCCAGAGTTCATTCGTCTAGTTGTTCATACACTACTAGGCTCCACAGCAGAGGGGAGATAACTCCACCTTGTGGGGTTTCTTGCGTTGTTTTACAGCTACAGTTTTGGTGACCATCTGAGTCTCTGCTGTCCGTGTTGACAGTATTTCCCAAAACCAGCGAATAATAGTTGTTTACTGTTTGTATATAGTTGTAATAATAGTTGAGTTACTGTTTACTCTTCGTGTTTCTAGAGATCGCCTGACCATCTTGTGTGGTATATTGTCAAACGCCCCCGAAATATCCAAGAAGGCACAAATTGCTGTTTCCTTGCTATCCAGACTTGCCTGAATTAGCTCCGTTAATTGGTACAGATTCTGTAGAGCTGCCCGCTCTATATACATGCTGACTGTAGTGCAGTGGTTTAACCTTTAGATGATTTTCTCCGATATGGTTGTCAATTACTTCATTTTAAAAACGCTGGAGAAAGTAATTGACAACCATATCGGAGAAAAAAAAACACACCAGGGTGGAGTGAATAAATGAATATAATTTTTTTCGCAAGAAGTAAGCAAGATAGACAAAAAAGTCAGGAGACAAAAAAATAATATTTTTAATTACTAAATCCCAAAATAATATTAAACTTCTAAAAAAGCAGTGGCGTGCCTGTATCTCGAAAAGGAAGCTTTAAATCTTACAAGTTGATATGAACTTTTTGTTTTATTTTTGCAAGTTCTATCATCTAGTAAATTTTCCCGATAAAAATCTGAGACACCCTGTATAGTATCACCCACCGAAGTTAGATACACTATTTTTTTGACACTCTGTATACAGGGTCTCCCAGAAATAAGTACAATTATTTTAAGGGGTGGTAGATCTCGATAAAAGAAACATATTTTCTCTTTATCGTTTTTCAAATATGTCCAAAATAACGGAGTTATTTTACTTTGAAAATTTCGAAAAAAAAAATTTTTTTGCTAAAATTTTGAGAACCACTGGATCTTTTCTGGATTTGCTTTCTTGTAAATTTAATCTAATACCTATGTTGCCATATTATCAAGAAATTATTTATTTTTTTAACTAAAAACTAAAAAAAAATCCAAAAAATTCTACAAAAAATGTCGAATTTTCAAAATTTTTTTCTCACGAACAAACCTCATAGGCGTGTTTCTGGGGTTGAACTATACTACCAGTTAAAATACTTGCACTTATTTCTGGGACACCCTTAATACATAATCATACTTATAATATATATATAATTGTGTATATTTTTAGAGAGGTCGAAAGCGGAAAGCTCCAAATACAGAAAACAATAATAAAACTCCATATATTATTCATCAATCAGGTATGAAAATCTTCAGCTCAGTTTCTTTTAACTAAGACTAAAATACAATTTTTCCAATTCAGATCTGAAAAACAAACCACTCCATGAAATGAGAAAGGTGGAAATCAAAGAGGCCTTATACGGTTCAGGTTAATATTTTTCTTTAACACATTTTCTTGCATGTTGTATTTATGTTACAGTGAAAGTCGGAAATTCAGTGATTGTTAACATTCACTAGGAAATGCTAACAATTACGTATTGGACCAGTGAATGTGGTATTTTAAAGAGATTTGTCGACTGTTCCTAGTAATTTCTAACCTTCACTATATATAGTGAAAGTAACATTTACTAAAGGATGCCAGTAAAAGTTATTCTATTGCATAGGGCGTGTGTGGTGAGGAAGAACGTTGGTGGAAGTTAGAACAAATAAAACTTTTAAGAATATTGGATCACCTCAATATTCAAGCTGATCCACATATCTTAAAATTATAATTTACTTTTTTAGTATATTTATTAAAAATGATAGAAAATACTGACATAACCTTCTAAATATTAAAAGGGAAAACATAGTAAACATTTTAAAGCCTACAGAACAATTAAAAAACATTCATAAACATAAGTTTACTTATTGGTACAAAGCTGATTTCATAAAGTTTTTCATCGTAGACAAAATAAAGCGTGTCCGAATTTTCTTCAACGGGAGTTATTCGTCTTTTCAAACCCGCTGCTTCAAGCATATCAAAACGTCTAATAAGTCCATAGTCACTACGTTCCTTAAAATATATTTTTCTCTTGCATGCTTAACTTTTGCTATGACTTCATTATATTGCAAAAATGAGAAACAAGCACTATTACATTCCTGAGAGTGCCTTACTTTTTCACAGAAAATATCTTCCATAGGGAAAATACCGCACAGCACTTTTTACAACGATAACAAAACAATTATACAAAACCACTAAAAATAAAGCGAATTTACGCCAGATGTTTATCAACGTTGCCAAAGTTTAGCCCAATTTAATATTATCCTTATGTTGCATATTATTCAACGTATCCTTATTTATCCTTATATTTTACAACATGTGTATGCTATCGTTCAGGGAATGCTAGCATTCACTAGTAAAAGGTGGTTTCAAAAATAGCTGTTGAATTTTTACTGGCGTAGTCTTAGCAAATCAGTGAATGTTAACATTTACTATTAATTTTAACAATTACTGATTTCCAACTTTTACTGTAACATTTATATTGTATTTACTAAGAGTGTATTTATTTAACTAATTGTATTTACTATTATGGCTGAGTTTCTTGCATTTTAGTAGACTAACGTTTTATTTACAATTGCTGCATGAGCATGGTTGTGATTTAATTTACGTTTACTAATTAACAATTCTACTAACAACTTATCTTGTACGTTTTGTACAGGTTTGACTTTAATTCTAGATGTCTCCCACAATCAGAACTTTAGTTTGCCTTTGAGTCCCGCCGAAAGTGACAAATCGGGAGAGATTAAGAAAGAGGAATCTATTACTGTTAAAACCAAAAGGACTGGCAGAGGTAAGTTTTTTTTAATAATAAATAGTTTATTGTTCAACAAAATATAAATACAACACATATTTGTGCTGCCAAAAAATATACAGGGTGAGTTTCCTACGATGTTCTCTATGGGTATCTCGGAAACTGCTGGAGATAGAGAGTCGGTTAAAGGGGGAAAGAATTGCAGTTTTGTGAGGTTATAAATATGCGCCTTTCAGATTTTTGAAAAAGTTCATGGCTTACTAGATATTTCGAAAAAAACAAATTTCGGCTATTTTAAAAATTGTCCCTAATTCCATTATAAGCTATTTTAGACAAAAAGTTTTCATATAAAAGTTGTAGATAATCACATCCTTAAAGAGAGCGTATCCTCCACTTTTTTCTAAAGCCTGTCATTTTTGACATATGACACAAACATATGTTTTTTTAAATGGAAACCATAGTTGGCCATGGCTTCATAAAAAGCACCATTTTTTAAGCTTTTCAGCGATATAAGCTATAATATGTTTTCATCGAAAAATTACTGAGTTATAGCCAATTCTTATAATTTTTAAACAATTTCACTTAGTTAGCCATGGAAACAAGTTTAATCATCTTTGCTCTCACAAATGTGAAGTTGTCACATCCAATCTTTGTAAATTAAAATAAACAAAAAATGTAAATATGAATTTTTCAAATCAAGAAAAGGGTGTAGGATTATTGGTTCAACTTTTCTTGACCATACATTTTCGAGGATACGTTGACCGATGAATATTACTAAACGGTTCTCTACAATTTACATTACACAAACTAAAACTTAAAAAAATAATATCACTACATACACTTTAAGTTATTTTAGAAAATGTTCAAAAAATCCGCCATTGTTTTGAGTTGCATTTTTTTAAAACTGAATTACTACCTATTCTCACAGAAGGACCGGTCGACTTAATTAAACTTTTCTCGTACCGCCACTTCGAGTGCCTCTCTTAATTCATAAGTTCTTTTGTAAACCCTATTGTTAACCATACCGCATAAAAAAATTCTAAAGTTAATAGGTTATGTGATCGAGGTGGCCCATGCATAATTATGATTAGTGTTGCACAAGAGTCTTGAAAAAGTCTTGCAAGACCAAGACTCTTGCAAGAAATTCAAGACAAGACTTTCAAAATTTCTTGTCTTGAATTTCAAGACAAGACAAGACTTTAATATGCAAGAAATTTCAAGAGTCTTGCAAGATTTCTTGAATTGAAGATTTCTTGAAAGTTAAAAATTATACATTTTTTTAAGTGATAATTAGGTCTTTGCGCAAGTTATGCCGGGTTTATAGAACATTTACATAGTCGTAATCACAATCATAGTCATAATCAGAAAAGTTAAACTATCCACTTCTTATAAACCTGTTGACATCTACCATGAACTTAGCCTGTAATTATGTTACCCAACGTCACTGATATAAAAATTATGATTATGAAAATGTTCTATAAACGCACATTAAAATTGCGTTGTGATTATGACGATGATTAAGACTGTGATTATAATTACGACTTATGCAAATGTCTTATAAACCCGGCATTAATATTGACCAGTGTTCATTTTTTTTTTTCTATTATAGTGTTTTAGAGTTGAGAATGAAATAAAATAAAGTCGAGGCAACAAACCGTATATTGGTAATTGCTATTATACACAAAATTATATTGGTATAATGGTATTATAAAAAAATTAACGGTAGCTGAAACTAATGGTGGGTTCGTGGAGCACGCTATTTGCGCTATTTGGTACTACTTTTCATGCACGAAATTGCTCAGCGAACAAAAAGTAGTATCAAATAGCGCAAATATTGCACTCTAGCATGAATTTCATTAAAACTTTTTTTGGTAGTGAGTAATACTTAAATAACTTAACGCACAAGGTTAGGTACGAAATAATAACCCAAAAACAGTAAATTGAACTTAACCTTACTTATTCTTATTCAGCTTTTATTTGGCAATGGCTACAGAATGTACTACGGTAATGGCTCATGATTCGTCAAACGGGCGAGTTGACGTAGTTCGTTTGCGGTCCGTTATGATTTTTTTGCTAAAATTGCCGTTGTTGTTCATTTTTCCGTATTGTATAGCGACGCTTTCTATGAAATAAAATGTAGAAATATTATTATCTTTTTGTTAGAATGTAACATTTTTCAAGACAAGAAATTTCAAGAGTCTTGCAAGACAAGACAAGACTTCAAGAAATCTGCGAGACAAGACTTTGAAAATTTCTTGTCTTGAATTTCAAGACAAGACAAGAAATTGGGGGGGGGTTTTCAAGACAAGAATTATTGTCTTGTGCAACACTAATTATGATATAAATAATTTTTAACATTTCTTTCATTATGGGAGGTGGGGGGGGGTAGTGTGTCATAATAAAAGTCATGTTGGAACCACTCTATTAATGCGCGAGTATCTTCACGCTTTTCTTCATTTGAAAAGTTCATATTTACAATTTTGGTTAATTTTAATTTACAAAGTTTGGATCTGACAGTTTCACATTTCTGAGAGCAGCGATGATTGAACTTGTTTCCATGGCTAACTATGTGAAATTGTTTAAAAATGATAAGAATTAGCTATAACTAAGTAATTTTTCGAAGAAAAGATATTATAGCTTATATCACTAAAAAGCTTAAAAAATGGCGCTTTTTATGAAGTCATGGCCAACTATGGTTTCCATTTAAAAGAACATGTGTTTGTATCATATGTCGAAAATGACAGGCTTTAGAAAAAAGCGGAGGATACGCTCTCTTTAAGGATGTGATTATCTACAACTTTTATTTGAAAACTTTTTGTCTAAAATAGCTTATAATGGAATTAGGGACAATTTTTAAAATAGCCGAAATTTGTTTTTTTCGAAATATCTAGTAAGCCATGAACTTTTTCAAAAACATGAAAGGCGCATATTTATGACCCCACAAAACTGCAATTCTTTCCCCATTTAACCGACTCTCTATCTCCAGTAGTTTCCGAGATACCCATAGAGAAAATCGTAGGAAACTCACCCTGTATACTAAGGGCTGGCAAAGGTTAGTCTTGGGTCGAGATTTCCGTATGTAAGAAGAGTACAGTGCGTTTATAATGTACTGAACAAAGAGAGAACATTAAACACGTTGCCAAACGCACGACATATACCGAGAAAATGCGCACATTGCTAAGAGACGTGGAAGGGGATATAGCAGATTTGTCGCAGTCCACCGGTCGACCCAATCAGTACCTCCTGTCAGTACCTAAAGTTCTAGGGAAAGGTGTACATCATGCGTTCAGCTTCACAATTCAATTACGTCTCGCGATACTTTGTTTATTTATTAACGAGACTTTTTTGTAATTTTCCCCAGAGCTTGAAAATGTTTATGTGCAAGTTAGAAACATTTGCATTTTTGGTAAAAATAAGTGGAATTGAGTTGGTGTGAAAATATTTATAAATAAAAAAATTACATTATTGCTGCAAATTGCTATGTACTAAAAGTAAATGGATGGGTTGTTAAAAATTTTTGAATGGAAAAAAACAACTTAATCGAATTTTTCTTATTTAAACTTATTGTAAAAGATACAATCTTCAAAATAAAAAAAAAAGTTTCAATATCTAAAGTGGTTCTTAAGTTATGACGTGTTATGTGTTAAAAAGTTGAGTTTTTAAACTGTCGCGATTACTGACGTGTTATCGTTATAAAAAAATGAACACCCTAACGATATCCTTATTATCTTTTCGAACAAAAAGTCATTTAAAAATATGCGGTTTGCGATCGTGATTTTACTTTACCTGATAGGGAAAGGCATACCGGCAACGCCGCAACAGCACACCGTCGCATTTCTCTCACTCGGACTTAATAAGATCCCTATGCGATTTATTTACACACGTGTAAGTTCCGATCCAAAAGTAACAGTTGCCAGCACGGTATACAGGGTGAGTCTTAAATAAGTGCAAATATTTTCAGGGCTAGTAGATTTCGATAAAAGAAACATATTTTCTCTATGCCGTTTTTCAAATAAGTCCAAAATAACCGAGTTATTTAAGTTTCAAAATTAAAAAAAATGCGTTTTTTGAAAAAAAATTGAGAGCCACCGGATTTTTTCTGCAATTTGTTTCTATAATTTTAATGTACTACCGATGTTGTCACGTATTTAAGATATTAAATTTTTTAAGTGAAAATTTCAAAATTTCACCTAATTGGTAGATATTTATTACAAGCCACCCAAAGGCACCCATGCAAAGGCGCGTTTGTTGTTTAATATTGTTTGCTAGTAGCAGTGTTATCTCACACAATAAAAAGAAAAACTTACCTCTGATATTTAAATAGAATATTACTCTAGTATGTTATTATTTATTAGTGTGCGAACACAGTGCAAGCAGGTTTGCCGCTTACTGGTAGCCAGCGCCAATCTGGGTACCTATTCTTGACATCGTTCGCAACTTTGCGTATACGCATCACGTGTATTGTTATAAACAGGGTATCCCAGAAATAAGTGCAAGTATTTTAAAGGGTGGTAGATCTCGATAAAAGAAACACATTTTCTCTTTTCGTTTTTCAAATAAGTCCAAAATAACGGAGTTATTTTACTTTGAAAATTTCCAAAAAAAATGATTTTTTGCTCAAATTTTGAGAACCTTCTTCATGTGCCTTCTCCTCATCGGAGGTTGGCGACCATCAATTGGAATTCCTCCCTGTCTTGAGCCAAACGGATAATTGCACTTGCCTCTCCTATATTAAACCATGGCACTGGCGCAAATTCCGCATGCAGGAAAACCGTTTACGCCCGATGCCTCGTCGTCCTTCAATCTTTCCCTCAACGATCAGCTGTAGGAAACTATATTTGTTATTTCGAAAAATATGACCAAAATATGCTGCTTTTCGTCGTTTTATTGTAGTCAATAGTTCTTGGTCCTTACATATTCTTTCCAATACTTCGAGATTTGTTTGAGAACCACTGGATCTTTTCTGGATTTTCTTTCTTATAAATTTAATCTACTACCTATGTTGCCATATTATCAAGAAATTATTTTTTTAAATAAAAACTAAAAAAAATTGCAAAAAAATTCCAAAAATATTTTCAAAAAATTCCGAATTTTCAAAAAAAAATATTTAGAAAAAAACCTCATAGGCGTGTTTCTGGGGTTGAACTATACTACCAGTTAAGTTAAAATACTTGCACGTATTTCTGGGACACCCTGTATATGGTTACATAGTAGCGCCGCGCCGCGCCGCCTCGCGCTTATAACCTTGAAAAATTAAAGCGTGTTATCAAATCGGCTAGTTCACAGTGAAAGCAGGTAGGAGCCGTCAACCAGCGTTCATCGGCGTTCTCGCTTTTACCGGAACGAAAATTTATTTATTTCTGCTTTTGCAGGCGCCGACGGCGCACAGAGGGTATTAAGAACTAAAAGTTGGCCAAAATTATGTTTTATGATTTTTTTGCTTTTTTGCTAGTAATATTAATTATTAGAGGAGAGGGTGCTAATATGGAACCTCATTTTGTTTTTCCTACACAATATTTTTTCCTCTATTCTGAAACCCTTTCCACCGATCAAATAGGGCCATTCTGTGCAAAACCAAGCAATTGGATGAGGATGCTAGAACAAGAAAGTAATTTGTATATTATAGACGATATTTGAGCGAGGATGGGTGTTATAGGGTAAAGACTATTTCCTTTAAGAATCTATTTAAATCAATGTTTTTTTTGGCAGTGGCAAATATTGGCAAGATTTTTGTACATATTCCAAAGCTGGAGACTTTAAGCATTGAACGGATACTAATTTCCATGCGGAATATTGCCGAATAGTCTTACACCTTATAAAAATGCCTCTGATTTTTTAAATATAAAACATTATAAAGAAATAGAATAGAAGGAAACGTTTCAAAATAAAAATATGGCATAAAACAGGACTTTCCAGCTGGCTCTGTATCCATCATGACAGTTATTATAAACAATTTGCAAAAAAAGCACTACAAACAATTCCACTATTTTATAATCTTAGAAATTTTCAGAATACACTCAAGATAATTCATACTTATAATTGAAATATATTATTTATTTGATAGTCAACTTACGACTTAAAAAAAGCTAATAAACGCGCTTACATTTAGTATTTATAGATTTGTATTCAGTTAAGATAAAAATGAAAATAAAAATATTTCACTTTTGGCCAGGTTTATAGACCAAATACCCCTATGTGCGGGGCCGGCGCGGCGGGAGCGGCGTTTGGATATGGTTAGGTTAGGTTAGGTTAGTTAATCAGGTAAATTTCCTCTTAATTAACTACTTCCGAACCCTGCTCGCATCTCCGAAAAAGCCATATAACAATACACGGCATATACGCAAAGTTACGCATCACGTGTATTGTTATATGGCTTTTTCGGAGATGCGAGATGTGAGCGATATGTGGTCAAGAATAGGTCCCCAGAGACGGCGCTGGTTGCCGGAAAGCAGAAACCTGCCTCCACTATGTTCGTACCCTTATCTTCTCACCGTGCAAGTCTGCCTTATCTGTACACAACACAACCAGTATCTTCCCATTTTCTTAAGCACTCACGAGACGTACGCGTTTACTAACATAATTTATCTCGGTAAAATCGCCTTCTTTAAGATTATTGCTTTTTTATGTCAGTATATAATGATACGGGTAAAGTTTGCTTACCTTTGTTTTAGAGACTTGACTCTTGACTGATAGGTCTACTTGGAATCTTCGTTAAAGCAATTTTTTTCTTTAAATTATAAATAAAAATGAATTGTATCAACTTAAAAACACTTTGAAACTACTAAACACGACAACTTCAAGACATTCAGTGGTTTCAGCCGTTTTATTTGCTTTATGGCAGAGGCGCTAACTAGTATCTTTGTACTTTACCATACAGGGTATTTTGTTCCCATCTTTTCTGAATTTTTCACCATCCTTCAGTAATTTTTTACTTGTTAGTGGCATTTTCTCGTATGAATAATTAAAAATATAGGTCATGTAGGAAGTGGCAATATTGCATCCTTTTTAGTGCCGTAACCATGGTAATATCGGAGATTAAAAAATTATACCCTGGGAAAATTTCCGTTGAAAAGGCAGTTCTAAAAAGTTTTCGAAAAATATACAAAGAAAATGCACGATTTTCAGCATCTTTTATTGCGAAAAAAACCTCATAGACGTGTTCCTGGGGTCGAAATATACCACCCCTGAAAATATTTGAATTTATTTAAGAGTCACCCTGTATAAATTGTTAAACAAAAGGCCTCTAAGTTAAATGAGCATAAATAGTAAAATTAACTGAGAAAATCCAATTAGCATTATTTGTTGCGTAGTTGTCCTAATATTTCGTGGACATAGAACTACTATAGACTGTTCAGCGATCGTTCAACGCTACGTCATCATCATTAATTTGCCAAATATGCGTTTTAGGGTGTGTCTGACGTTCATAATAGTACGAGAGTTTGCAACTTCGAGAAAACAAGAATTTCAAGAAAACTTTTACTATGCTCTCTGGAACAGCGTGCGGGTCTCCTGGCTGCCGATAGACATTGGCGTTCACTAATGCGCATTGAAAGAAGATCCTATATTTTTTATTTCGTTTAAATTGTATTGAATATAATTCGAACAAGCCTCCATGGCGCGACTCGAAAAGGTTCCGTCTATGAAGCGAAAAGTCCGAGTTCGAGACCGGCTCGGGGTAAACTTTTTTTTATTTTATTTTCTGATAGTAAAGTATTAAATATTTGTTATTTTTTTGAAACACCAGAATTATTTATTACTTCAGAATGTACATCAGAATACCGCCGAATATACTTTTTGCGCCGCGCTATAGAGACTTGTTCGATTTATAATCAATACTACAATTTAAACGACTAAATAAAAAAATACAGGATCTTCTTTTAATGCAGTAGTGAACGCAACGTCTATCGGCAGTCAGACGGCCCGCCCGTACGCATCCAGAGTGCATAGCAATAGATAAAGAAAGCTTTCTTAAAATTCTCTCGCGAAAACGTTGCTAGCTCTTAGACAGTTTTTTGGTGTGACAATGAAAGCGACAGTGTTGCCATATTAAAATGTGCAATATCTGTATACGTTTGACGAAAATATCTTTGGAAGAAAAATCCGCGTTTATGTATTGAAAATTTATTCGTGTTAAACATAGAATAAACAACAAAAATAAAAATTCTTGTATAGATACTGAGTATGTCGTATGATCGAAAAAAGTCGTTTAGTTGGTTTGCAAATGACGAATTATTGACATTTACCATAATATTTTACATATGAAATAACAGCGATCTTCATTTCCAAGTCAACTCTGAAGCTGTTCTTTGTTTAATCATATAATATTATAATAAATCGTTTAATGATAAAAATCCATATTATTCGTTAATATGGAGTACGTTTACTGTATCCAAAATCCGTAAATATACGGATTAATCAGTAGTTCTGGCAACACTGTCTCCGGCAACCGCTCACTCTGTCGACCGAAAGCAGAACTACGGTACAGTATTCTTTATCCGCTGCACTGTAAACGACTATCAGCGCGCAGTGGCGCAGGGCTAAACTAAATCTCGGAATTCTCGGACAGACTGACGGTAACGCCAGCTACATCTCGGACAGGTTTTGTGCCACGAAATCGCCCATAAGAGATCGAACTCACTGACGACCAGGTCGCAACGACCTGGCCGTCGCGTCGGGTCGGCTGGCCGGATGTATTGCGTTCGTAGCTGCGGCTATATGAACGACCAGTTTCAACAGAATTGTCAGATCTAACGATTGTTTACGTTTTACCAATTAGAAAATATTGTTTCAGAAAGTATTAAGATTCAGAAATGTTAAAATATCCGAGTTAACTAAAAAGCGAAGTTGGTATTCATGAGCTTATTAAATGTTTTAACATTAAATAATGCATTTAAAATATTCTAATAAATACTGGTGTGGTAAATGGAGTAAGTAAAATCTCCAACCCCGACTACACGATAACGTCGTTATTTCCATGTTTTTCAAATCGGCGATGCCTGCTATTCCATCAGTCGTTTCATAACAGAATATTCTACATCCTACGTCTGTGTCATTTAATATGTGTAGAGTGAGACATGTAACTCGTGAGATTTTCAGCATTATATCAATAAAGGACAAAAACAGTATTGTTCCTAAAGGTGCGTCCAGACTTGAGGATTTTAGCCCAAACGAACCGAGCCCGCACGAACAAGCAGAACAAATAGGTCGAACAAAAAGCATTGTGTATGCGCGACCGACAAAAAGGGAGATATTCTGTTTCTTTTTTCTACTGATGGCTCTTATCGACTTTAGAAGTAAACATATTAGGGCCATCGTAAAAAAAGGTAGGCAGACACTGGCTCTAAATATAAGCAGGTAGAAAGCTTAGCTTCCAGTTATTTCAATGTTTACAATATAAATTCCTCTTTTTTATTGTTACTGAGAATCTACAACAGTAAATACTTCTATTTTTATGAATGTTTAAGTTACTTTTACTCTTAATTTTTTTTAAAAATAATGTACCTAGTAGAAATATAGTCTAATGGACCCTGTTTAAAAAACGTTAAATTAAATATAATATTTAAAATACAGTTGTCCTCCTTGTACATGACTACAATACAACTAAAAAACTAATTTAATAAAAAAAAAACAAGTGGTTGTAGAAAAACTTTAAATATGATTTTTTTTATTTTTAACATCGGAACTGGAAGGTATAATAACAGGTATCACACCAACCATAAATAGAGTATGTCATATAAAAATGTTTTGAATTTTTACTAGAATCGACCCTTGATAAAAAAACGGACTAGATTTAAGTTTCCCTTTGATCCAGTCTGTAGACTGTTTCTTTGGATTTTCTGCACGTGTGCAAAAACTACACTAAAACACTATATCTTATAGAAAATAAAATATTGTGCGTTGAATTTGAGGGATTTCATCTGAAAAAACATTAATTTGGAAGAAAACCGGCAACATGCGGCAGAAAATAATAATATTTTAGTGCAATCTACTGGTCGCAACGACCAACCGACGGCCAAGATGATAGTGTGCGCTGTATTATTTGATTTAATGGTTTTAGAGGAGCATGGTATTGGCGAGACCTGTTTGTCAGTGTGTTCGAGCTCTAAGGTTGCGCATCTTCTTATTTCTTCAATCAACGGTTGAATACAATCGTTGCATAGTTGTCAAATCAGTTAGTAAATTATCCAAAAAAATCGTTTGTCTGGATAGTTCATCCGATCCTCAATTCAAAAAAGCAGGTTTTGCATACAGACCTACGCATTTATCGAATTTTTATATGTTTTATGTAGTTTTACTTACAATTCTTTAATTTGTAGTGTCAGTGGGAAGAGCAAATGAAAGATACTCTAATGAAGATTTATATAAACCCCGACCAGTTTTTAACTACACAAGTTCTCGAAGAAGAGGTAGAACTGAATAGTTTCTAGTATAGTAGCTGATATAATATATTATTAATTAATATTTATGTATATTTTTTTAAAAGAAATTGTATTTTTACTCTTACAAATAGCTTCAAGTAATAAACATTTTACTTAATTGATGTATTTTTAATATATTGCATGCCTTGCGTAGTTGAAAGATTCTTCTGCGTTGTTCATTAACGCCCGATTAAAACTATAAAAGTATGCTGGTGAACAAAATCCCGCGCTACTATTGGCCGGTAAGCCATAAATCTTAACGAGTTTCAGTAGGTTCGAACTCGATTTTCAATGAGCTATAACAGTCCTCCATACACCAGAAGACCCGGCCTGCAGACTTCCCCTGTCCCGTACCAAAAACTTTCGTATTTTGGTCGTCCGACTTGGCCTGTCGATCAGATCTTTGCCCGATTAAATGTTCTCGTTTGGGACAAAATTCGATGTTTTAAGCTTGATTTTCATGCATCCGTTGTCCGACGATACGATGATACGATATTAATTTTATTGGTTGAATATAGGCTTCGATTGGTTAACCGTTTCTAACCAATCGAAGTCTTTAAATTCAACCAATAAAATTGATATCGTATCATCGTATCGTCGGACAACGGATGTATGAAAATCAAGCTTTTTTCGGGGGTTTATACAGGGTGTCCCCGGCTGAGCGTGCATTAGAAGTTTCTAGAGAACTACAGCATCTAGCTCGGAGATTTTTTGAACATCATATTTTCACAACGAGATCTATCCATTAAAAATATTTTAAATATGGCGGCACTTCCGGTAATACCGGAAGTTGACAGCAACTTTCTTATTTTAAATATTATTACATACCATTTTTTATTACATACTTAAATTCTCTGTAAAATTCTATGAATATTGATGTTAAACACTCTATATCTAACATTAACCGTTTTTGAGAAAAAAATTATTCAAAATTTTTGGACGAAAAAAACTACCTGTCAAAAAAAATTGTATAGCCTAAAAGTCAAATTTAGTGATTACCATAGCCACTGTGACATAAAGAGAAGACATGTGACTATATCTACTTCAAAAATTCAATTGTCCAAATGTTATATAATAATGGCGGTAGCCGTCATGGAATTGAGCGATTAAAAAATTGTCATAAATCATTTTTTTCAAATGGAAATCCACTTTTTTTATGAAACGGTTTTTCAATTCGTTACTTTTTAACTATACATGTTCCTATACCTAAAATAAATCTTTTTTAAGTTATTCAAGATTTAAGAGTTTGAAAACGTATATTTTTCTTGATTTTATCTAGCTTCCTTTGACATTAAGTGTCAAACGGTCAGACAATTTATTTCCATCTGTCAGAAAACGAATTATTTGAATTTCCTAAGTATAAATACTGCCTGCTTAAGAGTTCAAAAAGTGTATTTATAAAAATATATCTCGTATTTTCGCTCTTTAGTGATATCTAATAGTTGATATTATTAATAATATTCCGTATGATCGAAAAAGAAACAACGCAAAGTTGGCTCGAAAATGATGTTTTTTGAACAGAGCGCCACAATATGACATGACCAGATCTATTTGTTTTACATCACTTGACGTTTAAAGTCATAGGTTACTGGTTAAAATCAAGAAAAATATACGCTTTAAAACTAAATCTTAAATAAATCAAAAACGATTTATTTTAGGTATAGGAACATGTATAGTTAAAAAGTAACAAACTGAAAAGCCTTTTCACTAGTGAAATAAAAAAAGTGAGTTTCTATTTAAAAAAAAATGATTTATGATAATTTTTTAATCGCTCAATTCTATGACAGCTGCGACCATTATTATATGACATTCGAACAATTTAATTTTTGAAATACATAGCTACATGTTTTCTCTTTATGGCAAAGTGGCTGTGGTAATCACTAAATTTGACGTTTAGGCTTTTGACATTTTCGAATATTTAAGTTTATTTGAAATTGCAACATGCGGTTTATAACGACAATTTAACTCGAAAATACCAAGTGTATGGTACAAATTATTCGGAGAAAATATGCCTTTTCGAAATATGCTAATGAGCCACCCTCGTTCCATTTGAAAAAATCGAGATATGATTAAAAATACGATTTGGGCATCTTTTAACCGGCCAACACAAGACACTAAAAACATTAGACGATTAAATCTATTTTTCCAAGGCTCCTTGATTAAAAATTGGTGTTTTTAACACAGCCACGGGACTCCAGACTGAAATTTGCAACTGATTTTTCAAAGCGAAAATATCAAAAGTTGGCATATGATATGTCATTCTATTCAGAGTGTTATTTTCTATCGAATAAAGTAAAAAAATATCGACGGTGTCATTTAAAAATTAAAAGTTGTAGTCATTACCGATGAAACAGGAAATGACCAAAAACAATTGAATACGTCAACCAATCCTAATTTACGTCATATACTAACATACCATATCTCGTTTATTTATTTACTTTTGAGACGCACCCGATAGATAAATGTTTATCGAATTAACAACTGCCGCTGAGAAATAAAGAGCGTTACAAGTCCGCCGATTTTATCCTTCGTTCATTTTATCTCACAGATCAAATCCGCGGACTTAGCCTGTTGCAGGCTTGGTCCGCCAACCAAAGGCTTGGCTTGCCACCGACTTGGTCTGGCCACAAACTGGAGGTAAAAAAAATAGCTTACTTTTTTGTTTAAAAATTTATCAAAAATATACTTATTCGTTATTTCATAAAATTGCATGTACAACGAGTATCTACATTTTCTACATAATTACATTTTTTATATTAAATACTTATTAATATTGTGAGTATTATAAATTATCTTTTTAGTTTGACCATCCAAATGCTTATTACTCCGAAGAATATAATCCAGAATGTGCAAACTCCTATGCCTTGAAGCACTTGTACGTCCCATAAAGGCCATCCCTTCTTAATAACGTTTCTCATTGATTCAATTATAAGTGTAAAGGGAAGGCATTTTGCAAAAATCCTTAACCCTATCGGCATCGCTTGTGTAGGCCAGATCAATCCTAAGGAAATATAGAACCATCATTGACATGTGTAAGTTTGTATAGAGGGTGACAATTTGAAAAGTAGCAATAGAAGAGGGTAGTTCTCCTTTTCCGATATCAGTCGTACCAAAGTTTATGCCACTAATGGTTGTCGTCTCGGCACACTCAGTGATGAGATGTTTTGGTGTTTCCCCATTTTTCCAATGGAATCTCCAGTTGTTAAAAACCCCGTGACAATCTGAAGATTGTTCTTACTTAAGTCAACGAAAATCTTTGATTTTTCTTGGTCGTGAATCTTGAGAATAGGAGCAGTAAAAAGTACTTCATGGTTCCTCTTAAGTTCTCCAATCTGTATTTAAAATTGTCCCGATAGTATTTTTTGTTAAAGAGAATAATCCAGATTGCTACTTTTTAAATTGTCACAGCGTACCTATTGTATTTTTGTTCACTTACCGCAAAGCAACATCATAGGAAGAAAACCTCCAGAAACAGATATATTTGCTTGGGAGTGGTCTTCACAAATTACCGAAACCCAAAAACCTAAAACAATACAAATATTGGATTTTTATTTTCTGCAACTAGCTAAAAAATAATTATTGGTTTAGTAAACTACAAGGTTACTCTACATATTTCAATGGTTATCATATTGATTTTTAGTCGGTGTTCTGAAGATATAACTGTTTAAAGATTCTGTACTGGTGCAAGTACACACTCGCTGAGACAACCCGAGGCCCATACGAGGCGAGTGTGTACTTAGGGCTCTCGGGCCCACTCGTCTCGCACTCTGACAGCGCTTTCAGATGGAGCGGAGCATCCGCGCGTACCGTCCGCGAGTTCCATGAGTTTAAATGAACAATTTCACGTGGGTCGCGTATGCTCCGTCCGGATGAGCTATATTGAAAAAACATCCGCGCGGACGGTCCGCTCCATCTCAAAGCGCTGTGAACGTTATGTGCCAAGTACACACTCGCCGAGGGAACCCGAGGCGAGACAAGGCGAGTGTGTACTTGGGGCTCTCGTCTTGCCTCGGTGCATCGTCTTGGGAGCGCTCGGTCTAGAGGCGGTCTCCAGCACGAGTCAAAGGAGACGAGAGCCACAGAGAAACTAAATAAAAGGGAGATACAATAGATTCTATATTTCTCTATGGCGAAAACGTTAGAGAGAATCGAAAAGTAGGAGGTCCCGCGAAAATATACACGGTGCTCTCGGGAGATCGGCTTCCTTAGTTCGTCTTCTCAACTGCCTTTGAGTTGACGCCTAATTTCGGTATTTAAATTATTAAAATATAAATATATAATTAATACAGTGGATAAACGATTTTAGTCAAAGTACCGAAAAATCTGTTAAGAGAATTGTAGAAAAAAAAAGATTCTTTAACGGTCACTTTCCGGGCCGTATAAGAAAGAAAAACACGTCTATTAAAAGCTATGCACGACGTTTTCATTCAGTTTGATGGAAAGTCTTCAAATTCCAATATATGACTTCCAACCTAATATAAACATTCATTAGTTTCTACAAGTATCTACGTTTATTTTAATAATTGAGAGGCGATCAAACAAAACGAATCCATTTTGGGATATTAGCAAAAAAACATGTCGTTATTGCAACTTTTAAACAAAGAAAATTATAATGTACATGAAAGATATTATGATACAGACTTTCTAGACACTGTTTTCGCTTTTTTGTCATCATTAACATAAGAATTATTACTCTAATTACAAAATTATTGATTAATCTCTTTTATCCTCAGTTAAAAATAAAGATTTACTTTTTATAATGTAAAAAATAGTTTGTTTTAATATTATTAGGTAAAATAGCACATATTTTATGTTTTTATGCAGCATTATGTTTTTTTTTTAAATTTTAATACACCTCACCTCCGCAACATAAAGTCGAAAATACAGTTTGTTTCGATCCTTGGCAGTTACGTCATTATTTTCGACGTTATATTGGTTTTAATGATTTTTTTATGACAAACACACACAATAGAATGATAATAATCTGTGACGTAACAGCCAAGGATCAAAAAACAAAGCGTAGATGAATATGCTTCTATAAAATACCAAAAATACAATGAAAACAAAAATAATCACAGGCGGATTTATCTTTTTCTCTTTGAAACTAATATATGCAATTTGATTTTGTGGATTTCACTGTTTTTTTTTTATTTTCTCAACCTTCAGGTCGGTTTTAAATTGGATTTAAGAAAAATTTTTGCCCAAATTTTCCCAAAAGTTTTATTAAATTTATCTCATTGAGCGCCTGATTGTTTTTATTTTTACAAAATTATTCTTCAGAATATATTTATTTGTTATTTTTTTTTAAAAGCTTAGCGTATGTAAAAAATTGTTTAATTTTTGCCTTCAGACCGCTATCCCCAAGAATTTTCTTCTAAGTTTTTGTTATATTTGATCGGTCAAGACTTCCTCTTTGTATATTTATTTATGTACTGTAAAATTTAATTGGTGTGTTTTTGCGCAATGTCTCGGGGCGCTTCGCTGGACCGCGCATTTTTTGTGGCCAGTTGAGAATTGAGTGTGTACTTCCAGCATTAAGCAGGGCGCCCATTGAATCAGATCGGATCGGCACGGCATCGTTCAGTCCGGAAATGTCCAACACCCGCTCACCAATTCGGTATGCTTCAGTTTATCAGTCGAAATATAATTTTTGTGGCGTGTAGTTTATTTTAGTTCGGATTAGAATTTTATAAACAATACTTAATAATTTATATAATATAGGCTCTTCATCTTCCGACGGAGATGATATGATCGCATTGGCATGCCTTGAGATAGAGAAACAAACTAGGAGATTTTGGGTCAACGAAATTAACCTCAAACGAGGTGTATTTGGAGAGTTTGTGAACCTGTTTCCTGATTTATTAAGAGATGACCAAAATGATGTTGTAGGTATTGTTGACCTAATAATGTAAATTGATTTGCCTGAGGTTGACGTGGCGTTTGTTGGATATTTTTATGCTAAACTGACTGAGATGATGTGGTGGTCTGACGATCGTGGAAATTTTTTAGTTCATACTCCAAGTTCATGTTACCCAGGCTGTGAGCTGACATTTTTTCTTTAATTTCGATTTGTAAATGTGGCTCAAAAGTGCGTACGGTTTCTTCCATAGCCTCAAAAAATTTTGTTAGATGGTCTTTTTCTTGTAGGGGAGGTTTTTTTGATGCTACTTTTCTTTAAATAATTTTGTACTATCTTTGACATGGGTACCTGTTGACGATCTTTAACAGATTTGAATGAACTCATCGAAGAATGATCATAGAAGTGTGGATATTCTCTAAAAGTATCAATTAAAAGTTCTTCATCCATTGTAAACAATAAATAGCACACAAAATAATTAACTACAAGGTAGTACACACTGTCTATATCAACCACAACGAGAAAACTGATCGGACCTTCGGAATTTTTTGTCCTCTCTACCAAAAACGACTGATTCCGAAGCCAACCGATGGACGTTGCCGAGCGGGACTGAAGCAGTGCGCGGATGTCAATCTATTTCTACGTATTTCAAATCATTCCGACAGGACTGTTCCGTGCCGATCCGATCCGATCCGATTCAATGGGCGCCCTGCTTTAGAATAAGATCTGTTCAGTGAGAGACAACATCCAGATATTTACAGAAAAAACGTTTTGTTTTGAATTATAATGACAGACAACTGCCGATATTGGACTTCCTCGCACTAATGAGCCACTCTGAATAAAAATGAAGGGTAAAGGAAGAAAAAACGATGTGTCCACTTAATAGTAATTTTGAAATAATCAACTTAATCTGTTAAAATAGCAAGTCCCAAACAGATGCTAAATTATTGTAACTGAATACAGGGTGATTCACGGCCATGGTACGTTAGATGTTTATGGAGAACTGGTGGTAGGATTTTTTGGAAAATTTGAATTTTTGAATAAAGGCACCTGCTCCATCTGTCTAAATTATTTTTAATGCTACATTGTTGCTGCTCGTACGTTAAAAATAACAGTGTACAGTTGTTAATTCGATAAGCATTTATCTACCGGGTGCGTCTTAAAAGTGGCTCACTCCTATAACTTTTTTATTTTTTCAGATAAATAAAAGAGATTTGGTATGTTAGTATATGACGTAAATTAGATTAGAATTGATTGACGTATTCAATTGTTTTTTGTCACTTCCCGTTTCACCGGAAATGACTACAACTTTTAATTTTTAAATTGCACCGTCGGTATTTTTTTTCTTTATTTGATAGAAAATGACACTCTGAATAGAATGACATATCATATTATGTCAATTTTTGACATTTTCGGATATGGTTTATTTGAAATTGTGACATACTGTTCATAACGAAAATTTGACTCAAAATACCAAGCGTGTTAAATCACAATCATCAAAATACCAAGTGTGTCAAATTATTCGTAAAAAAATGCTTTTTTCAAATATGCTAATGAGCCACCCTTGTTCCATTTGAAAAAACTGAGATATGATTAAAAATACGCTTTGGTCATATTTTAATCGGCCAGGAGAAGACATGAAAAACATTAGACTAGAACATTAGAAAATGTCAAATGTTGACATATGATATCCATTCTGTTTAGAGTCATCTTCTATTGAATAAAGTAAAAATATACCGAGGGTGCCATTTAAAAATCAAAAGTTGTAGTCATTTCCACTGAAACAGGAAGTAATAAAAACAATTGAATACGTCAATCAATCCTAATTTATGTCATATACTAACATACCAAATCTCGTTTCGTTATCTGACAAAATAAAAAAGTTATAGGGGTGAGCCACTTTTGAGACGCACCCGGTATAGTTATTTGATTGAAATGATAAATTTGAGAACTTTTTATTTTTTAAATTAATAATAAATTTTTCTTTGAAAAAATGATGATAAAACAGTTTCTGCTGAACTTTTGACACAAAATCATTTCAAGTTTATGATTTCAGTCTTATAACTATTTAGTCAACATGTTTAATTTATGTCATTGATGACTGGTATTGATAACTTTTATTCCAAATATCTCGAGAACCATTCAGGCTGAGAGCGTCGAGCATAGCGTCGCGTCCGCCCCATTGAACTTTTGAACGCACCCCGACGCTCAGCGGACGCTAGCGCAACGCCAAACGCGACGATGTCTGCCTGAACGGTCTAATTTAATTTAAGTGAATTGATTCCATTTCGACACGCGGACGCGACGCAAACGCGACGCGACGCTCGACGCTCTCAGCCTGAATGTACCTTTACTCGTAGCGATTTTTACCAAGAGACATTTTTTTCTCAAAAACCGTCGTAAACGTAGGTATATGTTTTATTCATTAGTTTTATACAGGTACGGACGAAAAGTTATTACTCTTCAAACCAGTTAAAAAATATGTAGGTGGTGCCCTCTACATGTAGGAGGCATATTGACATCAAAATCGAATTTCTCATGTCAAGAAACTTCCAGACACCAATTTTCAACCAAATATTAACGTTACTACAGAAATTATTTGGAGAAAATCTGGAATTATTTGGAAAATTTGGAATAAAAATGACATTTCTACACCCTGTATCTCCGAAACTAAGCAATTTTGGACATACATTTATACAAACTTTTTTACTTATTTTTACCTGCAGAATATGCTGCCGAAGTTTCCGAATATTATTAAATAAATATTATTAATTAAAGTATGTATATTAAATAAATTTTCCCAGTAAAAGTCAGTTTTGTCAGATCGTCCGTTTTCCCCTTACCCTTCAAATATAAATACAATGATAATGATCTTACCATAGGCCATTCCACATATGCCGACCCAATATGCCATAAAGATAATCAAAATCCAATTCCCAATAAACGGATACTGATATAATCCAAATATCATCACCAAAACTTCAATCGTTTGCACGAACATCACTCCTGCTTGTAGTAGAAAATGCGTTAAGGTAATTTCTAGCGATGTTACTCCGGCAACTATAGATCGATCCCATACGCCTTCTCGTCTATCGGTAATAATGATCTGAGATGTCATCGTAGAGCCCATGAAAAACAACATTCTGAAATTGGAATTAGAGACAACTGAAAACGTCCAAATTCTAAAAAATACCATGTGATCGAATGAAAACGATGTCAGAGTAAGTCTAGAAATATCTTTTTATTTAGATTTTTATTGTATTGGTATAATTATTTACCCTTTCTCTTGTAGCAACGTTTTTCTAATGTTTAGACTTGGTCTAGTTAAATTGTACAGGGTGGTGCCTCTCAGACGCCGCGCAAGCTCCAAGGAGAACGGTATTTTATATCGAAATGAAATTTTGGCAGCATATGTATGTTAACTGAAAGCATTTTATAAAAATATATAGAATTATACAGGGTGTCCCCAAAAAAAGTTACACATCAAAGTTGTGTTTTTTCTAATGGGACACCCTATATATTAATTGATTTTCGGATTCTAGGAAAAAAATAAAGGTGAGTTTTATTAAAGAAGCTAAAATCTAAAGATTTTGACATATTTCACATTTTGTGAAAATGAAGAGTAAATTTTAAATTTCGATAACAGCTTCCTAAATTTTAGTTGACCTTGTATAGCCTGATATTTAGTTATAGTAACCAATGTATGTTAAACCAAATTGAAATTTGACCCGAAAAGTTATACAGGGTGAGACAAAATTAATATGGTACATTAGTCACTTTTAAAAGCAAGTTACTCCTTTATTTTAAATGGAACACCCAGTATATTTTCCGGTGTTCAATGGGGAATTTATATATCTTCAAAATACTATTAAGGTTGCCTACCCCTCAGATAAAGACTTTTCCAGATATTTAAATTTTTATGATTTTGCGTCAGTAAATCTTTATTATTTGAAAAAATCTAGGTGGCTGTGTGAACCTTTTGTTAATTTAACAAAAATTAAAGATTGTTGAGTAAAATAATCAAGGGTAATAAAAAGATACACTACGTTTAAAACATATTTCAATTACTACAGAATTAAAACTAGATATAAACCTATAATTATGCGATAAAAATTAGCTAGATGAAATCAAATGCTCAAAATGCTTCCTTTCCTGTTAACTGCATAAAATGATTGTCTTTTCAAAAGGATCTTTTCATTTTAAACGGCATATGTGGAGTTCTACCTCGAAAAGCAGCTACAATAATTTCTCTCATGTTGTCGACACTAGTTGGTCGAGTTTTGTAAACACTGTTTTAACGTATCCCCATAAATAAAAACCAGACTAGATAAAATCAGGAGTATTTAAGTATTCTATTAATTAGTGAATGCACACTGCATTCACTAACTAATAGAATACTTAAATACCCTATCAATTCTCTCTGTTGTAGGATAAGTTTGCATTTTCGGAAAATTTTTGAGAATTTTTTTTGTTTTAACTGACACAAAAAGTTGGACTAATTAGACAGCTATGTTAAAGTAACGTCAGACATATCACAGCCACCTAGATTTTATCAAATAATAAAGATCTACACAGGTCAAATCATGTAAATGGAAATATCTAGGAAAATCTTTGTTTGAGGGGTAGGCAACCTTAACAGTATTTTAAAGAGACATGAATTCTCCATTGAATATCGGAATAATATACTGGGTGTTCCATTTAAAATAAAAGAGTAACATGCTTTTAAAGGTGGCCAATGTTTAATATTAATTTTGTCACACCCTGTATAACCTTTTTGATCAATTTTAATTTGATTTAAAGTACAATAGTTAATTTAACTACATATTAGGCTATACCGGGTAAATTCCAATTTAGGTAGCTTTTATTGTAATTTAAAAATTGTTCTATATTTTTAGAAAATGTTAAATATGTTAAAAACCTTACATTTTAGTCATGATACAAAGAATACAAGGTATGATATTGCGCAGGTTGGTCACTACGTCACAGGTGATAAACGGTACCATTGGTCGGCAAGCTCCGCGCGCCAATTTCAAATTGTCAAACAGATGACACAAAAAATGTGAAAATAATTTTTCAAATGTCAAGCTCCATGATTTGACATAACTTTTGGGGTTATGTCCTAATTCTTCCCTATTTTAGGTCTTTTTTTATTAGTGGCAATTGAACAATACGAATATTTTTTTGTATGGCGTATGACGTCACAGGTGGTATGCGCAAACTTAACGAAATTGGAGCCGCTATCGATCATACCTTGTTTTCTTTGTACCATGCATTTTAGTCATATACTTCTCTTATAAAACTCACCTTTATTTTTCTCCCTGAATACGAAAATCAATTAATATATAGCGTGTTCTATTACAAAAAACACAACTTTGATATGTAACTTTTTTTGGGGACACCCTGTAGAACTCTCTATATTTTTAAAAAGTATGCTCACAAAATTTCATTTCAATACAAACTGTCGTTCTCCTTGGAGCCTCCGCGGCGTATGAGAGGCGCCACCCTGTATTTTTGGTGGGAAAGTTTTGGCACAGTTCTGGTTTAATTCGTTTGTTTTTTTTAGACTTCAAATCTGAAGTTTGCTGACAAAAGCTAGCGACGGAACATTGAAAATAAGGAAAAAAACGTAAAAAATGTAATTTTTGCGGATTTTTTCTTATACCTAACTCAAAAAATAAAATTTTCAGAAATAATATTTCTATACAAAATACAGGTAGACAAAACTCCCTAAAAATTCATTTCTTCATAGTTTTTTTCATCAGATAAACCAATTGGGCTCTAGCGCTAGTTCAAGATTAGCTTATTTTCAGCTATCATATTACATTACAAACCACTACTCCTCTTCCCCAGAAAGATGACAGATCTGGGGGTTGTGTAGGGTTATACCGCTTATACTCGGACGCCAGAGCCTCGTTTTTTAAACAGGGTGCAATATACCAAGTGTGTGGTACCAAATTATTCTTAAAAAAAATCTTTTTCCAAATATGCTAATTCCCTCATTCCATTTGAAAAAATGGAGCTATGATTAAAAATACGATTTGAACATCTTTTAACGGGCCAGGACAAGACACTAAAAACATTAGATGACCAAATCTATTTTCCAAGGCTCCTTGATTAAAAATTATTGTTTTTAACACAGCCATGGCACCCTAGATTGAAATTTAAATACAATTTTGTTGTAAGCGAAAAAGTCAAAGGCTGACATATGATATGGCATTCTATTCAGAGTGCGATTTTCTATCGAATAAAGTGAAAAAATACCGATAGTGTCATTTAAAAATCAAAAGTTGTAGTCATTTCCGGTGAAACAGGAAATGGCCGAAAATGATTGTAGAAGTTAATCAATCCTAATTTGTCTCATACACTAACATACCAAATCTCGTTTTTTTATCAGAAAAAATAAAAATAATTATAGGTGTGATTCACTTTTTGCACCCCAAAGATATTAGCATATCATTAGTTTTAACATTTGACAAAAGCACAAATTATAAAATGTCACTGTAAAGAACTTTGGCTGTAGACATAATAAACCTGCAAATTTAAATGATAATTCTACGCCTACTGTGACATCGTTTTCATACAATTACACTGTACTTGAATGACATACGTTACGATAGTACCGGGAATCATATAAATCGTATAAGGTTCGTCCTCGTTTCCGTGTATGAAGTGTTGTCTAAGCGGCATATTCCCCATCCTCTTAGGCCATTTACATTCCTCAAAAAGGTCTTCTTGAAAGTCATAGAACAACTCGAATAGCTTGTATTTAAGAGTGGCTCCGATTTGCCTGTTTGACATATCCAAGTAGGCCTTAATTTCACCAAAATCTGCCATCCATGTTTCGGCATCTTTTCCTTGTTCGATCTAGAAACAGATTAAGCCAAATCCGGGATTTAATAAAAAAAAATGTAGATGTAATTACTATAGTCTCCTGTTAATTTTAAATAACTATTATTTGTATCAGAAAACAGTTTAACATAATTATGTACAGGCAGTCCTCGTACTTACGGCATGTTAGGTTCTTCAAAATAGCGCCTTAAGTCGAAACGACGTAAGTCGAATCTTATTTTGTCATAAGATCCTATAGGAAATTGAGAAGTTAGGTACTTTTGTAAGATAAAAATACGATACAACAAAGAGGTATGCGTTTGTATACAGGGTGGTCCGAACTGTATTCCGGAAACTTCGGCAGCATATTCTACAGATCAAAATAATTAAAAAAGTTCGTATAAATGTATGTCCTAAAATGCTTAGTTTCGGAGATACAAGGGTGTAGAAGTTTCATTTTTATTTCGATTTTTTCCAAATAATTTCTGAAGTAACATCGATATTTAGATCAAAATTGGTATCTGGGTGTTTTGTGACACGAGAAATTTGGATTTTGATGTCAAAATTACTCCTATTTGTAGGGGGCGCCACTTACATGTGTATTAACTGTTTTGAAGAGTAATAACTTTTCGACCGTACCTGTATAAAACCACTGACTAAAAAAATATGCATTTCCATGACTTTTTATGTAAAAAATGTCTCTTGGTAAAAATCGCTACGAGCAACCGTTCTCAAGATATTTAGAATGGAAATAGTCAATACCATGTCATTATTGACAAAAAATAAGCACACGTTTTGAGTATAGTTATTTGACTGAAATAATAAATTTTTATTTTTTTAAATTAATCATAAGTTTTTCTGCGAAAAAATGATGATTAATCAGTGTCTTTTGAACTTTTGACACAAAAAGATTTCATATTTATGATATCAGTCTAATAACTATTTAGTCAGCATGTTTAATTTATGTCAATGATGACAGGTATTAATAATTTCGATTCCAAATATCTCGAGAACCATTACTCCTAGCGATTTTTACCAAGAGACCTTTTTTATGTAAAAAAAGTCGTAAATGTATATTTTTTTACTCAGTAGTTTTATACAGGTACCGATGAAACGTTATAACTCTTCAAAACAGTTAAAACACATGTAGGTGGCGCCACCTACAAGTGGGTGTCATATTGACATCAAAATCAAATTTCTCATGTCAAAAATCACCGATCCATTTTCATCCAAATATTGACGTTACTTCAGAAATTATTTAGAAAAAATCGAAATAAAAATGAAACTTCTACACCCTGTATCTCCGAAACTAAAAAATGCTTAGTTTCGGAGCATACATTTATACGAACTTTTTTACTTAATTTTATCTGCAGAATATGCTGCCGAAGTTTCCGGAATACAGTTCGGACCGCCCTGTATATTAATATTATTGTATTTTTAAATAATTGAGGTATGAGAAACAGTGTATTGTAATGTAGTTAAACTTATAATAATACAAGAAACAAAAATATAAAAAAAAATATTTTTTTATGAAAAATTAAGGCGAGTATTTTTAACTATCCATATAATAGTAAATAAAATACATATACTAATATGGCAACTACAGAAATACCAGAGAGTAAAGTAAACATATTTAGAAAGTATATAATTATTTTTTTTGGTTGGAACTTTTATTGTGGCACAGAATATCTAGCTACGCAACAGAAGCCTCGTTACATGTATAAAATTGTAGGTAGCAAAAGGAGACAGGCTTTAAAAGCCTGTCTCCAAATCAGATATTTTGATGTGGTAGTTTCGCTACTACATAATAGAGGGCAATAAATTTAAAAGAAAACAGTTTTCTACAAACAAAATTTAAAAAGAATTTTGTGCAGTGTTGCCATTGTGTAATTCATATCGTAATACTTCCTGATAAAGCCTACCTTCAAATTTGCTACATCATTTAAACATATTAAAATAGATCAGAGCTGTTTTTTTTCAGTTTGCCATGTTAGTTGGAATTAAATCTTATGAGCTAAATTACAATCACTTCCTGACGTTTGATTGTATAATTGAATCCTGAATTTTCATTGTAATTCGGCGACAATATAATAAGTATTGTTCTACTATTATGATACCACTTCCTGACGTTTATTGTGTTCATACCAAGTTCATATCGTATAATCGGGAAAAAACGGCGTTAGCGATAGCTATGAAATGAATATCGCTGTCATTTTATATGTAAATTTATATGGGAAAAGTCATCGATCGTCCTTTTTCAGCCAACTGGACGCCGTTTTTTTCAGAAGCATATCAAGTGATACCATAATATAGTACTATATTACGATACATGGCGTTCGATTGGGCTTAAACTTGGTATACTATATCTTCAGTGACATTGTAATATCATGGTACCATGGAGCATATAAAGTGGTACCTTCTATAGTACCATATTTGATGACATAGCAATATTAGGTACATGGCGGCAATAGGGCTTAAACTTGGTATACTACGTATTTTCGGTGATATTGTAATATTATGGTAGCATGGAGCATAATACGAGGTACCATAATATAGTACCATAATATAGTACCATATTACGATGTCATTTCCTGGCGTTCGATTGGGCTTAAACTTGTTATACTACGTATCTTCGGTTACATTGTAATATGATGGTACTATGATGCATATAAAGTGGTACCTTAATATAGTACCATATTTCAATACCATTTCCTGGCGTTCGATTGAGCTCATATTTGATATATACTTGCGTATTTTTGATGACATTGCATTATTATGGTACCATGAAGCATATCAACTGGTACCATAATATAGTACTATATTAGGTACATGGCGTTCGATGGGGCTTAAGATTTGTTTAATTAATAATTTTAATTTATTTTACGAATTTTAATTTATTTTAATTTATTGTTCGATGTCGTGACAGCAACTTTTATGCCGAACTAATATATTATTAATTGTACCTGTGTCACTTTTTAAAATCTACCTAGGTCTATATAAATAACGTGGCAAACGGAAGAAATTTGTTATAGTATTTTTTAGTCAGTTAACATTTTTTGTACTGCATTTTAATAAATTATTTCCATTATTATTAAACTTATATTTCATTACTAACGTTCCAGCATTAATAAATATCACTATCAATCTCCCTGTATATTATTAATTTTAAAGGTAATTAAAGGTATTTTCTTAGTTAACATTATAAGGTAGTGTATGTTAAAAATGTATATGTTTTGTAATAATATAGTTAAAACTATTTTAATAGCCAAAGGAATAATTAATATAAGTGTATCTGGCAAGAAAAGAAGAATAGAAAGAAACACATACTGGCATTATACACAATAAAAAGAATGGGATGCCAATTCAAGTCTTTTTGAATCTGGCAACTGTGCATATTTAGCCGAGCTATAAGGCCGTCGACGAGCCGTCGATCCAAAACCGAAAGTTCAAAATTTCTAATTATTGTTGCGGGCCGGTGTGGACTCGACCTAACCTCACAATATGGCCCGCCCTCGGATGACCTTAACATCGCATAGACACCGCAATGATTCATTCGTTCGAGAAGAATCGAGTCCCACTGGAATGGACGAGTACATACGAGAACATTCGAAAACCTTCTCTACGCACCTAACGATCTATGGACAATTCTAGAGTTCTTTACCTGCCGGTATAAAAGCCGGCGGCCGTGGCCTACAGGGGGCAGTTATAAATATACCAGTGCAGTTGACGCGCGAAAATTCAAAATAAATTCTTAGTTATAAATCGTTTGTAAATAGTTCTATAAGTCTTTTATCGTTATTATTTCTGTTAATTAGTGTTAAATAAATAGTGTTTAAATAAATTGTGACTTTCTATCCACACGGAACCGACGAAAAACGTAACAATTGGTGTCAAGTGTGGCGTGTGTGATAGACAAGAAGAATAAAAAGACTGACCATGGCTCTGAAAAAATTGTTGAAAGACTTGAAAGTGTCCGAACTGAAATGCATATTGGAAGAGAGAGAGTGCGAGACAGATGGAAAGAAAAGCATTTTGCAAGCTAGACTGAGAGACGTTTTGGTGGAGGAAGGTGAGGATCCTGACACATTTTACTTCGAGCTGGAAGGTGACCTTGACTCGTCATTGAAAAATTTACAAGACAATTTAAACGACAATTTGAATAGTAAAATAATTGACTTGGAAGTTAATTTAGAAGAAAAATCAGTGATAAAATTAATATTTTAGAAGATAAGATCGCAGAAAATTCTAAAGACATACAGGCCAGCTTTAATAATAAAATAATTAATTTAGAAGAAAAGATAACAGAAATTATAGAGAATTCTACGGAACTACAAGACAAAATAACACAAATTGAGGACGATGTAAATAAAAAAAATCGAAATTTTAAAACAAGAAATAGAAAAGGCCAATTCACCAAAATGTCAAGAAACATCGGAGGCACCGAAACTAGTCGAAAATAAGTATATCTCAAAGTCAGTTATTAAGCCTCCACAGTTTGACGGAAAAAACCGCTTGGGCCAATTATTTTTTGCCAGTTTGAGGCCGCTGCGAGAGCGAACGGATGGACAATCGCTGAAAAGGCTACCGCTTTGACTGTCGCACTGCGAGGAGATGCGACTGATATTCTGCAGACATTGTCACCATCGGAACAGGGAGATTATCAGCAATTGGTACGACATTTAGAAATGAGGTACGGCCAAGCTCATTTGGAACATGTCTATCATTCCCAGCTAAAAAATCGCATTCAAAAGTCAAATGAGTCTCTGCAGGAGTTTGAAGCCGACGTAGCCCGCCTCGTTCGCCTTGCGTACCCTGCTACGCCAGAGAATGTTATGGAGCGGTTGGCAGTACAGGCATTCTCCGACGGCTTACGTGATAACGAGACAAGACAAGCACTTATCTAGCCCATCCAACGCACTTGGTGGATGCTTTAGCACGTGCCCTAGAATTTGAGGCCGCGAAACAAAGTTCTCGGTCTTTAGGAAGAGTACGGGCCATCGACGAATGTTCCGACGAATCCGTGGAAGGGATTGTTCGGAAGGTAATGGACCAGTACATGGGCAAGAAGGGACCGATTCGTTGCTGGAACTGCGGACAGGTAGGACACGTGCGAAGCCGTTGTAAGGAGAAGAACGAAGAACCGGCTCCGTCGAGGTCGGAAAACTACTAAGGGTCGAAATGAAGGGGAAGCACACGTCGACCTGTACCCAACATGCCCCAACGAAAACTGCTCAAGTCGCCTCGCTACAACACAAATTCAACAGCATTTTTGTGGATGGTTTTGTTGATGGAGAGTTCGGACCATGCTGTTGGATACAGGTGCGACGAAAACTATCATCAGACCGGACATTCTTAAAACATCGAAGAAGGTTAAAAAAAAAACAACACAATGGCGACTACGTACTGCTACGGGGGCTCCGCTGCTGTCCATGGAGAAGTAAACCTTAATTTTGTTATTGGGAGCACCAGTTTTGAACATCCAGTGTTAGTAGCAGATATCGAAGATGAACTTATCTCGGAATGGACATCATGACCACTAGAGGTTTTGAGCTAAACCTCAAACAAGGAATTTTGAAAATAAATGAAGAAGAAGTGGTTCTGCATCGAAAATGTGAGGAGACGCTTCGCGTGGTGGTAGCAGAAGATGTTTCGATCCCTGAGCGCTGTGAGATATTTTTGGATGGTTGCCTAGAAGGTAAAATGAATAATGGGAGTATTATTCTGTTGGAGCCAAGGAACCATGACAGCGAAATAGGACGAGGGATCGCTGTTGGAAAAGCCCTGCTACGAGCGAAGAAAACTGTACCGGTGAGAGTAATGAACACGAATTATTATTCTGTATCCTTGAAGAAGGGAACCCTCTTAGGGTACTGTTGTTCGGTCTCCTCAGTCGTTCGAAGCGTGGAAGCCTCCAAAGTTTCGACTTCAAAAATTCCGGACAAAATGGTGAAGGAGTTAGTAAACGTTAAAGGATTATCTCCCGAAAATAGAAGAAAATTGAGAAACCTGATAATCAAGTATCAAGATGTGTTTGATAAAGGAGAAGCAGGACAGAGAGGTCGTACCAATTTAGTACAACACAAAATTGATACCGGAGATGCACGACCAATCAAACAAAATCCGAGAAGACTTCCGCTCGCCAAACGTGAAGAAGCTGATAAAATCCTTCGAGAAATGAAAGAAGAGGGTGTCATCGAACCATCTAACAGCCCGTGGACATCGCCGGTAGTACTAGTAAAGAAGAAAGACGGTACCACCAGGTTCTGTGTTGATTATCGGCAGCTCAATAATGTTACCAAGAAGGATAGTTATCCCCTGCCGAGGATAGACGATACTCTAGACACGCTGGCGGGGTCAACGATATTCTCTACGTTAGATCTGAAGAGTGGATATTGGCAAGTCGACATGGCGCCGAAAGACAGAGAGAAGACAGCGTTCTCGGTGGGCTCCGGACTGTGGCAATTTACCGTCATGCCTTTTGGATTGTGCAACGCGCCAGCTACCTTTGAGAGACTAATGGAGTCTGTGTTAAAGGGACTATCCTGGACTACCTGTTTAGTGTACCTGGATGACATCATAGTGGTTGGGAAATCCTTTGACGATCATCTGAAGAATTTGGAAGAAGTTTTCAAGCGACTAGGGAGCTCTGGTTTGAAACTTAGCCCCAAGAAATGTCATCTGTGTCAAGAAAGGTACACTACTTGGGCCATGTAGTCTCCTCCCAAGGAGTTGCGGTAGATCCACAGAAGACCAAGACAGTGGAAGAGTGGCCGATACCTAAAGATAAACATGAACTACGAAGCTTTTTGGGACTATGCACATACTATCGCCGCTATGTACAGGGTTTTGCCACCATCGCAAAACCATTGACCAGACTTACCGAAGGCGAGAGGCGTTTCTCTTGGGACTCAGATTCTGACGAGGCATTCCGAAAATTGAAGAAGGCCCTGACTAGTGCGCCCATACTTAGCTACCCTCTTGGCAACGGAAACTTTATATTGGATACCGACGCTAGCAATGTTGCGTTAGGCGCTGTTCTGTCTCAGATCCAGGATGGTCAAGAAAAAGTCATTGGTTATTTTAGTAAGACCTTGTCAAAACCGGAAAGGTAAGCAAACTACTGTGTAACCAGACGAGAATTACTAGCAGTAGTTAAAGCAGTGGAACACTTCTACAAGTATCTCTATGGAAGAAAGTTCTTGTTAAGAACAGACCATGCTGCTTTGAAATGGCTGTTGCAATTTAAGAATCCTGAAGGGCAGGTAGCTAGATGGATTGAATGATTACAAGAATTTGACTTCGACACAGAACATCGAGCTGGGGCAATCCATCGGAATGCCGACGCACTTTCCAGAAGACCTTGCGCTAAGGACTGTAAGCATTGTTCCCGAGCTGAAGAGAAAGAAGTGAAACTCCTAAGAACAACTGTGGTTAATGATAGTTGGCAACTTGAAGATCTTGCAAATGACCAAACCAGTGACCCAGAATTAGGTTTAGTAATTAACTGGAAAAACACAGGCCAAAGACCAACGTGGGAAGAAGTTTGCAGATATTCGCCGAACGTAAAGTCGTACTGGGCCCAGTGGAATTCCTTGGTAATAGACAACGGACTACTTCGCCGTGTGATCGAGAGACCGGAGGGACAAGAAGAGAGAAGGCAGATCGTCATTCCAAAGAAGAGGGTCCCAGAAGTCTTGGAGGAAGTTCACAATGGAACCAGCGGAGACATCTTGGTGTTACCAAGACACTTGGCAAGCTGCGTGAACGGTTCTACTGGGTGAACTGCAAAGAAGATGTGAGGGCCTGGTGTAAGAAATGTGACATTTGCGCAGCCATTAATGGGCCACAAAAGCGTGGTAAAGCCCCTATGCGCCAGTACAATGTTGGTAGTCCCTTCGAACGAATAGCGATCGACGTGGCTGGTCCTTTCCCGGAGACGAACGATGGCAACAAATACATTGTGGTAGTAATGGATTACTTCAGCAAATGGGTCGAGGCCTACGCGTTGCCAAATCAAGAAGCGTCCACGATTGCTGATGCCCTTGTTAAAGAATGGATCTGCAGGTTTGGTGTTCCCATGGAGCTTCATTCAGATCAGGGAAGAAACTTTGAGTCCAATCTGTTCCAAGGCGTCTGTGAAGTCCTGAACATCCGCAAGACCAGGACGACTGCTCTACATCCACAATCCGATGGGATGGTTGAACGCATGAACAGAACTATCAACCGTTATCTGGCCAAAGTAGTCTCTGACCACCAAAGAGACTGGGACAAATTTCTTCACCTGTTCCTGTTGGCCTACCGTTCATCCGTCCAAGAATCTACAGGGCAAACTCCAGCCAGCATCGTTATGGGACGGGAAGTGCGCCTACCCTGTGATCTGAAATTTGGTTGCCGACCGGGAGAAGAAGTCGCCGGAGAAGATTATGTCCACACACTACGTCAAAGGATGGACGACATTCATCAGAGAGTCCGCCTAAATATTCAAAGTGCTAGTGACCGAATGAAGGAACACTACGACATTCAAGCTGAGCATGGAGGATACCAACCAGGGAAGTTGGTGTGGCTATATAACCCGCAGAGACGTCGTGGGTTATCTCCGAAGCTACAATCCTCGTGGGAAGGGCCATACGAAGTCATGGATAGAATTAATGACGTCGTATACCGTATCAGAAAATTGCCAAAAGGAAAACCGAGGGTAGTCCATTTCAACCGTTTGAGCCCCTACCAAGGCGAAATAGAAGATCGTGCTGGGACCGTGAGAACCTGCAGCTTTGATCCCCCTGATTCGGAGATGTCCTTTGACGATTTCATGGCCCGATACAACAGCAGTGAGAAGGCTCGCTATGGTGTAACCAAAGAAGATCAACGAGACCTCTTTTCCGTGCCTCCTGATTATTCGCTCGCTCATTGTGTGGCTCGAGATTTGCGGATGTCCAGAGGAATCGCTGCGACGTTCAATGAGAAGTTTGGGCGTGTCGGAGAACTACGCCGACAGGATCCAGAGGTTGGAAGCGTCTTGAGGCTAACCGACAATGCACATGGTCAAGCAAGGCACATCTTCTACCTGGTCACCAAGGAATGGTCCCCGAGTAAGCCGACTTATCTCAATCTATGGAAGACCCTGATTGAACTGAGAGAAGCCCTGCTAAACAACAACATTGCACGATTAGCCATTCCGAAGCTGGCGTGTGGACTCGATGGTTTGAGTTGGCGTACAATCCGGAACATGATTGAAGTCTTGTTCAGATTTACGGGAATCGAGATCCTCGTTTGCTGCTACAACCCAAAGCTGAGATCGGGAGAGAAAACTGTAGACTGCTATTTCTACCAGACTTCGCAATGTACCAGGGGCCAGCTTTGCAAATACCTTCATTCACCGTATACATCTCGGGACGAGCATGTACCTAAGAAGGGGGCAGTGTTGCGGGCCGGTGTGGACTCGACCTAACCTCACAATATGGCCCGCCTCGGATGACCTTAACATCGCATAGACACCGCAATGATTCATTCGTTCGAGAAGAATCGAGTCCCACTGGAATGGACGAGTACATACGAGAACATTCGAAAACCTTCTCTACGCACCTAACGATCTATGGACAATTCTAGAGTTCTTTACCTGCCGGTATAAAAGCCGGCGGCCGTGGCCTACAGGGGGCAGTTATAAATATACCAGTGTAAAGTCCCTAGATATATAAAGTACCGCAATTGGTTTGTTCAATGTTATTGGCGCCAAAATGGCGGATTTTTGGGGTATTTCTGGAAAAACTGTAGTGGTAGGACTGTTTAAATGTCACATTTGGCTGAATTTGTCATGTCAAATGTTGAGAAGCTGTCAATTTCAGGATAAAAATATTTATCCACATATTTTAAAATAATTATAAAGCCACTAAAATGCTACAAATTTATTAGTTAATAATGTATAGGCGTCGATATCTTTAGTGAAGAAATGTGTATTACACGAAAAATTTGATGTGTTTTCTAACATCGTCGATATTCAATATACGTTAGGTAGTGGATTGAATTTATTTATGCTCCAGTGAATATTTTTAACAATCTTATTTGTAGTATAACCTATTGGTACATAAAACTTCATTATAGAACAAGACAAGACCACAATAGATCTGAGAAGGTCGCAGTGGGTCAGGCCGAGATCAACCTCTAGAAATCTAATCTAGAACAAAACAAAGACCTTACTTGCAAACTACCATACATATCTTTTAAAAAGGATGCTAAGTGTAAGTGAAATCTCTACGTAATCATTCCCTAAAATGTTTAGTGTAGTTTAGTTTTCAACATTTTGCAGCAAGAAGTTTAGATAAATCTACAATATATTATCATCAGACCAAACGAAGGATAATTATTTAAAAGAATAAGTTATGTTATGATACATATATAGATTTGGATGACTCGCTTCAGGTGGTTTTACCAGTCAGGACTAACAGGGATATTAACCAAAACAATGAAAAAAAGCTCAAATAAATTTGATCCTAATAACAAGAATGTTGTTTATGCATATGCTAACTATATAGTTATTTTCATGGACTTAAATAGATTAGTTTTTATGTATTTATTGATAGTAATTAATATTTTTTGGTTCATATTGTAATTACTAATAAAAAGTAAAGAATATAATGTAAGCATGTAAAGTTATATTTAAAAATTTGGTCTTATACTGTCAGTTATAAATAAAAGTGTGTGATTTAAATTTGATTTTTATACATGGCATAAAATTGTTAAGATTCGTTTGAAGTTTTACATATTGTCGAGGTAAAATTATGCCTACTTAATTTATGTATAACAATAATTACAGTTATTTCAATGTTAAATTTATAGCAGTATAACTTTTTTATAATAATGATACTTAAACATTATGACTATGACACTTGTTGTTTTAAAAATATAACATTAAATTGCAGAGCAAAATATATTTTAATTGAATTATGTGGTATTAACTTGCTTTTATTCAACTAATAATAAATTTGTTGTATAAACATGACTCCATAACATACAAACCTTAATTATACAGCACACATAAAGAGCCCCTATGTGTTTCAAGCTTCTTTCTAAGTTATTTATAAAATAAGTGCACAATTACATACCTAAAATGCTGAAACTACCTGAAGTCATACTAACTGAAACAATCTTTCTATCAATATATTAATATATTTCAAAAATAGCAGGTATGTATCATATCAATTTAATTATTACATTTATTTGTTTCAACCATGGTTCAAAATTTTCTCATATAAAAGCCGGCCTTCAAATTTAAGTTTGTAGCTTATTCATAGTTCCAAAGACTTTCGTTACATCATGCTTATTTGTCAAAACTAACTACAGCATAACTGGTATAATAGGAAAGGTTTACTTATGGTATAGGTAGCCCGTTCTTATCAACAAACAAAGTTTTTCCAATTGTTTGACTGAATTAAGTACTAAAATTCTAAATGTTATTCCACCTTTATTTCTTCTTACCTATTAACTTACTTCTGTTGGCGTACTTTGCGCTAAAAGGTAACATAAAATAAATGCTAATACAAATGAAAAACACTTGTACGGAAACCATTCGTTTATAATCTCTTAACATATATAGAATAAAAAATTAAATTTATGAAATTGAATATAACACCAACCACATATAACACCACCTGATATTACGTTAAAATGAAGGTAAACTGTAGATAATAAACGTAATTCTATTACAATTAATAAATATTTTATTTTACGGTTTGCCTGTCAATGTTGGTCGGCCATATTGGCCATAGATAAACGAAACAAGTTTAGATTGGAAAGTGCCCATAAGGACAATGTAAACACTATTTGGCGCTAATCTAGCAACGGTCGCGACCCAAAACTTTTGAAAATTTCGGAGCGGTTCGGCTTTTTCCGGAATTATATCGCCAAATATTGTTTATTCAAATTTATTATTATTTTCGTTTAATTTTATAAATAAAAGACAGTGTGTTGCATACAAGAAACTTTATTTTATATAAGGACGCATGTATGAAATACCTATGAAACATTGGAAACCGACGTTATGCCACGATCCACGATGGTTTTTGCAGTTCACAGTTTACAGCACAGCTTTTTAAGTTTTTAATGCCACTTTTTTACAATTATCACCGGTTGGAGTAAATAAAACTTGAATTAAACTCACAAGATAGCAATTATTACTTTGAAAATAGACACTATAAACGCTTTTCGGAATTTCTTTAATGAGAGCGGTTTAGATTTTGAAAGATTATTATGATTTTTGAAGATTCTGACTTTGACAAGAGAAAATTATTTCTGTTTTGTTTGCCGTTGTTTTATGAAATTGAATATTAATATACCACCTGATATTACGTTAAAATGAAGGTAAACTGTAGATAATAAACGTAATTCTATTACAATTAATAAATATTTTATTTTACGGTTTGCCTGTCAATGTTGGTCGGCCATATTGGCGCCGGACCGACCAGCTGCCAGCTGCTTAAAAAGCCGAAACAGCGAAATGTTGGCCTCCTTTTTAAATTTGCCGCTAGTTTTGGCGCCAATATGGCGGTAATTGCGGTACTTTATATATCTAGGGACTTTATACCAGTGCAGTTGACGCGCGAAAATTCAAAATAAATTCTTAGTTATAAATCGTTTGTAAATAGTTCTATAAGTCTTTTATCGTTATTATTTCTGTTAATTAGTGTTAAATAAATAGTGTTTAAATAAATTGTGACTTTCTATCCACACGGAACCGACGAAAAACGTAACATTATATTCTGATTATGACATTGTCGCGCCATCTAGTATTCTATTTGTGCAATTTTAGCTCTTTCATTTCGAGTATTTTTCTGTTGCGTAGCTAGATATTCTGTGATTGTGGGTATCGTCAAAAGTCGTAATAGTTGCTAATTAAGTAATGATCAACACTGTCCCGCTTTTTCATTATGTGGATCTGTCAACCCTGCTTGTATGTTGCTAAAATTTTATTGTTTATGTCCAAACTTCTTTTAAAATTTGGATCGTTCTTTACAAAAAATGACGTAACTCGAATCAGTGGGATGTAACTTTGAGAAATAGTGACAAAAATTTGTTCGACGTAACTCGAAACGACGCGCAACGTAACACTAAACGACGTAAATCGAGGACTGCCTGTATTTTGAAATAGCTTCTAAAGCATTTATAATAGAGGTTATTTCTAATTATTGCTTGTGATTGAAATAATATTGACAAAATGTTTTTATATTAATTTTGGAAAATAATTTTTTGTTGTTAGCTTTATAAAGTTTTATTTACTCACCCTATCTTCGTATGACTGTGTAAAGTTGTCTGCTATATATAGAACACCAGTTAATTTGCCATGTTTAATTGCATCTGTGGCTTTGTCGAGTGAATCGTAATAAATCTATAAAGAGAACGATTATTGTCCATGCGAGCATTGAACTCTCCTAGGTTTATCATCTAAACAAGATCTAAACAGAGTTTATAAAAAGGCTTACAAAGAAATAGTTGCAAATATGTTGCTAATCTTTTTTCATTGTATTCTAAACGAAACTTAAACATGATAACGGAAGAGCTCCTTTCAGGTAAACATATTATATACAGGGTGGCATACACGACGCGCGACGCGGGGGTTCCAAGGAGAACGGTAGTTTATATTGAAATTAAATGTTGAGAGCATAAAGTAGGTTAACTGAAAGCATTTTATAAAAATATACATATAGATTTATACAGGGTGTCCCTAAAAAAAGTTACCTAACCACCTAATCAAACCAAACCAAATGGAACGCCATATACAGGGTGCTACAAATTGGAGGTACGAGCATTGATATTGTCAAGGATGGAATTATTCGATATATAAAATAACATATTTAATATTAATATATTTCGTAAATTAATAATTCGATTGAAAGGAAATATAAAATAATTATTAAAGTTCATTGGCATTTACGCAACAAAAGTAAAGTTTTAAAAATCAAAGTTATAAGCATAATTGGCAATTGCGAAAATATTTCCATTCAATATTACGAATTTATAAAATCATCAAATCAGCACTAACGCGGTCATCGCACCGATAGACCAATAATGCTGATTCGATGATTCGACGAACGAACCAATAAATACAAAAATGTCACCTGTTGGGGGGACAGTCGATAGTCGAGAATTGATGTTCGATAAGGTCGCGGTCGAGATTCCAGCATTGACGTTACACTACCCTGACACTACCCTCGAGCCAGTGATGATGTTCGTCCATAAATATAATATGTAAGTACATATTTAGTTTTATAATTATTTCATTATTCGTAAATTAGATGACTCAATTTAATAATTAATTTAATTAATTTGACAGATGATGATTTAGACAGATGATTTAGACAGATGATTTAAACAGATGATTCAATTTAATAATTAATTTAATTGTTTTATTCCGCTATGCCCCTAGTCATAACCCACAAAATGGGCCGTGATATATGTGGTGGAGGCGCCGGGGGATAAAATAAATGCATACAAATAGAATAAGTATTGTGTATACGTGTATTGTAAAGGCAACTCTGTATGCCCAAGTTAGCCTTCTTCAAAATAAAATCAAGATGGAATATTGAAATAATTGGAAAAAAGATATGTTTTTCTTAATATAAAATATTAATGATGTCTTTATTAATGACATGTATTATTGGAGCTCCCCTAGTGTGTAGGTTTTAAATTGATATTTAACCCTAACTGCGCGCAAACTCTAGGACAAATACCAACTTGAAACGAAAAGTATTGAACCACTAGAGCTAATTATTTAGCGCTTAATATATATATAAAAAAAAAGAAATAAAGTAAATTATTATAAACCCAAATGTAGGTAGGAGATAGAGGGCATACAAATTAGGTAGGAGTGTTCATAAATCCTACAAATTTGCAACGAAAATATAAGTTTATTGTTTGTTTTACGCCCAATCATATATAAAATATATATATATATATATATATATATATATATATATATATATATATATATATATATATATATATATATATATATATATATATATATATATATATATATATATATATCTCGAAACTCGACTCGAAAGCATCGAGTCGCCAAGAATATCTGAAAAGGGTTAGAAAAATATTAAAAACCAAATTGAATGGAGGAAATAGTATCAAAGCCATAAACACTTGGGCAGTTCCGGTCATAAGATACACTGCAGGAATAATAAATTGGACACAAGCAGAACTTGAAGAACTTGATAAAAGAACAAGAAAAATCATGACAATGCACCAAGCATTGCATCCCAAAGTGATATCGACAGGCTTTACATTTCGCGACGAATAGGAGGAAGAGGACTTGTCCAAGTGTTACAAACTGTGGAGGAGGAGAAAATAAGCCTAAGCCAATATCTCAAAACAAGTCGTGAGAAACTAATCCGTGAGATATTAAAAAGAAAATATCTTAAATGTAAAAGAGGACAACAAGAAAATATACAAACAAAAGATTATATCAGCTAGAATAGCAAACTGGAATAATAAACCCCCTCCACGGTAGTTACGCAAGAAATATTAAAGAAAACGCAGATGATAAAAAATCATACCAATGGATATCGAATGGGACAACCCGTAAAGAAATAGAAGCAGCCATCTTTGCAGCACAAGATCAAGCCTTCACAACAAATGCAATTAAATACAGAGACACAAAACGACAGATGATCCAAAATGTAGACTCTGTAGAGATAAAGATGAGACCATTGACCACCTAGTGTCAGGATGCAGTAAGATCGCACAAACGGAATATAAGAAACGACACGATAACGTAGCCAGCATGATCCATTGAAACATCTGCAAAAATATCGGCGCCCCAGTAAAGAAAAACTGGTACAACCACTACCCAGGAAAGGTGGTTGAAAACGATAGGGGAAAAATACTTTGGGACTTCCGAATCCAGACTGACAGACGAATTGAACACAATACGCCGGACATCGTGGTGATAACCCAAGAAACCATCAATATAATAGACATAGCCATCCCTGGAGACCCCCGAGTGAGAGATAAGGAGATCGAAAAAATCAATAAATACCAGGAGCTAGGAAGAGAAATGACCCGCCTATGGAGAAAACCATTCTCAGTCATCCCAATTGTCATAGGAGCCATGGGAGCCATCACGTCGAATTTGGGGAAACACCTTATTGACCTCGAGATCATGGAGTTAAGCACCGCCCAGCTCCAGAAAACAGCGATCTTTGGGACAGCGCAAATATTACGCAAACACTTGCGGAGTTCTTAGGCCTCTGGTTGAGACCCGAACCTGCAAAAAAAAACATCATCAACCGGCAAACAACACAATGAAGCCGTGACATTCTTAACGAATGAATAAAAAAAAAAAAAATATATATATATATATATATATATATATATATATATATATATATATATATATATATATATATATATATATATATATATATATATATATATATATATATATATATATATATATATATATATATATATTCTCTCCTGCCGTCAAGAACAAACAAAAATGATATTCTGAACTAAGTTGAAAAATGAAATTAAACAAACAAACAAAATAGGATTAAGTTTGATATACTTTAAGAACTAGTTTATAAGTCATAATAATTTAATACAATAAGCTGTAAGTAAGAGCACATATTTACTCTTTGTTCTCTTTTTTCATGTAATCACTGGTCAAAACTGCCAATACCAAGCAACAAATCAAGGAACACCACTGAGAAGAATCGACGTATAGACTCAACCCCGAAGGAGAAAGAAGAATGTAGTACCACAACCATCATGCCTATACTATGCAAACTGCCTACCCTTGTTTATGAAGCTTTGTGAACAGTACACTATGGTAATGCAGTTCGAAGCAAGTAGTCCAATTCAAAAATGGGTTCAGAACGTGCTGTCGATATTTGGGTTGGTGATATAAGCAGCTACAGGAAGACTTATTGTCTTTAAAAACTGGTCTCTTCTTCGAAAGATGAGTTCGACGCCAATCCAGATGACAAACAAAATCATACTGGAATTTTGTTTCCATTATCAGCCTACACCGATGTCAACCAACAACTCCCTAAGGACGCAAGAATTGAGAAACAGCTTACCAAAACAAAGAGCTTTTCAAAGTGCAGGGAACGGGAGGCATGTGTGCATTCGTTAGGTTTATGATGTGAAGGTGGATACTACAATCAAAACTTCAGTTTTCAGCCTCCATGAGCAGCCGACGAGATTTGTGGGTTGGTGTTGTATGAACGAAGTCAGTGCAATGTGTTGAAACTTAAAAACTATATAGGTATTGTGCAGTTCACGTTAGTGCCAGTATTAAAAGACATTTTTTTTATTGTCTATATGTAAACGGCTAATCGCCATCGTTAAACTTATAGAGAAGCTTTTTTTATATTTTTTTTAGTCAGTAATTTCTTTAAAAACATTTTTTTTATTTTATTTAATATTGTATACTTAAAACATTTTTTATTATGAAACGTTAATTATTAAGCACAATTTATTGCAATGTATAATAATTATTGTTAAAAAGTATAATTTCATAAATATTGAATTATCGTTGGGGTCCAGCTTTAGAGGTGCGGGGGAAGTGTCAAGGATGGAATTATTCGATATATAAAATAACATATTTAATATTAATATATTTCGTAAATTAATAATTCGATTGAAAGGAAATATAAGATAAATAAAGTTCATTAGCATTTACGCAACAAAAGTAAAGTTTTAAAAATCAAAGTTATAAGCATAATTGGCAATTGCGAAAATATTTCCTTTCAATATTACGAATTTATAAAATCGTCAAATCAGCACTAACGCGGTCATCGCACCGGTCATCGCACCGATAGACCAATAATGCTGATTCGATGATTCGACGAACGAACCAATAAATACAAAAATGTCACCTGTTGGGGGGACAGTCGATAGTCGAGAATTGATGTTCGATAAGGTCGCGGTCGAGATTCCAGCATTGACGTTACACTACCCTGACACTACCCTCGAGCCAGTGATGATGTTCGTCCATAAATATAATATGTAAGTACATATTTAGTTTTATAATTATTTCATTATTCGTAAATTAATTAAATTAATTATGAAATTGAATCATCTGTTTTATTCCGCTATGTCCCTAGTCATAACCCACAAAATGGGCCGTGACAATATCTTGGAAACCGTAATAGATACGAAGATGGTTAAATTGAGGGAAAGTTGCCCCCCCCCCCTCCTTGGGATGTTCACCAAGATGCCACCAAAAAAGTTTTAAAAATTTCAAGGATTGCTAAGTTTTTGGGAAAAAACGGATTTTTTTGCAAATCAATTTTATTTTTTCCTGACGTTACATTTTAGAAAATCAAAAAACTAATTGCACATTCTCATAGCCATCTTATTAGGGCTATCTGATAGTATTTTTAGATTTTCAAATTAGCTGATAATTTGTGAGATTAGAATAAGTTTAGAATAAGTGGGAGGGGGGTAAATCTCTGCAACCTTAGAGATCTATTGTATCCCCCTTTCTTGAGTTATAACTCATCATACAGTCCCAGGACTTCCTACGGAGACCCGTGTCCTTCACAGTCGAGGAGCTACGACCCAGGCCGGGTAGACGAAACGGTAGCTTGTGTCGTCTGTTGGGTTTAGAGGTAGGAGGTAGGCTCCCGACCCTTGGAGGAGGTGGTAACTTGTATGCCACTTGCGGAGGATGGTCTCACGCAAGTGTCAGCCACCTCTCCTGTAGTTCTCTTTGGGTTTGGCCCCTTGGAACTTCACCGGTGATGTTTTTATTACTATTATTACCAGATCTCATAGTCGCTAGGGACAGTCGGTCCACTTCTACAGAGCCCCGCATGTAGAAGTAAGGGGTAAAATACAATGGGGTGCCCTCCGATGCCCCAAGGTTGAGGCTGTCCGTAGCCCCGCCCGGTATCGTTATATGTCTTGGTGCAATTCCCTGGCCACGACACTACAGTCAGGGACAAGACGATAAGTGAGATGCTTCTTAGACCAAGCCAAGTGCTAGGGGGGATTCCCCCCAGCACCTGACCAGGAGCTTCCCCACCAATGACAAGGTCTTGCATCTCCTAGGGGAAGCTATTCCCCCCTAGGGGAGCTAGGGGGGAAAGCTATTCCCCCCTAGCTCCTATTTGTGAGATACAGAGGCCAACTTAATTTTTTTAAATACGGACCTGCATTTTTTATTTCAGGTTTTGAAAGAACTCTGTCTTCTGAGTACAATGACATGCCACACTTAATATTTTTTGTATTTTTGATATTTGATTTATTTAAACACAATTTATTTAAACTAATTTCAAGTCCGGCTCTGTTTTTTTTTAATATTTAATCTATTCATCGTTACAATATTGATAAGCTTTCAAACTTAACAATGACGTGGGGTAAAATATTGAATAAGGAAAATCAAACGCAACAAAATAATAAAAAATAATATAAAATAAATAATATAAATATGATATAATATAAACAATCAAGTTATTTCTCCGGAGATGGATTTGAAATGGTAGAGCAATATAATGGCCAGCGAGGTTCCTGGATCTGTCGCCAAAGGGCGAGGAGGGGGGGATTTCTTGACTTCATTTGTTCAAATCAATACATTTCAACATCCTATACAATAAAGAGTACAAAATCCATTCGGAAGTATAGAAGAAGATAATATGTTCAAAGAGCTATAAATCAGATTGAACGAAAAATAAATTAATTTGTGCACTAGGGAGGGTGGTAACCCTTTCGAACATGTAGAGCATTAGAAACTAGTCTGTAAAAGTTTATTTTTTTATAATTACCACGGTTAATATTGTACATACATATTATTAGATTAAATTAGACACTGAGATTTCAAATTCACAATAAAAAGAGTTAATAAGAATATCTTTAAATTGCTAACCTGGACATTATTTATTTGGATCTTTCAAATGGCTCGATTTTTCTTATTCAATTAGCGCTGATCAATCTTGTTGCGATGAATATATTCAGATTAAATAATTTAAAAAACCAGCGTCGGACTTAAAATTATATACTTGTACTCAGGAGACCGAGTTCTTTCAAAACCTGAAATAAAAGATGCAGGTCCGTATTTAAAAAAATTAAGTTGGCCCCTGTATCACACAAACTGTCATCTAATTTGAAAATCTAAAAATACTATCAGATAGCCCTAATAAAGTGGCTATGAGAATGTGCAATTAGTTGTTTGATTTTCTAAAAAGTAACGACAGGAAAAAATAAAATTGATTTGCAAAAAAATCCGTTTTTTCCCAAAAACTTAGCAATCCTTGAAATTTTAAAACTTTTTTGGTGGCATCTTGGTGAACATCCCAAGGAGGGGGGGGGGCAACTTTGCCCCAATTTAACCATCTTCGTATCTATTAAGGTTTTCGAGATACCAATGCTCGTACCTCGAATTTGTAGCACCCTGTATATATTATTTGATTTTTGGATTATAGGAAACAAATAAAGGTGGGTTTTATTAAAAAATCATATGCCTAAACTGTAAGGATTTTGACATATTTCACATTGTGTGAAAATGAAGAGTAAATTTTAAATTTAATAACAGCTACCTAAATATTAATTTACCCCGTATAGCCTGATATTTAATTACATTACCCATTGTATGTTAAACCAAATTAAAATTTGACTCGAAAAGTTATACAGGGTGAGACAAAAGTAATATGGAACATTGGTCACTTTTAAAAGCAAGCTACTCCTTTATTTTAAATGGAACACCCAGTATATTATTCCGGTGTTCAATGGGGAATTCATATATCTTCAAAATATTATTAAGATTGCCTACCCCTTGTAGGATAAGTTTGCATTTTCGGCAAATTTCTGAGAATTTTTTTCTTTTAACTGACACAAATTGATAACTAGTTGTTAAAGTTGGACTAATTAAACAACAATGTTGTGTGAATAGGCCAGTCAATCTGGAGGTTAAGGTGGAAAAAACTAGTAACCAACCGATCTCAACGGGAATGTGTAGATAATGATCTCCTATTTAACCCCCAAAAGTCCCATTCGGTCCCAGTGGGGGAAGTTTGAAAAAAACCGCCGCCATCTTGGATATTTTCGTTTTTTTCAAATATCTCCGTTTGCATAACTTTTTTTCGAAAAAACTAAAGATATGTTTTTTGTAGAGAAATTTAGAATATTTTACATTCAATCATTTTTTTTCTAAAATAAATAGTAATAGAGATAGAGCATTTTTTTACTATACGGTTTATAAATTTTCCAGTTTTTTTAAACCAATTAGTTATAATTTTTGCATTAACACTATAGTGTTAGTATAGATAAACCAAGTATAAATTTAAGCATTAAAATAAATAAAAATAACGTTTAAATATTATTTATTAAATAAAATTATTGTTAAAAAAATTATTGTTAAATTAAATTTACTATGACGTCATCCTGAGCGTCACTTTCGTCCTCAACTAAAATACAAAAGTTTGTGCAACTGATTCAACTGTGCATTGACCACACTTTGAAGTGAACATTTAAAACATGTAAGAGCCAGTTTTCTACAGGGACAATTTTTAGAGCACTGACTCTCTTGCAAAATATTAATTTTAGTAGGTCAGGAGGCATCATCTTCTGTTGATTGCATAGGTGTCAGATTGCCTTTTTGATCTTTCTTCCAGCCATATTGTAAAATATCTAACTTGTTACCAATCCATTCGTGAATCTAAAAAATACATCTTATAAAATTCCCTATAATAGATATATCTTTACAGTTACCTGAAAGTATGTCCTGAGTAAATGGAGTTTTGCAGAGTTCTCAGTTGGAGGCAAATTAGCTAAACTAAAAGTAGTCTTAAGGGCTTCTCCTGATGTAATCCTATTGTATAGAGTGTATCTCAGATGGTTAATATGTTTAATATAACTTGGGCAGTGATATAGCTTTAAAAAGCTGAAACAAGTCGTCTTTGTTAGGATTTTTTTCTAAAAATACGTCGAGGTATTGACAAAGATCGTCATCTTTTTTCAGTACCGACAGGCACATTTTTTTTGTCTCAGTCAGGATTAAATTATCTTTTAAAGCTATATCACTGCCCAAGCTATATTAAACATATGAACCATCTGACAATCTCTTAAGACCACCTTTAATTTAGCTAATTTGCCTCCAACTGAGAACTCTGCAAAACTCCATTTACTCAGGACATAATTTCAGGTAACTGTAAAGGTATATATATATTATAGGAAATCTTATAAGTTGTATTTTTTAGATTTAAGAATGGATTGGTAACAAGTTAGATCCTTTACAATATGGATGGAAGAATGATCAAAGAGGAAATCTGACACCTATTCAATCAGAGATGTGGCGCCTCCTGACTACTAATAGTATATTATTTAGCGAGCATATAATGGTGGCTGTTATTCACGCGGATGATTTTATGACACGAGCCGCAGGCGAGTGTTATAAATCATCCAAGTGAATAACAGCCATTATATGCGAGTAGAATACTATACTTTATCCAGGACTCTCAAAAAAATGTAGATAATATTAATATAAGTTTTTATTTTTAATGTCAAAAAAATATTGATCGATTATAACGAGTAAGTAACATGGAAACAAAACATTGAAATTTTCTTTAACTAGGTAGCTAACTAATTTCCCTTTAACTAATTAAAATCAAACATAAATTATTTATTTACATTAATGGTAATGTTTGACAGTTTGACTCTTGTTTGGAGTTTGGATCGAGATATCCGTGGAAGCGGTGAATAATGAAAACATTGTTCACTAGTGAATAAGGAATATTATTATTATTTCATAAACTCATGTATAATAATCAAATTATAGACGAGTCGTGAATAAAATTATTTTATTGCAATTGCAAAGAGAGTCAGTATTCTAAAAATTGCTCTTGTAGAAAACTGGATTTTGCATGTTCTTCAAAGTGTGGTCAGTGTTACGGAATCAGTTGCACAAACTTTTGTATTTTAGTTGAGGCTAAAATGACGCTCAGGATGACGTCATAATAGATTTTATTTAATAACTTTAATTTAATAATAATTTTTTTAACAATAATTTTATTTAATAAGTAATATTTAAACGTTATTTTTAATTGTTTTGATGCTTAAATTTATACTTGGTTTATCTATTTTAACACTATACTGTTAACGCAAAAATTATAGCGGATTGGTTTAAAAAAACTGGAAAATTTATAAACCGTATAGGAAAATTTGCTCTATCTCTATTACTATTTATTTTAGAAAAAAATTATTAAAGGTAAAATATTCTAAATTTATTTCTCTACGAAAAACATATCTTTAGTTTTTTTCGAAAAAAGTTATGCAAACGGAGATATTTGAAAAAAACGAAAAAATCCAAGATGGCGGCCATTTTTTTCAAACTTCCCCAACTGGGACCGAATGGGACTTTTGAGGGGTTAAATGGGAGATCATTATCTACATATTGCCGTTGAGAGTGGTTGGTTACTAATTTTTTCCACCTTTGCATATAATACTCGGCTACGTTTACTGGCCTAGAAGTAACGTCAGACATATCAGAGCCACCTAAATCATAAAAATGAAAATATCTAGGAAAATTTTTGTTTGAGGGATAGACAACGTTAATAGTATTTTGATGAGACATGAATTCCCCAATGAATATCGAAATAATACACTGGGTGTTCCATTTAAAATAAAAGAGTAACTTGCTTTTAGAGGTTGGGTTAGGTTAAAGTCCCCAAGTCCCCTGTATAACTTTTTGAGTCAGATTTTAATTTGATTCGAAGTACAATAGTTATTTTAACTACATATTAAGCTATACCGGGTAAGTTACAATTTAGGTAGGTTTTATTGTAATTTAAAAATTGTTCTTTATTTTTAGAAAATGTTAGATATGTCAAAAACAATTTTCCATTTTAGTCATGTACTTCTCTAATAAAACTCACCTTTATTTTTCTCCCAGAATCCGAAAATCAATTAATATATATATATAAGGTGTTCCATTATAAAAAAACACAACTTTGATATGCAACTTTTTTTGGGGACACCCTGTAGAACTTTCTATATATTTAAAAAGTGCTCTGAATTAACCTACATATGCTAACAAAATTTAATTTTAATACAAACTGTCGTTCTCCCTGAGCCTCCGCGTCGTATGAGAGGCGCCACCCTGTACAGGGTGGTCGAAATTGGTCTGTTTTAACAGAGAAAACCTATTTCCTGACTAGATAGAGCAAAACCAACATATATGTCATGGGCTCGATTTCTGAGACACGTTTGATAGCATAAACCGCCTATTGATATTTTCACTGCCAAATGAGATACGGGGTCTTTTTGAATTTTTTACCATTTGTAAAATTGCCCGTAACTTTTTTATTTCGCGGAATAATAAAATTCTGTAAAAACGTTCTGCACTTTTTTAAGCACAATCCAGTGGCGTAGTCAGATTTTTTTATGCTTGCTCTTTTTGTCAGAAATAATAAAAAATATAATTTTTTATATGAAAATCATAGTTGGCTATGAACTTAAAAAAATGCTGGCGTTTAACCCTTTCCAACGATATAAAGTTATGGGTATCTATTTCTAAGAATGAGAGATATATTAGGGTTTTTTATCTTTGTATCAAAGTGGGCCTTGATTTTGTGTTGACCTAGTTGCCTAATTATTTTTTATTACAATTTAATATTCTATAGTATTATTTATCTCATATTTAAAGACTTTTGAAAAGGTAAATTAACATTCTATATTAGTTTGAGTAATTACAATTGAAATCGATACAACAGACAAAGAACAAAACTAAAAAGACATATTTTTTTGGGTAACGAATATAGTTTTCTAAAAAAAATCATCTAAGATGTTCAAACGGAGCACCTCCTTGTTGAATACACAATAAACATCTTTTGCGTACAGAGTTACAGCGATTTATTACAGCGAACTGGTGTAATAAGTCCAAAAGCTTGCCTAGTAGCCTTCTGCAATTCTTCTCTCGTCCCAATGGTTCTTCCCTTATATACAGGGTGAGTCTTAAATAAGTGCAAATCTTTTCAGGGTTGGTAGATCTCGATAGAAGTAACATAATTTCTCTTTAGCATTTTTTAAATAAATCCAAAATAACCGAGTTATTTTAGTTTTGAAAAAAAAAAATTTTTTTGCTTAAATTTTGGGAACCACTGGATCTTTTCTGGATTTTCTTTCTTGTAAATTTAATCTACTACCTATGTTGACATATCAAGAAATTATGTTTTTGAACTAAAAACTAAAAAAAAATCTTCACTGAAAAAAACTTCATATTAGTGTTTCTGGGGTCAAAATATGCTACCCCTAAAAATATTTGCACTTATTTAAGACTCGCCTTGTATAAGGTTTTTTTAATTTTCCCCATAAAAAGTCGAAAGAAGTTAAATCACAGGACCTAGCACGCTAAGATATGGGGCCCCTTGTTCCAATCCGATTCTCTCTAAATTCTCCATTTAATAGTACAGTTGTAACCTTGGCGTTTTAATTGTAATTGGTAATACTAATATAGAATGTTGATTTACCTTTTCAAAAGTCTTTAATTATGCGGATAAATAATAATATAGAATATTAAATTGTGATAAAAAATAATTAGGCAACTAGGTCAACACAAAATCAAGGCCCGCTTCGATACAAATTAAAAAACCTAATATTTCTCTCATTCTTAGAAATAAATACCCATAACTTTATATTGCTGGAAAGGGTTAAACGCGAGCATTTTTTTAAGTTCATAGTCAACTATGATTTCCATTTAAAAAATTATATTTTTTAATATTTCTGACAAAAAGAGCAAGTATAGAAAAAACTGACTACGCCACTGGATTGTGCTTAAAAAAGTAACTGTGCTTAAAAGCTTAAGAACGTTTTTACAGAATTTTATTATTCCGCGAAATACAAAAGTTATGGGCAATTTTCCAAATGGTAAAAAATTCAAAAAGACCCCGTATCTCAATTGGCAGTGAAAATATCAAAAGGCGGTTAATGCCATTAAACGTGTCTCAGAAATCGAGCCCATGACATCTATGTCGGTTTTGCTCTACCTGGCCAGGAAATAGATTTTCTCTGTTAAAACAGACCAATTTCGACCACCCTGTATATTAAACCACTATTTTTTAAGGTATATTTGGAAATTACACAATAATCCTTCCAAATTATTAAATAAATAAAATAATATAAAATTATTAAATAAATAAAATAATATAAAAAAATCAAATAGCTAATACGCCAAGAGAAAAGTCGAAAAGACACAAGGTTATTCAAAACGATAACAGTGACGTTAGCTTCCGTCATTAATGGACGAATAAAATAATAGAATTTTAGTGACTACTTTTTTGTTTTTTTATTCAGTGATGATAGTAGATAAAAGTTTGCAAAGTACATGACCTTTTTACTTTTTGGCATAAAAAGCAACATCTATTTTTTTATCCGATTCTCTGCATTTAGTAAAAAAACCCGTATTAAAATTTCCAAAAGTACTTCTATTATTCATAATTATATTCCTACTTACTACTTACTTTATGTATCATGGGATGTTCCAAGTATTGCAGAAATCGACAGCTTAGATTGTGAAAGTGGCATTCGCTGTAACCGTACGGTATCGCCGAGCCATTAGTTGTAAAATCTTTGCATAGCGTCGTCATTGTTTCGTCGTTTACAATTGCCAGTTTCAGATCTTTCGGATCGCCACCAACCCCATTTACCACACACCATGTTTGGATTAGTGGAAAAAATAACAAAAATATAATACCGCTAAAAAAGAAATAAAAATATACGTACCTATACAGGGTGAGTCTTAAATAAGTGCAAATATTTTCAGGACTGATATGTCTCGATAAAACAAACATATTTTCTATTTACCGTTTTTCAAATAAGTCTAAATTAAACAAGTTATTAAAGTTTGAAAATTTTAGAAAATTTTTTTTTTAATGTTTAGAGCCCCGGATTTTTTTCTGTATTTGCATCCCATTTAGTGCCGTAACCATTGGAATATCAAAGATTTCAGAATACTCTGTAAATTTTGGTAATATTGTTACGGATTCCGTGGGTCCACTAATTTAAACTCACGATAAAATACTTAACGATTTATTTGTCTCATTCTGTACACACAACTTATACTATTTACAACACAATTTATGCAACTACTATTACTGTAACAGTACTGGCACCTTCGCCAATTAATTCACAATTTAAAACGCGGTATTATCAAACTTTAGACTGCCCTGCCAAAGCGCGGGCCTTTATATACCCCCTGGCGAGTCTTTCTGGAACGTTCTAAAGAATTCTGTAATTTTCTTTTACTTTCTGGCGAATTCGCCAGGTTCAATGCACGTAGCAGTAATGCAGTTATGCAACCAGTAATACACCTTGACCTTGACAATATCAAAGATTAAGTAACCATAAGAAAATTTGCGTTCGATTCACCGCCTATGCAGTTTTAAAAAGTTTTCTAAAATATACAGGAAAATTTAAAAGAAAGTGCACGATTTTCAACATCTCCAAAAACCAACCAAACTTATATTCATATATGATATTTTATGTGGTTCTGGGGTCGAAATATACCACTAAAAATATTTGCACTTATTTAAGACTCACCCTGTATATCCCTAATCAAAATGTCTTTTGCTCGATCAAATATACCCTAGTCTGCCCTAATCATAAAGAAATTTTAGATTTTTTTGTTCATTAAACACTTTACTTTAAAATTAAAACTAAATATATTAGTAAACAGCCGTGTTTCAGAAAACATAGTGTGCGATCTCTCGTGGGAAGATTCCTCGCGTAAAAGTAAGACTTATATCAACATAAGTCCGATCCTGCTTTGTTTTGTAGCTACAGGGAGTTAAAGTCTTCATTTTATTTCGATTTAGAATTCTTGTCTAACACGGGTGCGCCTCGAAAGTGGCCCACCCCTATTTAAAAAGGAGATTTGGTATGTTAACTATATGACATAAATTAGGATTAATTGACGTATTCAATAATTGTTTTCGGTCACTTCCTGTTTCACTGGAAATTACTACAACTTTTGATTTTTAAATGGCACCCTCGGTATTTTGTACTTTGTTCGATAGAAAATGATACTCTGAATACATACTTGACATTTTCAATTAAAAAATAGGATTTTATATTTCAATTTAGACTACTGTGGCCATAAATGTAACGACAATAATTTGACTCGAAATACGAAACCATGTGGTACCAAAGTATTCGTAAAAATGTTTTTTCTAAATATAGTAATGAGCCACCCTCGATCCATTTGAAAAAAATTGAGATATGATTAAAAATACGATTTGGGCATCTTTTAACCGGCCAGGACGAGACAGTAAATCATTAGACGATCAAATCTATTATTCCAAGGCTCCTTGATTAAAGATGAGTGTTTTTTTAACATAGCAATGGTACTCTAGATTGAAATTTAAAATAAAATTTTGTTTTGTGCGAAAATGTCAAAAGTTGACTTATGATACCTATGTCATTCTATACAGAGTGTCATTTTTTATCCAATAAAGTAAAAAAATACCGAGGGCGCCATTTAAAAATCAAAAGTTGTAGTCATTTCCGGTAGTTGCCGAAAACAATTGAATACGTGAATTAATCCTTATTTATGACATATACTACTTTATGTCAATACCAAATATCGTTTTTTTATCTGAAAAAATACAAAAGTTATAGGATAGGTGTGAGCCACTTTTGAGATGCACCCGGTATGTATATACTAAACACCTTGTATTTACTCTAAAATATAAGGTCGATATTTTATATATTACTTTTTTTACTGAACTTACGTGACATTCCTGTAAAATTGCTTCCAGTTTTTATCAAGAAGTGCTTTCATTCTATAGTTTTCTAAACTCGTCTTATCTTTCTTTATTTTTGTTGTCTTTACTTTCTTCGTAAGCTCCTAGAATTTAATCGTAACAGTAAATTATTCACGAGGCATTTAATTTCACATAACCAGCAGAGTAGCTCTGATAAGTGTCATCTCGACCCCCACCAATAATGGGATCTCGAAGAAGAAATTATTAAATATTATAGAATATACGCGGATGGTTAAATTAAGGTGAACTGAAATATTAATATGCCATTAATATGCCGTTTGGAAACATAAAATTCCGAGTAGTTCCGAAGATATTCGAGAAAAAACGATAATTTAAGATTTCGATTTTATTTTTTTCTGACGTTGCTTGATAAAGTATTCCAAAACTAAAAGCACATTTTTATAGTCGAAGTTTTTTCTAGCTACACAACATTGTATTCAGATTTGTTATCCGACGTTTCGTCTTTTTACCAACATCAAAGAAAAAGAACTCTTTCAAATCTATGTTTTCTTATGAGCGCCATATTAGATTTTTACACATCTAAATACATAAATTTATTTCGATTCTAACGATGGTTATCTACAGTGATTGTAAACGTCAATAATTAGTAAAAATCTTGTTTTTAATAGTTGGCTTTGGTTGTTTGAAAGAAAAACGGGACATGTTAGACAAAATATTGTTTGAAAAGCTGGTTAAATGAGGGTACGTTGAAACTATAGAATAGACATAACAGTATCCTTTATTTATATGCTAAAATTATAGTAAGCATTCAAAGTGATGACCCTCTTACTGGATATATAATGGTGCCCATCAATCTAAATTATTGACAGCTGTAGTTAATCCCTTCTTGTAATAGCTCAAAACTGTGTTATAATAAGGTTATAATATTTTTTCTTATTACTTCCCTCTCTACAACTGTTTGATAATCTTGTTGTCAATACACTATTTTCATAAGGTACCCAACAGAAAAATGTGTTTTTAGTTTTGCATGCTACAACCTAATATCGCTGGAACTACCCGAAATTTTAAATATTTCTAAACCAATACACATCCTCGTATCTCCTATAGTTTTCGAGATTCCAATGGTAAGTGTCGAATTTGATTTACCCTGTATGTCAACTAGATAAGGATGAGTAATACATATACAAGTCGAAACGTCGCGTAAAATTTCAACATTATAGACAATGTCAACCCCAGAGGATCTTTTATTTCACAATTCACACCCAGACATCTTTATTTATGACTTACATCTTTTGATCCGTAAGCTATGTCAAAGGTAGCTATAGAAGAGACGGAAGAAGCAGATTCCATACCGTTCCCATTTTGTTTATTGATGTTATCTATGACATTATTTAACCTTCCTTCTTCTTGTTTCCTACTAAGAATAAGAAAAGCTTCCTCCAGGGTTTCGGTTTGAAAGAAACTCAGTAATCTTGCGGGTGATTCTTCTGCTAATAACTTTCCACCTCGCATTAAGCCAATCTAGAATAATAAGTTAATTAAAAAATGTCACGTTAAGATAACTTTATAACATCAGAAGAACCAAACCAAACCAAACCAAACTCAACTACAAAGTTTTAAACAGCCTCTACCGTGCGTACTCGCGAACCTAATACGCATAATTGTAGGTTTCGTCACTAGAACTGCCCCACGGGGGTAATCCTCGCGAGATGAAAGATTTCCAATGACAACTACTGCAGATAATGCCCTAGAGGAAGAAGAAACCATAGACCACCCGCTGTAGCACTGTCCGGCACTGGAAAACCGACACTTTAAAACTTTAGGGCACGTTTTTTTGGAGCGACTAGAGGAAGCAGCAGCAGCCAACATCAGCGACATCAGGAACTTTGCAAAGAGGTGGAAGTCTTTTAACATAAAGAAAAAATGGGAGGAAGGCTTGGTATACATTAATACATGGGTATCGCAATGGGCCCAAGGCCTCCGAGTGAGGGTCCAAACAAGATCCCAAATCCCAGCAACCTCACCTAACACTACTCGCAAAGTAAACCGAAGTAGTGATGTAAACTTTAGTTACTTTTATGGACTTCTAACTACTAGTTACTTTTGTTAATAGGACTCGTTACTTTGGACTCGTTACTTTAGTTACTCGTTACTTTGGTACTTAGTATCGTTACTTTATAATCGTTGTTTTGTGTACAGGTTGGAAGACTTGGGCGTGACGTGGAACTTCGTTACTTATTGTGCCCGGCGATCTTCGTTGCATGCTCGGTTTAACCTATAAGGGGTTTTTACTTTCTTCTAGTGTAAGGGCTTAATAGGATAATTTCAATACTCGGTATTCAAGTACTGAATAATATGTTTTTAATAATATGTATAATATTTTTATAATGATATGTTAAATAAAACTATGTACTATTAATAAAATTAAAAATAAAAGAAAACAAATCAAACACAAAAAATATGTGTATATTAAATATAAAGTATTTTTCTACTCTCTATCTCTCTCTCTCTCTCTCTCACTCTCCCTCTTTGTATTACATTAATAAATAGGCAAACATTAAAGAGTAAAAATAAAATAAATGTATATATTTTTGTTAAAATGTAAAAATATTAAAAAATGTATATTCTTCTGTGGCGGATTCATCTCTTCAAAAAAGTCATTTGGATTAACGCCAGCAGTGTTTACTAAAAATTACTATTTTTATTTTGTAGATTTTCTTACAGTGTAAGTGGCCATTTTATAGTGTAAGGTGGCTCATTTGAAGAAGAAAAATATTTGTTCTGATTTTTCAGATGTTAACATTTTTTGTAACTAACGTGAATCCATTTTTAATTAATATCTAAGACATGTTAATCTAAATAAACAATTCTATTCTATAAATAAAAAACGACAACAAACGGCAAAGGGACAGACCGCCTCCGGGTCGGCATGAGCCATCATAATAATTGTAATAAAAATATCACACATTTGCCATCCAAAACACCGGCCGGCGTCAAGTCAACACTTTAAACATATTGATAACAACTAGACCTACGTCTAAATAAGGAATCAAATACGTTTAAATTAAAATTTTATTTGAACGTATTTGTAAGGAATATTTCAGTATAGAGTTTCGAGTCCTCGGTTCGTGCATTTCCAGGGATTACGATTACTGCCGACGCAAAAGAAACGAATTAGCTTAGTAACGAGTCCTAAATTCAAATAGTAAGCGTTACTCCGAGTCCTCGTAAAGTAACTGTTACTTTGTAACGATTACTTAGAATTTTTACATCACTAAACCGAAGTGACCGGTTTAAACTTGGGCTTTCTTCGCGAGTACTGTAGAGGCTGTTTGAAACTTTATAGTTGAGTTGGCTCAATGCGGATGCCGTTCTTCCGATCTGTGATGAAGTCGAATAGTGAATATTTACTTCGTGTTTCCTCGTCTAATGAAAATAAGCCGAGACGAGACACAGTTAGACGAGGAAACACGAAATAACCCTCTTCATTATTCGACCTTCACCTACTTCGGCTTACTTCACGAGTAGTGTAGAGGAGTATTTATAATTTTTACTTAATTCCAAGCAATGAAATATTTGTTTCACGTTTATCTCCTAAGAATAGATAGTAATACCATATGACAGAAAAAAAACGCATCAAGTTGGATGATATTCCCCATTTAATTTTTATATAAAATGACACAAAGATCTTCATTTTTCAGCCAATTGTGACGCCGGTATTTTTTCGATTGTATGATACCATCAGATACTATCATCATACCACAGAGGAAGTAAAAGCCAAAGTACTTCTCGAAAAAGGGAAGAGTAAAAAAAACAAGAAACAGCCGGGCGCATCTCCACCAAAAGGCAACAGAGGGAGCGAGAACCTCTCACCTCTGCTCCGGCAAGAGAAAAGCCAGGATGGAAAGCCGTCCAACACCGAGAGGCAAGCAGAGACGTATTGCTGGACAAGTGAAAATGACGGTGCTGTCAAAGGATTACCACCGACCCAAAAAACAGCTCTACAAGAGGCGATACCAGATGAAGTAGTAGCGAACGGGTTGCAACACAACGATCCACAAAATGTGGATCAGCTGCGAATTGCGGGATACATTTTCGGGTGTGCCCGCTCCTCATAGATTTTACATCTCCAAAATCGACCAGGACTGGTTGCAGTGAAGGAAGAAAACATGCCTAAGGAGGCGACCATCATGGTCTGTCTGCCGAGGAGCAAAAGTAAAGACGCTACCGTCCTGCTGGGTCTTTATCCAGGCTCAGAACTCCAATATAAAGACATCGAGTTGGCGACTCATCAACTCGAGGGAGGAGGGCCATGGTCAGGTATACACAATAGGAATTGACCTCAAATTCAAGGAGGCAATAGAGAAAGAGAGAGATATCCTCTATTATAAATTCGGGACAATACCGGTATCAGGTCTAACGAGAGACCAAGTTAAAGAGTTGGAGAAAATGGAGACAGATCCTCCAGCCTCCACCTCACGGGCACCTCAACCGGTGGAAAGCTCCTCGAAGTGTGAAGGGCACGGAGGGCGGAATCTCAGCCGTGGAAGGGTGTATACCCTCCTAGGACCCCCCCCCCCCTACAACAGGAAAATCTACATGTATGATGAGTTATAGGACTATATAATGAGTTATAACTCAAGAAAGAGGGATACCATAGATCTTTAAGGTCTCGGTGATTAACCCCTCTTCTCACTCATTCTACATTCTACACGATACCATACCATCGATAAAAAAACACGAATTAAAATGAATTTTTCTTTCAATCAAAAAATCAGTAGTATACCAAAAATTACCATTTACATTCCAGACCAATCATTTACATGCAAATTTAGTCGGTTTAGAATTTTTTTTTCAGAAAACATTTATGTCTGAAATCTTCTGCTCCATTTTCGCCTTTTTGAAATGTTCAGACAACTGAGACACGAGGGGTGACTGAAATTTCAGAATTGTCCAAAAGGGCCTTGATAATTTTGTCTGTGGTATTTTTAATTTCACAAGAAAGTAGCTATGTTCGTGAACCACAAAGTTCTATCTTGACCGATCTAACCAAAATGGGACGCTGTATTTCTCCCAAAGGGTTATGTGATACTATACGATGAAAAAAAAACAGCGTCACAGACTGCTGCAGAATGACAATCGATGATAATTTTGGAAAGGTCAAGCCCTAGATATCATTTACTTGGCCCGTATTCTTCTTTATTTTTTAAAGGCGCTTACACCAGTGAGTCGGTCTTAAGAAGGTTGGATTTAATGTTTATATTGAGTAAAAATGATTTTTGACTAGTGTGAGTAGTTTAAAATTCGAAAAAAAAATTTTTGGAAATAAATTTGTGTGTCTGGAAACTTTTTATCTTTTTTTAATCTTTCTATAATTTTTAGTGTTAATGTTTGATAAATTTTATGTAATTTTTTTCTAAATGATGTCTAGAGATTACCCCCGTACACCAGAAGATTTGGCCTACGGATTTAGTCTGCGGATTTTGCCTGTCCCGTACCAAAACTCTCGTATTATGGACTGGCCTGCCGAGTTAGTCTACCGATTAGATCTTTGGCCGATTAAATATTCTCGTTTGGGACAAAATTCGACGTTTTATAACAGTTTTATATAGATAAATGTTTATCGGTTTATCGGAATAAAAAACTGGCCTTTAGAAAGAAAGAGCATTCCGGCTTTAGCCTTCACTCATTTTTTAAACCAATCTAATCTGACAGATCAAGTGGGCGGATTTGGCCTGTGACATGCTTGGTCCACCACAGGCTTAGTCACACAAACACCAAACACAAAGTTATTATCGGCCAAATCTGGGGAGGGCCGGACTTAACGAAGTTGCCGCCCCAGGCTAAAAAAAATTTGCACGGGAGCCTAAGACCCCAATTTGCAGTCTAGAACTAAAGTCGCCCAGGATTGTGGGCTTCGTCTAGCACAGCTGCGGAGGTAGCCAACAGCAACCCGCCGCAATACCCTTAGCCGAGGTCAAAACAAAATAAAAATTGAAATAGTTAGGGGAATATATAAAAACAGAAGGAAAAATTTCGATAACAGCTACCTAAATTTTAGTTAATCTTGTATAGCCTGATATTTTTTACAGTAACTATTGTATGTTAAACCAAATTGAAATTTGACTCGAAAAGTTATACAGTGAAACCAATATATAAAAACAGAAGGAAAAATTTTAGTCGGCAAGCCCTCAACAAACTCGTAACCGTATACATCATGTACACTGTTGTAGACATTCATACTCACACACAACAACCACACCTACATCAGTGTACACTAGTGTAACTGCCTTGCAGCATCATCAGTACGGTAAGGAATCCGCATTGTTGAGGGCTTGCCGATTAATTTTTTCCTTCTGATAAATATTTATCGGTTTATCGGAATAAAAAACTGGCCTTTAGAAAGAAAGAGCATTCCGTCTTTAGCCTTCATTCATTTTTTAAACCAATCTAATCTGACAGATCAAGTGGGCGGATTTGGTCTGTGACATGCTTGGTCCACCACAGGTTTAGTCACACAAACACCAAATACAAAGTTATTATCCGCAGACCAAATCCGGGCTATTATCATAGGCTATTATATTCCCCAGCCGTCTTTGACGCCGTTTTCTTTCGATCGCACGGTATTATAACTTTGTATACCCAACTTTACTTACTCTATCAGCTTGTTTGGCTTCTTCGATATAGTGTGTAGTAATTATCACTGCAATCTTCTCAGAATGGACTGTTTCCACTAAATAATCCCAAATCCTAAAAAGTAAAAAAATTTCACCAATAAATTAATGGATATAATAAAGATATAGTATCTTTAAAAGTACTTTTCTCTTAAAACTGGATCAACTCCTACCGTCGGTTCATCTAAAATGAGCAGTTCAGGCTTATGAATCATGGCAGCCGCAAAAGAGACTCTTCTTTGTTGTCCACCACTACAATTCTTCAAAAATCTGAAGGATAATGTAATACAGTACAGAGACAAATAATTATCACTATATACGTACCTGCCATCAGGAGGTAGTTCTAGTAGCTTCGATAAGTGTCTAAATCGTTCTTTAATAATTTTATCATTCATCTTCAATAAACGACCAAAATAAAAGACTGCATCTCGAACTGTAAATTCTCCTACTAGGGCAATTTCCTAAAAAAACTTTCGTTACTAAATATTCGTCATTATAGTCTAAGAGTCAGGTGCAAAAAAATGCAAGCGTTTTCTGAAGTCTCATATTTTCAAAAAAAGTACAGTCGGTAGTTCCAGTTCCGGGACACCTGACGCTTAGAAGCGCGCAAAGGTGTAATTTTAATTAACACCTCCGAACTGTTTCCTGAAGGCTAAACATTTCTAGATAACATTCCAATGCAATGTAAAACAAAAATATAATAGTCAGACGGAGCAGTATGGGGACACAAAGCGTCAGCGCTACGGGCTACCTCAAACGTGCTGTCAAAAAAATGTTATCACTCAAAGTGATTTCTGAAGGCTGCCACTTTGCAAGATAATAGTGAAAACAATATATTTATTAATAAAAACAGTCAGACTCGTCGATAACAGAACCCCGTCAGAGCGCTTGCACATACACCGGCAAAATCGGTGCCGGAGTCCTAGTCGGCGCCGGCTTTGCACCCGTTGTATTTAATTTCATTGTATTTATCGGTCCCCGACTATTTTACCGGATCGGAGTATATGTGAAGGAGCTAATTTATTTATATTGCAATCGACTTCAGCTCCGGCACCGGCACCGATTTTGCAGGCGTGTGTGAAAGCGCTCTCAGTCAGCAGCTGATGGAAGTGACAGCGCGCGTATAGGCGGGTCTTTACTCTTTACTCAATATACCCCACTGGCAAGCGAACCTTTAGGTCGGCGCGGCGTTTACATGTATAGGAGTAACTCGTTATGGCAATCTAGTAAGTCGGAGTGAGCAAAAATTCGAAGTATTTATTACATAACTACTTAATCTGACGCTAGATTCCATGCGCTTGGGAAAATACTCGCCTTCTGTTTTTATTCAGTACATCTTATTTTACTAAGCCTGTTGGCCGTACTCTTCGTACACATGAAAACCGGCACCCAAGACCAGAAATGCCGATTCTTAAGCCCCATACTCACACTTCGCTCCTTCGTCCCTTCCTCGCGTTACTTCGTCACTTCACTTCGTTCCTTCGCTTCCTTCCTTCGTCCATTTGATGCTTGCAAATTAGTCGATATGCAACAACACACCACAAAATATTTTTAATATAGCAGCTACATGTTTATTACGAAATATCTAGTAACCTGTAAAATTTTTAAAAAATCCGAAAGGCGTATAATTTTTATTTTATAAAACTGCAATTCTTTGTCGTGTCAAAAATAAAAATTGAATTTTAATAATATTATATTTTTTGAATAAATCTGAATATTTCAGTATCATGTACAAGGTATATCAGTATCATGTACAAGGTATATCAGTATGAATGTACAAGGCGAGTCAACAATAGAGTAAAGTTTATTATATAATTTATATCGAAACTATGAAATATGACATACTAATTAAACGTTGATGGCAATCCCCATTTCTTCAGATATTTTTGTAAAGGCATCATGCACACTATTTCTTTTTTTTTTATTTTTGTCGCTACGATTACATAAATATGGACATGTATTTTTTTCACAAATATGAGGATAATATTGTTTTTTTTTCTTCTATTTTTTAGACTACTGTGTGTGAATTATTTTTATATCGACTGGCGATAGCTAGATGTACAAGATGTCCCATTTTTGTGTGTTTTATGGGGTTTCTGGTTTATGAGTAGAGAGATGAGTAAAGATGCCGTTTTCATATCATTCGTTCTACTTATTATGAAACTAAATATGCTACACACAGATTTATCCTAGCCTACTTTGTTTAAATTTTTCGATAACCTTTGTATCTCGATTATCTTATAACTTATCGAAAAGGTGAAAAGGATCAGTGATGGGCAGTGGGTAAGTACCCAATTTGTAGATAAATAAAATCTGGGTATATACCTACCTGTAGATTTAGATGAACATCCTAATTTTAATTAGCAGTTTCCGTCGACCGCATAGTAAATACCCAGTATAAAACCGGGAATAGAAATATAAAAATATATATAAGAAATATTGTAGATATATACTTGTATTCTTGATATTACTGGTATTATACCGGGTATTTACTATGCGGTCGTTGAAAATACCTTTTATAAAATTAGACTGTTCATCTAAATGTACAGGTATATACCGGATACCCTGATTTTGTTTTGTTCTACCTATTGAGTACTTACCCACCGCCCGTGTCTCGTTTTTCAGGTAGAATGCAGTGACGAAACTAGTTATTCGTTGGGAGCTGCCTATTTCGAAAAATGACTCAAAGTTATGTTCTTTTTTTTAAACAGGACACTCTATATATTATTTTTTATTTTATTTGCCTTGTTATGAGCTTTCTAAAATTATAATATACTCTATATTTATTTATTTAGGTACTGCTAAACTGCTAAACGGCTCTTGTTTTATTTAACTTAATTTTACCAGATAATTTTGCTGTGCATCGTGATATTTTGATAAACTACACGGAAACTGAACTTGTGCTGCTTTTAAATAACATGCCAATAACCAACATTTTACGTCGAATAAATTAGTTGATTATTTTGATTACCTAATTTAAACCGGCCGACTATGTAATAAAGTTAAATAATGCATTTTTACCCCGTTTATGAAAATAAGTATTTTAGAAAGCCCGTAACAAGAAAAATAAAATAATATACAAAATATCGCATTTAAAAAAACATATAAGTTTAAGTCAATTTAAGAAAGACAGATTCCAACGAAGAAATAGTTACGTCACTGCATTCTACGTGAAAAACTGTACGGGAGACCGTTTTCACCTTTTCGATAAGTTATAAGATAACCGAGATACAAAGGGGATCGAAAAATGCAATAATTTCAGATTCGCCCTGTATTTTAGGAAGTAAGAGAGCTAGGACATATCTGTACGTAGCATCTTTATTTTCTTAAAAAAGTAACAGCGTAATGTGAAAACCGCATCTTTGTATCTCGACTCATAAACGAGAAACCCTGCAAAACACACGAAAATGGGACTCCCTGTAGAGACGTACTGCCAAATCAAGAAATCAACTACGAATGAAATCCAAGATCGATTTATATATTTTATATATTTTAATATTTTTTTGTGTTCGTGATAATTCCTTTGCTACTTCGTCCAAAAACCGGGAAGTAAACGGACGAAGGAGCGTTTTGACGAAGGAACGAAGGAACACACAGTCGCATAAAATCGACATTTCCCATAGTAAATATATGATTTTTGGACGAAGGGGCGCGACGAAGGAAGGAAGTGAAGTAGCGAAGTGTGAGTATGGGGCTTTAGTATATCGATATTAATCAATAATTTATTCACACAAAACAGAACATGTAGTTTATAAATGTCGGGGGAAAACGGTCTCAAATAAAAAATACATGTTTTTTGCATAAAGCAGTTTTTACATTAATGATTTGTTTTGTGTGAAATTATCGATGAATATCGATATAAATTGAGTAAAGACCCGCCTATACGCGCGCTGTCACTATTCTCACTTCCTTCAGCTGCTGACTGACGAGGTTCTGTTATCGACGAGTCTGACTGTTTTTATTAATAAATTTATTTTTCACTATTACCTTGCAAAGTTTCAACCTTCAGAAATCACTTTGAGTGACAATAATTTTTGACAGCTCGTTTGAGGTAGCGCTGACCAAAGCGCTGACGCTTTGTGTCCCCATTCTGCTCTGTCTGACTGTTATATTTTTGTTTTACATTGCATTCGAATGTTATCTACAAATTTTTAGCCTTCAGAACACAGTGTGGAGGTGTTAATTAAAATTACATCTTTGCGCGCTCTGTGCGCCATCAGATATTCCGGAACTGGCACTGCTGGCTGTACCTTTGCTTTTTAAAGATGCCATTACACGGCGTGTGGAGCGCCGATCCACCCTACAGGCGCGTTGAGCACCGTGCCAAGTGCGGCGGATGGTAATTCTAGCGGGACAAAACCTCAGGAGCTATGTTTGGGACTTAAAATCTAAGAACGTAGCAAATGATTTAATATATGTATAGCACCCATATGAGTTAAATTTATTTGTTTATTAACAACTTAATTTATCAATAAATAAATAAATAAATACAAGATAATAAAACTATTATATTATTCGTACGTAACACACAAAAACCGTACTATAAACTATTGCTAAATAAATAAAACTATGATATAAGGTAAATACTTAAAAAAATATTTTAGCAGTTATTTTTTAATTATTTTGTGATCTTGTGAAACCCTGTTTTATTTTAAAAAATTATCTTTTATTTAAAAATAAATAAAATAGTTATTTTAATTTTAATTTTAACACTCTGTAATTGTAAATTGATATAGTAAGTATCTAAGTCAATTTTTAAAACTTTTAATAAAACTAGTAATAATCATTTAGTTTTTATTAGAGATTATGAGAAATTAAAAAAGGCTTTTGCATATAGTCATGCTTTATTTAACTAGAACATCATTTGGATGTTTTTGTCTTGAAAAAAAATTGCCGAACTGACTATTGGTGTCATTCATTGATTTTTTAACCTCAGTGTCTTTCGATGGAGTTTCAGTTAAGGTTTCAACGATTACAACAGTATCCCTACTCCTACTAGCCTAGCTTATAGTACTTGCAAAAGCTAATTATTCTTTTCAATGCTCTTCAATTAATCCTTTAATGAGTCTTTGTTTCGTTATTATACTAGCCAATTGAAATAAAACTTTTGGGCGTCCACCTGTTAAGCTTGAACTCTAAAAAAACAAGGGAAAATAATCGTAGATGGGTCTTAACAACTTTTTTTTTCGTTACTAAGAGAGTTGGGATCTAAAAATTGCATCACGATATCCCACAAAACGATCAAGAGAGGATGTTAGTTTTAAAACGCCTTTTTACATACCTTTGGCAATTTCCAACACAATTTAGTTTTGGAATAAAATGTATGCACTTGTAAATATTTTGTTTTCATATGACCTCTACCTGGCTGAGCAGAAAACGATCAAATTTGGTTGATAAAAATGTATACGACCAAAAAATAATTCTTGCATTTTTATATCAGTTGGAATTAACACTATTTATTCCTATCAGTACATATTTTTTGACTTATCTTTACAAACAAAACGGTTTTGTCCCGCTAGACTTATCATCTACCGTACTGTGCGCCGATGGGACGACCGACCGGCAGGCAGATACAAAAAAATGCATTATATAACTTTTTAACATAGATTATCGGTGGTATTATTTAAATTGGGTTTAAATACAATCGAATAATTTATTCCCCAACTTTATTTTCATTGCAGTTTATTAAGATAACAGAGTGGGAAGCAAAATCATCTGGTTAAATTAAATTAAATAAGATAATAATACTTTTTTAAACCAAGTTTATTTATGTTCAAAAGTTAAATAACAATTTTTACCTTAATTATGAAAATAATTAGAGTATATCGTATTTTCAGAAAGCCCAAAACAAGGCAAATAAAATAAAAAAATAATACATTGGGTGTCATTTACAAATAGAAGTCAGATTTCGAAAATGACAGTTACAAGCGAAACTAGTTAACGTCACTGAATTCTATATAAAAAACTCAACTAGTCTTGTTGAGTTTTTTATTTTTTTAGTTTTCACCTTTTCGATAAGTTAACCAATATACGATGGGATCGAAAAATGCAACATTTTAAAATTCGCCCTGTATTTTAGGAACTAAAAAGACTAGGACAACTCTTGTAGCATCTTTGGTTTCATTAAAAGTAGCATAGTGATGTGAAAACCGCATCTTTAGAAGTATAAATGCAATAAACATTTAAAAAGTTCAGTAATTATTACTCATATAAGTACATACATAAGTCACCTCGTGTTCCTTACCCTCTATATAACATTTAGAATAAATGATAATAATTATTTTAAACAATAACATGGTAGAGTGTTTTGGTATATCCTGTATTTTCAGTAATTTTTCCACCAATTAATATGATATTTATATATTTCTTTAAGCGAATATCAAATTATGCATTTTCGCATTAAATGGAGATATTTAAATAAATTATGTAACAATTAAATTTAACTAAATTCAAAAAATTACTGGCGAAAATTTTTCGCGGCGCGTTTGCTTTGGAGTGTGCAGTTTACCGCCAGTCGACGGGAAGGACACGCAGCCCGCGCCGCGCCGACCCATTCACACGGCGTGTGGAGCGGCAGTTCACGGTTCAGGCGCATCCTGGCGCGGGATTCCACACTCCGTGTAACTGCTCATATACCAGGCCCGTGGCCGAAAATCGGCGCGCCGACCAAATCACACGGAGCGTGGAGCGGCAGTCGACAGTCCAGGCGCGGCGCTCCACGCGCCGTGTAATGGCACCTTAACACTAAAATGCAATCGATTTTGAAAATATGAGCATTCAAAAAACTCTTGCATGTTTTTGCACCCTGGCTCTTGAACTATTAGAAACTAGAAAAACTTCATGGAATTTGGTATAAATAAGTTTTATCATATGCCAGCACAACAAATTAAATTATTAAAATAACTTTTTTTCTATGGCTACTTATACATGTAAGACCTGGACCCTGAAAACTGCAAACAGAAGAAAAATAGATTCTTCCGAGATGTGGGCCTACAGAAGAATGCTGCGAATTTCTACTACTACTACTACTACTTACTGCTTACTGCAATACGTTTTCTTTCATGAGCTTTTTTGTGACTGAAAAACCCTATACGTGATGTTATCTCTCGTCACGTAAAATGATGGATTTTTAACCTTATTTATAAAATAAGAATAGATTATTATATTTTTAGAATACTCATAAGTTTGAGACATATATTTCGAAAATTACAGCTCCCAGCGAAAAACTAGTTAGTCACCGGATGCTACGTGACAGAACTCTGCGGAACGCAGTTCACCTTTTCGATAAGTTACAATATATCCAAGATACGAAGGAGGTCAAAAAATGCATAATTTTCAAATTAGCTCTTTCAGAAACCCAGGGGATTAGGGCAGATCTGTGTGTAGCATCTTTAGTTTCATAAAAAGGTACCTAGCACAGATAATGTGAAAGCCGAATCTTTGTATATATACCGGGTGCGTCTTAAAAGTGGCTCACCCCTATAACTTTTTTTAATTTTTCAGTTAAAAAAACAAGATTTGGTATGTTAGTACATGACATAAATTAGGATTGATTGACGTATTCAATGGGTTTCAGTCACTTCCTGTTTCAGCGGAAATGACTACAACTTTTGGTTTTAAATGGTACCCTCAGTATTTTATTACTTTATTTGATAGAAAATAACACTCTGAATAGAATGTCAAATCATGTGTCAACTTTTGACATTTTTACATATGGTTTATTTGAAATAATAACTTGCGGTTCGTAATGAAAATTTGACTCGAAATACCAAATGTGTGGTATCAGATTTATTCGTAAATTAAACGCCACCCTCGTTCCTTTTGAAAAAAAATGAGATATGATTAAAAATAATACGATTTGAGCATTTTCTAACTGGCCAGGACAAGACTGTCAAATGTCAAAATTATTGACATAACTTACTTTTTTTAAATGGGACACACTACACAGGGTGTCACATAAAAAAGTGCAAGTATTTTAAGGGGTGGTAGTTCTTGATAAAAGAAACATATTTTCTCTTTATCGTTTTTCAAATAAATCCAAAATAACGGAGTTATTTTACTTTGAAAATGTTCAAAAAAAATGATTTTTTGCTAAAATTTTGAAAACCACTGGATCTATTCTGGATTTTCTTTCTTGTAAATTTAATCTATTACCTATGTTGCCATATTATCGCGAAATTATGTTTTTCAACTAAAAACTAAAAAAAAATCAAAGAATCTCGAATTTTCAATTTTTTTTTTCGCGAAAAAAATCCCATAAGCATATTTCTGGGGTTGAACTATACTACCAGTTAAAATACTTGCACTTATTTCTGGGACACCCTGTATATCATGAAATATTTAAGAAAACTTTTTTTTCTGATTACGAAAATATACCACATTTGCCCTTTCTTTTCAGTAGTTTAGCGCAAATTCGTATAAATATGATTAAAATGTAAAAATTATACAATTCTTGGAAACAAAATAATAAACGCGGGTATCTTAATGATGGAAAATTATAATTTTAATCATATTTATACGAATTTGCGCTAAACTAATGAAAAGAAAGAGCAAGTGTGGCATATTTTCGTTATCAGGAAAAAAAGGCTTTTTAAATATTTAATGATATATAGGGTGTACCATTTAAAGAAAAGTAAGTTTTGTCAATAATTTTGACATTGGACAGTTTATACAATTTTTGACTCAACGGCAAAAAACTTAACGAAAAACACTACAATTTCCTTTTTTACTCAACCTTTTAACTCAAAAAATAAATATTTCACAGCCCTTTAAAAGTGGGACAATATATAAGAATAGATTATTATATTTTTAGAATACTCATAAGTTTGAGACATATTTCGAAAATTACAGCTCCCAGCGAAAAACTAGTTAGCCACCGGATGCTACGTGACAAAACTCTGCGGAACGCAGTTTTCACCTTTTCGTAACTTATCGAAAAGATATCCAAGATACGAAGCAGGTCAAAAAATGCATTATTTTCAAATTAGCTCTTTCAGAAACCCAGGGGGTTAGGGCAGATCTGTGTGTAGCATCTTTAGTTTCATAAAAAGGTACCTAGCACAGATGATGTGAAAGCCGAATCTTTGTATATATACCGGGTACGTCTTAAAAGTGGCTCACCCCTATAACTTTTTTTATTTTTTCAGTTAAAAAAACAAGATTTGGTATGTTAGTACATGACATAAATTAGGATTGATTGACGTATTCAATTGGTTTCAGTCACTTCCTGTTTCAGCGGAAATGACTACAAGTTTTGATTTTAAATGGCACCCTCGGTATTTTTTTACTTTATTTGATAGAAAATAACACTCTGAATAGAATGTCAAATCATATGTCAACTTTTGTCATTTTCGCATATGGTTTATTTGAAATAATAACTTGCGGTTCGTAATGAAAATTTGACTCGAAATACCAAATGTGTGGTATCAGATTTATTCGTAACTTAAACACCACCCTCGTTCCTTTTCAAAAAAAAAGGAGATATGATTAAAAATAATACGATTTGAGCATTTTCTAACTGGCCAGGACAAGACACTAAAACATTAGACAAACAAATCTATTTTTCCAAGGCTCCTTGATTAAGAATTAGTGTTTTTAACATAGCCATAGCACTCTAGATTGATTTTTAAATACGATTTTTTATTAAGCGAGAATGTCAAAACTTGACATATGATATGGCATTCTATTCAAAATGTCATTTTCTATCGAATAAATAATAATAATATCGAGGGTGCCATTTAAAAATAAAAAGTTGTAGTCATTTCCGGTGAAACAGGAAGTGACCAAAAACAATTGAATACGTCAATCAATCCTAATTTTTGTCATATACTAACACGCAAAATCTCGTTTTTTATCCGAAAAAATAAAAAAGTTATAGGGGGTGAGCCACTTTTGAGGCGCACCCGGTATATATTTATAGGACATGATGTACAAGAATTTTGTTGTTACCAATTTCTAAGAAGGATTATTATATTCCTATTTTTATCATCTATAATTAATATAAAACGTGTAACAAATTATCGGCAAATAGGCAAATTAAAATATAAACATACAAAATAGGAAATGTTTTTTTGCTACAAATACAAAAACAGTATAATTATGTATGAAATAAATTGTTACGGAACTAACTTTATTTATGCATTTTTCAGACAATATTGCTTGATATTATTTTCTTAAAGTTGTAGATTTGCGGTCCTTATGTTATACACCCAGATGCAAAAAAAACCCAACGGAGAAAATTTTGGTCAAATTCAAAGTTATATTTTTGTTATTTTTAGCCCTATCTGCATGAATATTAGTATATAATTATATCAACTTTAATTCGTAAACTCAGCTTTTTATAAACTTTAGTATTTGGCATATTATACAGGGTTAATCGAGGGGTTGTTTTTTTACCTTAACTTTAAATTGTGCCATAATTTCGTCTGTAAATTTTCCTAAAATATAATTTTACGGCCAGATCCATAACTCATGAGCATTTTGTTTTTTTTGATTCATGTCATACATGCTTTGATTAATTTTTAAAATCGAAACGAACTGATAACAATCAATTTGCAATTTTTTTAATTATTATTATTTTTGATGTAATTCTTTAGTATTACGAGATAGTTTTGGTGACTATTGTCGTAACGTCATATTACACTGCATTAGAGAAGTACTCTATACTAAATTTAAAAAAAAAGTTAAAGACTAACGATACAGTCCGGGTTTTAATAAACATTAATAACGATAACAGAATTAACGATATTGAAGAAAACATCTGTAATACTTTTTTTTGTTTCTACTTTATATTGTTGTATTGCGGCCCTTGGCTACTATGACTGCCTGTATACGTCCGTTTATACTGTCATTGAGACTGCATATATCATATTGCGTTGTTTTTCCATTCTTCTTTAAGGACCAAGCGAAGTTCATTTAATGCTTCGTGACCTCTAACCCTCCTGCCAAGCATTTGCTAAACGTCGAACATGATGGGCAGTTCATATATTAGTATATAGTTTAGTAGTGGGAACTATCGAATGAATACTATCGAAACATTCGATAGTTGCAATTCATTCGAATAATTCGATAGTTAGTAAGAAAACATTCGTTGAAAACTATTCGAATAAAAATTATCGAATAGATCCGTCATCTGGCTTGAAATATTGTATTCTAGTAATTCGGCAGCAAAAACCATTCATTTATAAAATTCATTCATTTATGAAATTCATTTATTCGTCAGGATCGATTATAATAAAATATTAACTGAATTTTAGTTGTCGCCCGGCGACGTAGGTTTCTTTCCGAGAAACCCGACAGCGGTCGGTGGCAATCTTTGGTGGCAATGCTATGAAAGAAGCCGGCATCTTTGATTTTTTGCGGAGTCAGATATAGATAAGGACACATTATTTTTTTTATTGAGGTGCTAGTATTTACACAGAAAATACATTATGAAGGGCGCTGTTGCCATACTTTGGTATTAGTTGATATTAGCAAAGAATATTATTGTTTGGCTTTAGTTAGTTAGGGATAGTATGTCTATCATAGATGTCTATATATTCTGCATTTTTTTTATTAATATTCTGTTGTTACACTGCAATAATACTTGTTATTTTGGATGTAAGAAAATTATTTTTAATGTTTTTAAGCAAAGACTGGTTTAATAAATAATAATAACAGTAATAATTTGTTTGGTTTGGTTTGGTTTGGTTTGGTTTGGTTTGGTTGTTGATATTACCTATTAACAACAAAATTTAAAATGATTTAATATAAATATTTTTTTAAGTAGTAGCAAAATATAAACAACAAATTAGATGTCAAAATTATTTATATTAGATCCTATTTAAAAATAATCAAGTCTCTAAATTTTTTGGCAACGTTGGTTTATTAAATAATAATAATTACAGAACTAATTTGATATATATAAAAACAAATATTAAAATCATGAAATATAAACAATTATTAACTTTCTAAGCATGCAGTGTAATGGAACGAAAATATAAATAAAAAATTAGAAATCAAAATTATTTATATTAGGTGCTTTATATTACTATTTAAAAATTATATTTACTTTTACTGCAAAAAACTACATGTAAGAGAATTAGCATAAACAAAATACAAGCATTGTTAACTTTTTTTTTTAAATTGGCACGTGTAAAACTTTCATTTTAATTTTCTCACCCCATAGTTTGAGTTCGATAACCACACATTTACTTAACCACATTACTTAAATATGATTATTAAGTTCAACTAATTCATATTATTAAAACATCTAAAATACAAATATGTATTTTTAAAATTAATTGTAAGTTCATCTCATCTCTCTTAAAAATTGCTATTTCTCAAAATTTCCCACTAAAAAATAGACCATATACCATATAAAATTAAATAATTGAAAGATCGGACTACGGAAAACCACACAAATTTTCGGAAAAATTTTGACCACCTGCACATGCAAACAATCGTCAATAAATAAAATTAAAAAATAACTACTATTTTAGTATTTTAACCATTTTAATAAACGCAAAAATAGCACAGTATTTATACGGCGAAGTTATAAAAATTTGGAAGAACTAATAATGCACTGACGCATACAAAAATCAAACGAATACTAAATTTCATTTATCAAAAGAATTCGATAGTCGTGGCGCAACGATAACCATTTGGTCGCACGGCGAGGTTGTCACATATGCTTTAGTATACAAATGAATGAATGATTTTATTCGAATAAAACCATTCGATAGTTGAAATCATTCATTCATTAACCATTCGATAGTCTAATTCATTCGATAGTTCCCATCGCTAATATAGTTCACAATAATCACCAAAACCGCCTTGTCACATTGAAAAATAACTTCAAAAAAGAAATGATAATTGAAAAAAATGTGCAAAATGTTGGTGGCAAGCTTATTTTGCTTTTACAAATTAACCAAGACATGTATTGACATGATCCAAAAAATAAAATGCTCAGGAGACATGGTTCTGAGCGTAAAATTATATTTTAGAAAAATTTACACATGAAATTATTGCACAGGGTGTTTTAAATTTAGGGTAAAAAAACAACCCCTCGATTAACCCTGTATAATATGCCAAATACTAAAATTTATAAAAAAAACTGAGTTGACGAATACAGGGTGATATAATTATACAGGGATGTTCACCACATACGACACGGAGTATTGTAGCTAAACGACTAGATTTATACAAATTGTAAGTTTTGGGTCCGTTGAAGGACTATTAGAGCTACAATTTAAAAATATTTTTACAAGATACAGAGTGTCCCAAATAAATAAAAAATATCAAAGTTGTATTTTTTTAAATGGAGCACCCTGTATATTATTACATTTTTAGTTTCTACGATTAAAATAAAGGTAAATTTGATAAAGGTTTATTACACTTAAACTTTACAGTTTTTGAAATATTTTCAATTTTGTGAAATTGCAGTCAAAATTTTAAGGCTTCATTTCTCCAAGGATATCAAAGTTTTTAATACAAAATATTTACTGAAGTTTATTTATTGATCAGATATTGTGCTGCAATAATTAAAATTATACTACCTTATACAGAGTGTCTAAAATTTTATTTTAAATAATTACTAGCTTTAAACGGCAATAACTTGTTTAATTTAAATGGAACACCCTGTATATTTTATAAGAATAAGATGCACAATTTAATTGTCTATCAAATTGTATTATACCATTTTTTACCTATAACTTCAAGTTTCCGTAGAAAATGCATTTTCTTGTAATTTTAAATTCATTGAACAATATACCCATGTAATACTGACATTTTAGATTATTTTTAAAGATGTACCAAATTTTTAAAGAGTACAAATACTAATATTGTCGATGTAATTTGTTTATTTTATTAAAAAATAAAAAAAACTGTTTAAATTGTTTAAATATTTGTTAAAGAGGACCAATTAATATGATTCCAGTACTCAAATTACATTAATTGACTGTTTGCGTTGATTAATAATAATTGCTCCAAAAACTAAAAAACTGAATTTTTTATGTGTATTAGACAGTGTGGTAAAAAGTAACACCTTAAAAATTATATTTCATTTTTTGACAAATGCTTATTTGTAACAACAGAGACATTCATTTTTATAACTTATTATTATATTGATTTCTGATTCAAATCCACATTTATTTAGAATCATTTATTCACGAACATAATTAAGTATGTAATTAATTAGTATTTGGGCGGAAATAATGGTGGTATATTTAATTAATGGTATACACTTTTATGAAGATTTAAATAGTTTTCTTTTTGCATACAAGGCTTTAGGGCTAGTAATATTATCATTTTGTTAAAAACGTACATTTTGTACATTTGTTGCTTTAAAAACAATCTAAAATATCAATATTCCATGGGTATATTGATAAATGAGGTCTAAATTATAAGAAAATGCATTTTCTAGGAAAACTTGAAGGGATAGGTAAAAAGTGGTATAATACAATTTGATAGACAATTAAATTATGCATCTGATTCTCCTAAAATATACAGGGTGTTCCATTTAAATTAAACAAGTTATTGCCGTTTAAAGCTAGTAATTATTTAAAATAAAATTTTAGACACTCTGTATAAGGTAGTATAATTTTTATTATTGGAACACAATAACTGATCAATAAATAAACTTCAGTAAATATTTAGTATTAAAAACTTTGATACCCTTGGAGAAATGAAGCCTTAAAATTTTTACTGCAATTTCACAAAATTGAAAATATTTCAAAAACGGTAACGTTTAAGTGTGATAAATCTTAATAAAATTTACCTTTATTTCAATCGTAGAATCTAAAAATAGAATAATATACAGGGTGTTCCATTTAAAAAAATACAACTATAGCATTTTTTACTTATTTGGGACACTCTGTATCTTTTAAAATTATTTCTAAATTGTAGCTCTAATAGTCCTTCAATGAACCCAAAACTTAAAATTTGTAAAAATCTAATCGTTTAACTGCAATATTCCGTGTCGTATGTGGTGAACAACCCTGTATACAGCTTGCTAAAAAATTCATGAAAATAGGGATAAAAATTAAAAATAACAAAAATATGACACTTAAAATTTGACCCAAAATTTTCTCCCTCGCGTTTTTTTGCAAAAAATTGCCGACGTTTCTACGTGTATTTTCATCTTTATCAAGGCTATTTTTTACCTTGTTAGTCGGCAATTTTATAAATAAAAGGTTGTTTATTTCTTGCTGTCCTAAACCTGCGAACATCATTTTATTATTTTCTTACTTGAGGCATATATCCTACTCTTGGTCCTGGTACTCCACTCCCTTTTTCTCCTGGTGTTCCTCCCAGCACCCATACCTCTCCAGATTGTATACTCTTTCTGCCTACTATACAACTTAATAAAGTAGTTTTCCCGCAACCACTCGCACCTAGCAATCCATATCTAAAAAAATATATGTTACATTATCCTTAGGGCATTCAATCCCGGGATCCCGGGATTGAATGCACTAAGAATAACATTCCCCGACGCTTTTTCGATCTCAAAATTCCGGGATTGTAATTTATTTAAACCCGAGATTTTCGGTGTTCATCTTTACTGAGAAAGAAAATGTTTTCTTTAAAGAAAAATTTAAAGAAGCTCTAGAAAATATTCCAAACCCCAAAAACCAGTAATAAGTTATGAAAATATTGCAACCTGGAGAATGCTGCACTACATCAGAACAGGGGTTGCCCCAGTAAAATCAATTCTGATCAAATGAGATTTGCTGGACAGAAATAACGACAAATGAGACTGCGGCGCCTTTCAAGATATGGAACATCTTATTCAATGTCCTGCCCACCCCCACATATGTCCAGTGCTTTCATTTTAATTTGTCCCACTTTTAAAAGGCTGTAAAATATTGATTTTTTGAGTTAAAAGGTGGAGTGAAAAATTAAATTATAGTGTTTTTCCTTAAGTTTTATGTCGTTGAGTTAAAAAATGTATAAACTGTCAAATGTCAAAATTATTGACATAACTTATTTTTTTTAAATGGTGCACACTACACAGGGTGTCCCAGAAAAAAGTGCAAGTATTTTAAGGGGTGGTAGTTCTTGATAAAAGAAACATATTTTCTCTTTATCGGTTTTCAAATAAGTCTAAAATAACAGCAATGTTCCGACAAATCCGTGGAAAGCATTGTATGGAAAGTCATGGAGGCCAGGCAGGACACGTAAGAAGTCACTGTAAAGAAAAAAACGTGGACCTGGTTTCACCAAGTGTCGAATCAAAGGGACACATATGGAGCAGTACCCAATAGGTTCCAACGAAAACTGCTCAAGTCGCATCACTACAACACAAGTTCAACAGCATTTTTGTGGATGGTTTCGTGGATGGAGAGTTACGGACCATGTTGTTGGATACGGGTGCGACCAAAACGATCATCAGGCCGGATATCCTTAAAACATCAAGAAGGATTAAAACAACACAATGGCGACTACGTACAGCTACAGGAAGCTCCGCTCTCATCCATGGAGAAGTAAACCTTAATTTTGTTATCGGAAGCACCTGTTTTAATCATCGAGTGTTAGTAGCAGACATCGAAGATGAACTTATTCTCGGAATGGACATCATGACCACTAGAGGTTTTGAACTAAACCTCAAACAAGGAATTTTGAAAATAAATGAAGACCACTTGTTCTTCATCGAAAATGTGAGAAGACGCTTCGCGTGGTAGTAGCAGAAGATGTTTCGGTCCCTGAGCGCTGTGAGATATTTTTGAATGGTTGCCTGGAAGGTAAAATGAATAATGGGAGTATTATTCTGTTGGAGCCAAGGAACCATGACAGCGAAATAGGACGAGGGGTCGCTGTTGGAAAAGCCCTGCTACGAGCGAAGAAGTCTGTACCGGTAAGAGTAATGAACACAAATTATTATTCTGTATCCTTGAAGAAGGGAACCCTGTTAGGGTACTGTTGTTCGGTCTCCTTAGTCATTCGAAGCGTGGAAGCCTCCAAAGTTTCGACTTCAAAAATTCCGGACAAAATGGTGAAGGAGTTAGTAAACGTTAAGGGATTATCTCCCGAAGATAGTAGAAAATTGAGAAACCTGATAATCAAGTATCAAGATGTGTTTGATAAAGGAGAAGCAGGACCTAGAGGTCGTACCAACTTAGTACAACATAAAATTGACACCGGAGATGCACGACCAATCAAACAAAATCCGAGAAGACTTCCACTCGCCAAACGTGAAGAAGCTGACAAAATCCTTCGAGAAATGAAAGAAGAGGGTGTCATCGAACCATACCTTTGAGAGACTAATGGAGTCTGTGTTAAAGGGACTATCCTGGACTACCTGTTTAGTGTACCTGGATGACATCATAGTGGTTGGGAAATCCTTTGACGATCATCTGAAGAATTTGGAAGAAGTTTTCAAGCAACTAGGGAGCTCTGGTTTGAAACTTAGCCCCGAGAATCATATGTGTCAAGAAAAGGTACTCTACTTGGGCCATGTAGTCTCCTCCCAAGGAGTTGCGGTAGATCCACAGAAGTCCAAGACAGTGGAAGAGTGGCCCATACCTAAAGATAAACATGAACTACGAAGCTTTTTGGGACTATGCACATACTATCGCCGCTATGTACAGGGTTTCGCCACCATCGCAAAACCATTGACCAGACTTACCGAAGGCGAGAGGCGTTTCTCTTGGGACTCAGATTCTGACGAGGCATTCCGAAAATTGAAGAAGGCACTGACTAGTGCGCCCATACTTAGCTACCCTCTAGGCAACGGAAACTTAATATTGGATACCGACGCTAGCAATGTTGCGTTAGGCGCTGTTCTGTCTCAGATCCAGGATGGTCAAGAAAAAGTCATTGGTTATTTTAGTAAGACCTTGTCAAAACCGGAAAGGAACTACTCTGTAACCAGACGAGAATTACTAGCAGTAGTTAAAGAAGTGGAACACTTCTACAAGTATCTCTATGGAAGAAAGTTCTTGTTAAGAACAGACCATGCTGCTTTGAAATGGCTTTGCAGTTTAAGAATCCTGAAGGGCAGGTAGCTAGATGGATTGAAGGATTACAAGAATTTGACTTCGACACAGAACATCGAACTGGGGCAATCCATCGGAATGCCGACGCACTTTCCAGAAGACCTTGCGCTAAGGACTGTAAGCATTGTTCCCGAGCAGAAGAGAAAGAAGCGAAACTCCTAAGAACAACTGTGGTTAATGATAGTTGGCAACCCGAAGATCTTGCAAATGACCAAACCAGTGACCCAGAATTAGGTTTAGTAATTAACTGGAAAAACGCAGGCCAAAGACCAACGTGGGAAGAAGTTTGCAGATATTCGCCGAACGTAAAGTCGTACTGGGCCCAGTGGAATTCCTTGGTAATAGATAACGGACTACTTCGCCGTGTGATCGAGAGACCGGAGGGACAAGAAGAGAGAAGGCAGATCGTCATTCCAAAGAAGAGCGTCCCAGAAGTCTTGGAGGAAGTTCACAATGGAACCAGCTGTGGACATCTTGGTGTTACCAAGACACTTGGCAAGCTGCGTGAACGGTTCTACTGGGTGAATTGCAAAGAAGATGTGAGGGCCTGGTGTAAGAAATGTGACATTTGCGCAGCCATCAATGGGCCACAAAAGCGTGGTAAAGCCCCTATGCGCCAGTACAATGTTGTCAGTCCCTTCGAACGAATAGCGATCGACGTGACTGGTCCTTTCCCGGAGACGAACGATGGCAACAAATACATTGTGGTAGTAATGGATTACTTCAGCAAATGGGTCGAGGCCTACGCGTTGCCAAATCAAGAAGCGTCCACCGTTTCTGATGCCCTTCTTAAAGAATGGATCTGCAGGTTTGGTGTTATGTACAGGGTTTCGCCACCATCGCAAAACCATTGACCAGACTTACCGAAGGCGAGAGGCGTTTCTCTTGGGACTCAGATTCTGACGAGGCATTCCGAAAATTGAAGAAGGCCCTGACTAGTGCGCCAATACTTAGCTACCCTTTTGGTAACGGAAACTTTATATTGGATACCGACGCTAGCAATGTTGCGTTAGGCACGGTTCTGTCTCAGATCCAGGATGGTCAAGAAAAAGTCATTGGTTATTTTGGTAAGACCTTCTCAAAACCGGAAAGGAACTACTGTGTAACCAGACGAGAATTACTAGCAGTAGTTAAAGCAGTGGAACACTTCTACAAGTATCTCTATGGAAGAAAGTTCTTGTTAAGAACAGAACATGCTGCTTTAAAATGGCTGTTGCAGTTTAAGAATCCTGAAGGGCAGGTAGCTAGATGGATTGAACGATTACAAGAATTTGACTTCGACACAGAACATCGAGCTGGAGCAATCCATCGAAATGCCGACGCACTTTACAGAAGACCTTGCGCTAAGGACTGTAAGCATTGTTCCCGAGCAGAAGAGAAAGAAGTGAAACTCCTAAGAACAACTGTGGTTAATGATAGTTGGCAACCCGAAGATCTTGCAAATGACCAAACCAGTGACCCAGAATTAGGTTTAGTAATTAACTGGAAAACCCCAGGCCAAAGACCAACATGGGAAGAAGTTTGCAGATATTCGCCGAACGTAAAGACGTACTGGGCCCAGTGGAATTTCTTGGTAATAGATAACGGACTACTTCGCCGTGTGATCGAGAGACCGGAGGGACAAAAAGAGAGAAGGCAGATCGTCATTCCAAAGAAGAGGGTCCCAGAAGTCTTGGAGGAAGTTCACAATGGAACCAGCGGTGGACATCTTGGTGTTAGCAACACACTTGGCAAGCTGCGTGAACGGTTCTACTGGGTGAACTGCAAAGAAGATGTGAGGGCCTGGTGTAAGAAATGTACATTTGCGCAGCCATCAATGGGCCACAAAAGCGTGGTAAAGCCCCTATGCGCCAGTACAATGTTGTCAGTCCCTTCGAACGAATAGCGATCGACGTGACTGGTCCTTTCCCGGAGACGAACGATGGCAACAAATACATTGTGGTAGTAATGGATTACTTCAGCAAATGGGTCGAGGCCTACGCGTTGCCAAATCAAGAAGCGTCCACCGTTTCTGATGCCCTTCTTAAAGAATGGATCTGCAGGTTTGGTGTTCCCATGGAGCTTCATTCAGATCAGGAAAGAAACTTTGAGTCCAATCTGTTCCAAGGCGTCTGTGAAGTCCTGAACATCCGCAAGACCAGGACGACTGCTCTACATCCACAATCCGATGGGATGGTTGAACGCATGAACAGAACTATCAACCGTTATCTGGCCAAAGTAGTTTCTGACCACCAAAGAGACTGGGACAAATTTGTTCACCTGTTCCTGTTGGCCTACCGTTAATCCGTCCAAGAATCTACAGGGCAAACTCCAGCCAGGATCGTTATGGGACGGGAAGTGCGCCTACCTTGTGATCTGAAATTTGGTTGCCGACCGGGAGAAGAAGTCGCCGGAGTAGATTATGTCCACACACTACGTCAAAGAATGGACGACATCCATCAGCGAGTCCGCCTAAATATTCAAAGTGCTAGTGACCGAATGAAGGAACCGGATTTTTTTTTTCCGGAAGGAATCTGCAAACCGAATGAAGAAAGCTGAGCATGGAGAATACCAACCAGGGAAGTTGGTGTGGCTATACAACCCGCAGAGACGTCGTGGGTTATCTCCGAAGCTACAATCCTCGCGGGAAGGGCCATACGAAGTCAGGGATAGGATTAATGACGTCGTATACCGTATCAGAAAATTGCCAAAAGAAAAACCGAGGGTAGTCCATTTCAACCGTTTGAGCCCCTACCAAGGCGAAATAGAAGATCGTGCTGGGACCGTGAGAACCTGCAGCTTTCATCCCCCTGACTCGGAGATGTCCTTTGACGATTTCATGGCCCGATACAACAGCAGTGAGAAGGCTCGCTATGGTGTAACCAAAGAAGATCAACGAGACCTCTTTTCCATGCCTCCTGATTATTCGCTCGCTCATTGTGTGGCCCGAGATTTGCGGATGTCCAGAGGAATCGCTGCAACGTTCAATGAGAAGTTTGGGCGTGTCGGAGAACTACGCCGACAGGATCCAGAGTTTGGAAGCATCTTGAGGCTAACCGACAATGAACATGGTCAAGCAAGGCACATTTTCTACCTGATTGAACTGAGAGAAGCCCTGCTAAACAACAACATTGCACCATTAGCCATTCCGAAGCTGGCGTGTGGACTCGATGGTTTGAGTTGGCGTACAATCCGGAACACGATTGAAGTCTTGTTCAGATTTACGGGAATCGAGATCCTTGTTTGCTGCTACAGCCCAAAGCTGAGATCGGGAGAGAAAACTGTAGACTGCTATTTCTACCAGACTTCTCAATGTACCAGGGGCCAGCTTTGCAAATACCTTCATTCACCGAGATCAACGAGACCTCTTTTCCGTGCCTCCTGATTATTCGCTCGCTCATTGTGTGGCCCGAGATTTGCGGATGTCCAGAGGAATCACTGCGACGTTCAATGAGAAGTTTGGGCGTGTCGGAGAACTACGCCGACAGGATCCAGAGGTTGGAAGCGTCTTGAGGCTAACCGACAATAAACATGGTCAAGCAAGGCACATTTTCTACCTAGTCACCAAGGAATGGTCTCCAAATAAGCCGACTTATCTCAATCTATGGAAGACCCTGATTGAACTGAGAGAAGCCCTGCTAAACAACAACATTACACAATTAGCCATTCCGAAGCTGGCGTGTGGACTCGACGGTTTGAGTTGGCGTACAATCCGGAACATGATTGAAGTCTTGTTCAGATTTACGGGAATCGAGATCCTCGTTTGCTGCTACAACCCAAAGCTGAGATCGGGAGAGAAAACTGTAGACTGCTATTTCTACCAGACTTCTCAATGTACCAGGGGCCAGCTTTGCAAATACCTTCATTCACCGTGTACATCTCGGGACGAGCATGTACCTAGGAAGGAGGCAGTGTTGCGGACCCGTATGGACTCGACCTAACCTAACTATATGTCCCGCCCTCAGATGACCTTAACATCGCATTAAAGAATAGACACCGTAATGATTCATTCGTTCGAGAAGAATCCAGTCCCACTGGAATGGAGTAGTACATACGAGAACATTCGAAACCTTCTCTATGCACCTAACGATCTATGGACTATTCTAGAGATCTTTAGCTGTCGGTATAAAAGCCGGCGGCTGTGGCCTAGAGAGGGCAGTTATAAATAGACGAGTGCAGTTGACGCGCTAAAATTCGAAATAAATTCTTAGTTATAAATCGTTTGTAAATAGTTCTATAAGTCTTTTATCGTTATTGTTTTTGTTAATTAGTGTTAAATAAATAGTGTTTAAATAAATTGTGACTTTCTATCCACACGGAACCGACGAAAAACGTAACAATATACTTAAAATTAAAACTATTTTAAAAGCCAAACGAGTAATTAATATAAGTGTATCTGACAAGAAACGAAGAATAGAAACAAATTATTATACACCAGAAAAAGAATGGGATGCCAATTAAAGTCTGTTTGAATCTAGCAACTGTGCATATTTAGCCGAGCTTTAAGGCCGTCGACGTGCCGTCGATCTACGTCGATCCAAAACCGAAAGTTGAAAATTTCCAATTATATTCTGATTATGATATTGTCGCGCCATCTAGTATTTTATTTGTGCGATTTTAGCTCTTTCATTTCGAGTATTTTTCTGTTGCGTAGCTAGATATTCTGTGACGGTACCCTCGACGACCTATAGCTAGCTAAACGGGAAGCATTGGACGACTTAGGCCTGTTCCAAACACCGGAACACCGTTTTAACACCGGTGTTGGGTTGACACCGGTGTTGACACCGACACCGGTGTTCATTTCGATACCGGTGTTCATCTACAACACCGGTGTTCATCTCGACACCAGTGTTGATCTGAACACCGGTGTTCATCTCGATACTGGTTTTGACTACAACACCGGTTTTGATATCGACACCGGTGTTTGGTAAACGGGTTAAAGAAGAAATAACATTAATTAATCAGTTCAAAATAAACCTGATAATAATAATGTCGTATCGGTGCTTATTTTCATCGTTCATTAGAGCGCACCACTTTAACTTAAAGCTTTCAAATTTAAATATAATTTTTTTACCAGATTAATCACTAAAATAAAGTCGTCAGAATATAAAAGTCAGAAATAGAAGCGTCAGATAAACAACTATAAAGTAAAAAAATTATTCAATCAGAAACAAACAGAAAACAAAACAAAACATAAAGAAGCAAAAATTCGTAGCTTATTTACATAAACAAAAAAATATTACTTTAAAAAACTAAAACAAACAAACGACACCATCCATCGACATCGACACAGACACCGGTGTCAAGATAAACACCGGTGGTGTAGATGAACACACGAGTCGAGATATACACCGGTGCTGAAATGAACACCGGTGATGAGATAAATACCGGTGTCGGTATTGACAGCGGTACACCGACTGAAACACCGGTGGGCATCAACACTTAACACCGGTGTTCAAATCTCAACACCGAACAGATCTATTGGACGTAGCCCATTACTGGGCCAACAAGCTGTAATCTGGAAAAAAGTATAGTAAGTATGAAAACAATGATTTGTTCAGAATAATACTTCGGGCGACTGATCCGATCAACGTTTTCATTTGTTTTTAGCATATGATATGCTATATGCTAATAAAGATTCCTCCAACCAGTGTCAAATCTGAGAGGACCTTTTCAATAACAGAACTATTACGTAGTGAAATATGGTTCAGTGATAATAGTGACAATACTATCTTTAGATTCACTTATTTTTTTAAGACATTTTTTTTAAAAAACAAAACTAGATAATTTTTTTATTCTTAGTGTTTGTCGGTTTTCAATTCATTCTAAATATTGACATATTTCACTTAACGTTTCGGGAAGTATGTCTCTTCCCGTTGTCGTCGGAAGCGAAAAAAACACAAAGAAACAAAGGAAAAAACTATTAAGAATATATGCAAGTATTCAAGAACACAGAGTTTTTATCCAAAAAATAACTATTTTATTTTGTAGATTTTCTTACAATACAAATGATGAAGTACCCACAGAACTTTTTTGAAGAGATTCAGTAATATTTAAGAAGTGGTAAAGAAAATACCTATAAACATACCGGGATTCCGGGGTAAAAAACATAATCCTGGAATCTCAGGATTGGAAATATAGTTATATTAACATCTACCAGATAGAAAAAAAATTAAAAAGTCGCGATATTAGGAAGTGAAAGAAAAAGAAGACAATAATATAGCAGAAATATTTTATTTTTCGCAAATCTATATTGAAACACAGATGTTTCTGTCTTGTTTCTGGTTTGTCGTGTTTATCTGAATCGAATATAATATTTAATAAAATATAGATTTTAAGCAAATAATCGAAGATTTGTTCACTACTGTAATAAAATTATCAATACGAGTTAGGTTTAGGTATACTTACATAGTGCCTCTTTCCACATTCATACACAGGCCATCCAGAATTCTTTTAGATCCATAACACTTAACAAGATTCTTGACACAAACCGCTGCATTAGGATCCATTTTCTACAACAAGAGAAATAACTTAAGATTACATTTTAAAAAGCTACTTGTAAGTTAATCGCATTTAGCAGAACTAATTGTTAATAATCGCTTTTCAAATTAAAACGTTTCTTAAAAAACACCACTAATACGAATAGAAAGGATTTTTTCGTCGATGCATATAGATAATCGGCCTTGAAAAAGTAATATAATATTTATTACGATTTTAATTTATTTCATTTGCGATTATTGTAAAAAATGTTACAATGCATGCGATAAAATTATGTAAATTGTATCTATTAACTGCAATTTGTTAAATGTTTTAATAGGCCGATAACAGTCATGAATTGGGCAATGTTGATAAGAATTGATATTACTCCTATATTGTTTTCTGTCAATCATAGTCTGGACAGTAAGGTTATTGACTACATAACGCATCAGACTGCGGAAATTACCGGGGAATTTCACTATTGGCTATCGGAGGAAAAATTCTTGCAAAAATTATGTCAAATCGCCTGCACCCACATACATATAGAAAAAAAATCCTTCCAGAATCGCAAACGGATTTTCGCACCAACCGTGGCACCGTCGATTCCATATTTTCCATCCGCCAACTATACAGGAAAAAGTAAAAAAGCAGCAGTCTAAGTTTAGACTGCTGCTCTTGATGAATGCAACATAAAGTTTTTAGTTGTATTCATCGATCTAACAAAAGCCTTCGACTCTGTGAACAGAGATGCACTTTTGGCAATTATGAAAAAGTTCGGAGTACCCAACAAATTTCTTACAGTGTGTAAAAGTCTCCATAACAACAACCAGTCAAAAGTGTCACATCATGGATCACTGAGCGATCCCTTCCTGACAAATACAGGAGTTAGACAGGGATGTGTCTTAGCGCCTCTCCTATTCAACATATTCATGGCAGCGCTCTCCATTATAGTGGACAGCAAACTGCAGGAGAGAGAATTGGGCATTAGATACAGATATGACGGCGGTCTGTTCAACATAAAAAGACTCAGAGCAAAATCACGTATAAAATTCATCACAGAACTTCAATACGCTGATGACTGCGCTCTAGTTGCGAACACGTTACAACAATTACAAGAAATGTTGACCACATATACCTGGAAATACGAGGCTTTGGGCCTTAAGCTAAACATCGACAAAACCAAAATCATGTGCACTCCCTCGGAAGATCATAACAATGCTATAAAAATCGGAGAAGAACTATTGGAATATGTAGCGGAATTTAATTACCCCGGCGGCAGTTTGATTTCGGAAAAGGCCAATATCGACTCTGAAATTCAGCACAGGATTAGCAGCGCCTCAATAGCATTCTGAAAATTAAAAGACAGGGTTTTCTACAATCATGACTTGAGTACAAAAACGAAACTTGCAGTGTACCGAGCAATTATAATCCCAAACATGTTATATGGGAGCGAAACCTGGGTGCCGTACCGCCGACACATGAACGCATTAAACAAGTTGCAACAGAAACACCTTAGACAACTCTTAAGGATCCGGTGGTTCCATCATGTCTCAAAATTTAAAGGCTTGCTGAGTTTTTTGTAAAAAACGAATTTTATTGAAAATCAATTTAATTTTTTTCTTCCCGTTAATTTTAAAAAAATCAAAAAGCTAATTGTACACTCTCATAGTCACTTAGGGCTATCTGATAGTATTTTTAGATTTTCAAATTAGCTGATAATTTGTGAGATACAGAGGCTGAGTTAATTTTTTTAAATACGGACCTGCATTTTTTATTTCAGTTTTTGAAAGAACTCGGTCTCCTGAGTACAAAGATATGCCACACTTTATAATTTTTTTGTGTTTCGGACATTGGAACACAATTTATTTAAATTAATTTCAAGTCCGGCTCTGTTTTTTTTAATATTTAATCTATTCATCGTTACAATATTGATAAGCCTTCAAACTTAACAATGACGTGGGGTAAAATATTGAATACGGAAAATAAAATGCAATAAAAATAAAAAATCCAAACCAAATCAATATTTTTCAACATTTACAATAAAGAGTACAAAATGCATTTGGAAGTATAAAAAGATGTTCAAAGAACTATAAATAAAATTGAACGAATAATAAATGTGTGCAATAAGAAGGGTGGTAACCCTTTCAAACATATGTAGAGCATTAGAAACTATAGTTTGTAGAAGTTGATTTATTTATAACAACTACGATAAATATTATGCATATTATTAGATCGTACACTGACATTTCAAATTCACAATAAAAAAAAGTTAAAAATAATATCTTTAAATTGCTGACCTGGATATTATTTATATGAATCTTTCAATTGGCTCTATTTTCCTTATTCAATGGTAATTAGCGCTTATCAATATTGTCGCGATGAATATAATCAGATTATATAATTTAAAAAACCAGAGTCGGACTTCAAATTATTTTAAATAGGTAATAATTAAACAGTTTTTTTGTTGTTAAGGCACCCAAAACAAAAAAAAATGTATAGAGTGTGGCATATCATTGTACTCAGGAGTCAGGAGATCGAGTTCTTTTAAAACCCGAAATAAAAAATGCAGGTCCGTATTTAAAAAAAATAAGTTTGTGTCATCTCTCGTGGGGAGAATCCTCCCGTAAAAATATGATTTATTTTTATATCAACATAGATCCGATTCTGTTTTGTTTCGTAGCAACAGGGGTTTAAAGTCTTCTTTTTTTCGATTTATTATAATTTTCTTCCAAGCTCTTTTAGCAATTCGAATGAAATTTTGATGGTAAAAGTAAAAGAAAATTGGTATTTAAAAATTGTTAATTTGTTAATTATACCAATTTAAAACACATCCAAAGTGTACACTTTTTAAGTGAACAAATAACAAAATGGTTAACTAGTAACGCAAAAAAATATGTTTGTGTTAGATGATTAATCGTTGTTTCTCTTTTTTAGGTAAAAGCTGCTTTAACTGTTTTGTTAAACATTATTGGAACATTATATCAGACAAAATGGAATATAATCTTCGAATAAAAGTTTGGAACACAGTTGAAATTCAAAATTTTTTGTGATTATACGGTGTTGTATTTGAGAACAGATGTTATTACTTTTCATTCAAAGATTTTCGTAAGAATAAAATAAAGTATAGTAGTAATATAAGTACAGTTATGTATGTTATGATGTTTCAATGCTTTGTTGTGTTTTTAATATTTTATAGTACGAAATTAATCGATCGTAATATTAAATTTGTTACAATTTGTGTGTTGGACATTCTACACCAAATTAACTAATTATTCATCTGTTGATTAAAAAAATTAACGACATTGTAACATAAAATTTATAGCACTTTAATTATTTTTGGTTTAATTATATGGTCTGTATATTTTCAATTTAATATTTAAGTTGAATTTTCCATTGTCCACCATAATGCTTATGACCTTTACATTATTTGTATTTATAGAACACCTGACTCTGACGTGCAATTATTTTGTCATAATCTACTAAGCTTGCTTGAGTCCCTACCCTTAAAAAGCAAATTAATTTTGTGTGGTGATCTTAATATTGACTTTCTTAGTGTATGTGCTGCTCAGGACTTTCTTCAGTCCATTTTTGATTCTTTTGGAATAGCCATGCATGTAGGCTCACCTACCAGAATATCCAATACCAGTTCTAGTACTATAGACTATGTTGTGTCATCTTTTGATCCTAAATCCATCGCCTGCAACGTCTTTAGCTCGGGTCTCTCTGATCATGAAGCAGTTTTAACTGCATTTTCGTTGAAGTCCAAAATCAAAAATGCCCCTCCTAAATTATACCGTATTTTTTCAGAGAAGAATGCTCAAAAGTTCAGCCACTTATGTAAAACAACCAACTGGGATACTAGCTCTTTTGATGTCGACACCGAATTTTCTATTTTCGTAAAAACATTAACCAGTCTAGCGTTCAAATCCTTTCCTCTTAGGCCTATAAAAAATAAGCATAATAAACCTTGGACCACTAAAGGTCTATGCATATCTTCTAAAAACATGCGTTCATTATCTCACTTAAAAAAATTCTCAGAGAGTCTCTTCTTCCACAATTACGTAAAACTATACAGAAAAATTTATCATAAGACTATATTTATTATAATAGGAGAATAGTCAATTCTGGTAATGTTGCTAAAGAAACATGGTCTATTGTGAATGAGTTGAGAAACAAAGCTTCTTCGTCTAGCAATATCTCTACCTCACCTGAGAACCTTAACGATTACTTTGTAAATGTAGCGAAAAACTTAACTAATACCATATGTCCTCCTCATGATCCGCTTTCTTATCTCTCTAATGATATTGTAAACTTACACAGTTTCTTTTTTTCGCCCGTAGTTTTAGAAGAGCTTCGCAGTACAATTAATACCATCAAAAATAAATCCTCTTGTGGGACCGACGGGCTAACTTTAAAAATGTTTTCGAATCTGCCAGAAAGCACTCTGAATCACCTAACAACTTTACTAAACGTTTTAAACATGTCGTTCCAAAATGGTATTTTTCCAAGACGGCAATAATCATTCCTCTGCATAAAGGAGGAGACAAAGATGAAGCTTCTAACTATCGCCCAATTGCACTCCTTCCAACGCTATCTAAGATCATAGAAAGGTTGGTTAAAAGAAGGCTGGTATCTTTTCTGTTTAAGTACAAAATACTTACTGAATATCAATTTGGATTTCTAAACAACAAGTCCACAAATGACGCTATGTTTTCCCTCCTTAATAAAGTTTACTCCAGCCTAAACAATCATCATTCTACAGCAACAATTTTCTAAGGCGTTCGATTGTGTAAATCATAAGATCTTAATTAATAAACTGCAGCACTATGGGTTCAGGGGATCATCTTTCGAATGGTTTAAGTCGTATCTGAGCAACAGAAGTCAACTTGTGAGGGTGGATACCACGTTGTCTTCTAGCAAGCCAATAGAATGTGGAGTACCACAAGGCTCAGTACTAGGCCCTATTTTGTTTCTTCTTTTTATTAACGACATTGCTAACATAAACATCAGTGGCAAAATATGTCTTCTTGCGGACGACACTAGCTTCACTTGAGCAACAAGGACATCACGGCACTTCATAGAATTATATCAAATGACTTAATCACCATTAAATCTTGGTGCGATTCGAACCTCCTGAGTCTCAACATTTCTAAAACTAAAGCTTTGTCGTATAAAAACTCGTTGCAGCCTTTTGTACTTAACAACACCACCATTGACGTCGTCAAATCTGTAAAGTTCTTGGGGCTTGTTGTGGACAATTCTCTGAAATGGGACATACATATCGAAGCTTTGTCGAAAAAATTGAGCTCTGCCTGTTTTGCATTAAGATCTGTTTCTAAGGAGCTTAACTTGTCAGTGGCTAGAACTGTTTATTATACACTTTTTGAGTCGCACCTCAGGTATGCCCTTCCATTCTGGGGTACGTGTTGTGCGACTCAATTTGACCGTATTTTCAGGCTCCAGAAGAGAGCTGTTCGATATTCACTGGGACTAAACAGCAGAACTCATTGCCGGGACTTTTTAAAAAATTAAAAATATTGACTCTTCCTTCCTTATTTATATTTGAATCCGTTTGCCTAATACGTAAACATGTATCAGCTTCTCAAGAAAGGCCATCTCACACTTATCCACTCAGGAACGCGGAGCAAGATCTTTATCTACCTACCCCACGCTCAGAGTTAGTTAAAAGTTCAATATTATACAACTCGAAAAAAATGCTCAATCACCTGCCATTTGAAATCAAATCCATAACATCATTTTTTTCATTTCGCAAAGCATTGAACTCTTATTTACTAGACAAGGCTTTCTACGCCGTATATGAATTATATTTTGAAGTTCAAATTTGATCTTGTAAACACTGGTCTAATGTTTGCTATTGCTATATTTACTAATGACATCGAAATGAATTTATTTAGAGGTCATTGATATTTTACTATAAACTAGCTAAATATTTTTGAATATTATTTTTATTTTTTTGTTCTTTGTCATTATAAACATTTATAAATGTTTATTTTAACAATAAGACTGACAGTATTATTTGTATAATGTTTTGTATTATCTTTTGTTTGTTTGTTTGTGTACCTTGTTTATTTACTTTGTTTGTTAGTTTACCTTTGTCTACAAATTGAAAAATTTTTTGACAATAAAGGCATTTATTTATTTATATATTTATTTGTCATTATTTTTATTATCTGTATGGACAATAATTAAATTTACTTTGTTGGAGATACCTCGCCATACGGTCCAAGCCAAACATTATAATATGAAAATTTACCTTTTACTTCATTTTTTTTAAATATCCTTCATTCAGGCATTTTATAATATCTAGTTACATTTACATATTTATTCTACTTACAATCTTAATCTAAATGATGGTATCTTCTCATCAATGCTTATTAGCATTGGTAACGGAGAATACAAATATCTTTATGAATACATGACGATGATTGTTATTTTAGTAATAACAGAATGATACAGAGGCTTAACTATCTTAAATTAACTTTAAATATAGATCTATTTGATTTTTTTTGCATTATTTATAAATATATATATGGTCGGTTCTCAGATGTCAAGTTGGGTTGGGTTATTTAATTTAACAACCAAAGCAAGCAAAACATTAGCTATACTATCGCATATACTTCCAAATGCCGCTGGACCACAGCGCTGGACCAAGAGCTTCTAAGAGAAGGGTTATTCGCTCCCAGCTTCTGTATATATGCTGCGTCTATATGGTACAAGACCAAGATTATTATATCGAACAGGTTACCTATCGTAACTTTGGACAAATCAATTTTTAAAATAATCTCAATCGATTTTTTAAAATATCTGTTAACAAAAGGTTTAATAGTAACAACAATTAGTTACACAAGTTAAATTGTTCTTCTATAAAATCTTTATTTATTTTTCTCTAATTTTGCTGATATTTGACATTGCCCAAATTCGGCGGCATGCCTATAGAGCATAGCAAGCCTTTTTTGATGTTTTTTTTTCAGATGAGAGGTCCAGCTAAGTTTTTTGTCCAGGTTTAATTCTAGATGCTTAACTTCCTCCGCAAACAGAATTATCTCACCAAGAAGAGTGGCCGGTTTCAGTTTGTCTATTTTTCTTCTTCTGGTGAATGGTATGATCACAGTTGTGTGCAAGCAAAGAACTTATTGGTCATCTTAAGGCTCTCTTCGATGTCATATGGGAAAGCGGAGAGGTACCTCAGGACTTTTGCAACGCGAATATAGTAAATATATTTAAGAACAAAGGAAGTGCATCAAATTGCAGAAACTACCGAGGAATTTTACTACTGGTTATCGGAGGTAAAGTTCTCGCAAAAATTATGTCAAACCGCCTTCACCCACATATAGAAAAAATCCTCCCAGAATCGCAAACGGACTTTCGCGCCAACCGCGGTACCGTTGATTCCATATTCTCCGTCCGCCAACTACAGGAAAAAGTAAAGGAACAGCAGAGTAAACTTTATGTTGCATTCATTGACCTAACGAAAGCTGTCGACTCTGTAAACAGAGATGCACTTTAGGCAATTATGCAAAAGTTCGGAGTGCCCAACAAATTTCTTAGTGCCTCCAAACAGCAAAACCAAAAGCCTCCATAACAGCAACAAGTCGAGAGTGTCACATCATGGATCACTGAGCGATCCCTTCCTGACAAATACAGGAGTTAGGCAAAGATGTGTCCTAGCTCCTCTCCTATTCAACATATTCATGGCAGCGCTCTCTATTATAGTGGACAGCAAACTGCAGGAAAGAGGAATGGGTGTAGATACAGGTATGACGGCGCGGCGGTCTGTTCAACATAAAAAGACTCAGGGCAAAAACACGTATAAAATTCATCACAGAACTCTAATACGCTGATGACTCCGCTCTAGTTGCAAATACGTTACAGCAATTACAGGAAACGCTGAACACATATACCTGGACATACGAGACTTTGGGCCTTAAACTGAACATCGATAAAACAAAAATCATGTGCACTCCCCTGGAAAATCATAACAGCGCTATAAAAATCGGAAAAGAACTATTGGAATATGTATCGGAATTTAATTACCTCGGCAGTTTGATTTCGGAAAAGGCAAATATCGACTCTGAAATTCAGCACAGAATCAGCAGCGCCTCAAGAACATTCTGGAAATTAAAAGACAGGGTCTTCTTCAATCATGACTTGAGCACAAAAACGAAACTTGCAGTGTTTCGAGCAGTAATAATCCCCACAATGTTATATGGAAGCGAAACCTGGGTGCCGTACCGCCGGCACACGAGCGCATTAAACAAGTTGCAACAGAGGCACCTTAGACAACTTTTAAGAATCAAATGGTACCACCATGTCTCAAACGTATCAGTCCTTAAAAACGCAAGCTGCGAGAGCGCTGAAGTCATGATTCCAAATCTCGCTTAAGATGGGCTGGCCACGTATGCAGGATGCAAGAAAACCGCCTACCGAAATCTCTTCTTTACGGTGAACTTGTAGAGGGTAAGAGGAAACCGGGTGGACAACTCAAAAGATACAAGGATGTTGTTCATTAACAAGAACTTAAAGAGGATAAGTATGCAGCATCAGTGGGAAGAAGCAGCGCACAATAGAACGCAATGGAGGTGAATTGTAAATTCAGTCAATAACGACAACCAAAAAGTAAAGAGGCAACAAAGTAATGAGATTTTTGAATGTCCGGAGTGCGGAAGAGATTACATACATCACGTATCGGGCTTTACAGTTACAGAAAAGCTCATGAGAGGAAACGCCTCGCTTTTTGATGCGTCAAATACTCATCAGCGAGTAATGGCAGTAGTAGAGTAGTCGGTATGATCACAGTTTTCTGTGGGTTTACACTTAATTGTTGTTGTTAGGATTTTCTGTATTTTTGAGGAGATGTCCTTTTACTAGGATTACCACGTCATCCGCATATGCTTGTGCTTCAACCTCGTATGCATCGATGATTGCCATCAGGTCGTCCACTAACAGGGTCCACAGAAGAGGAGAGAGAACTCCTCCTTGCGGGCATCCCCTGCCAGGAACAAACCTGACGGACTCACCGCTGAGCGAGGTCGTTGCTATTCGATTTTTGAGCATTTCCTCAATCCATTCAGTTATGGTTGCTTCGACTCTTCGGACTTTTACAGCGCATAGGAGCGATTGAGGGGTAACATTGTTAAATGCTCCCTCAATGTCTAAGAATATCCCTACAGCAATTTTTTTGCGATCAATTGCTTAGTGCACCCAATCTTCAGTTTTTAGAGGGGGCTGGGCTCCATAGGCCCCCCTCTGTATCCGCCGCTGTCCCACACTTTATTTTTTTCTTCTTTTACCATTCTCCTCGCCTCATTTTTCTTGTCATTATAAGTGCGCTTGTCTAGATCAGATTTCGAATTTAACCATTTCAAATACAGTATCTTTTTTCCCTCTACAAGTTTTTTAAGTTCATCAGTCCACCTCAACATTCTGCTCTTTCGTCTCGCTTTTGTTCCTAACGCTTCCTCTGCGGCTCCATGAAGACTGTCAATTATATTATTGTATGTTAGGCAAAAAGGCCTTTCCGAATCTTCTATAAGTTTTTCATCAAGCCTGTACTGATAAAGATATTTGACTCTGTCATGCATTAGGCTTTCTAAATTATATTTTACTGTGGTAACTACCTTCGTTCTTCCTGTTTCCTCTTGATGATTTTTTTGTTTAATTTGATATGGTGAAAAGAGAATATTTGATCTTAAAAGATGGGGATCTGAGTGGTGTCCGGTGCCCCTTAAGATTCTTACATCATTAATTTTTATGTTGTTACTTTGTTTTTTAATTATATAATATAATATTGATCTCAGGTCACGTGTTGGTTGAAACCAAGTGTATTTATGAATTTGTTTATGTTTAAAGAAACAATTTTTTATCGTTAAGTTGTTATACTCGCATGTACATATATCAATAAGCCTATTACCGTTGTCATTGATGTTTTCTTCTCCGAAAGGACCTATGATTTTATTATTTTCTTGTCTTCCTGTTCGGCTATTAAAGTCACCCAGTAAAACTAAATCTCTCGTATTTCCAATGTCACTAATTATCTCATGGAGCTTAGTGAAAAACTGGTCCTTAATTACTACAGTCTCGTCATCGGATGGGGCCTATACACCTAATATTGTTAATCTAATATGTCTAAGTTTTAAATTTAATCTGATAATATTTTCATCTATACCTTCCCAATCTGTAATATTTTTCTTAAACTTGTTCTTTATAAGTACAGAAACACTTCTTTTACCACGTTGATCTTTGGGCACTCCGCTATAATAATAAAGATAGTTTCCTATTATTTCAGACCCACTATCTTTCTGTTTGGTTTCTGTTAATGTAATTATATCTAATTCTAATCTTTTTAAATCTTTGACTTTTTTTAATTTCACTTTATTTCTAAGGCCTTGTATATTCCACGTCCCAAATTGCATAATCCTTTTTCGTTGGCGTTGTCGTTTAATAATATAAAAATTACACAAAGTTCTTGATGTTGCAAAGAAATAAATAGGTAAACAGAAAACATAATTAATAAGTCTGAATCTATCTGATAATCAGTCACGGGGTTTTTAACAGGACACTGTCTCCTCAATGAACACCTCAGTAGATTGAAACTAAGAAGAAACGGCAAATGCAGATTCTGTGGGGAAGATGGTGAAACACCAGTACACCTCATCACTGAGTGCGCCGAGACGACAACCATTCGTGCCATGAATTTTGGTACGACTGATATTGGAGATGGAGAACTACCCTCTATAAAACCGTCCCAGATACTGGCTTTTGTCAAAGCCCTGGGACTGTATGATGAGTTATGATTCAAGAAAGGGGAACACAATGGATCTGTAAGGTCGAAGTGATTAACCCCCCTCCCACTCATTCTAAAATTCTAAAAAATTCTAAATCTGATAATGGCGTCTCGTACGATTAATTATTCTCGGTTCACTGTAAGTAATGAATTTTTTGAAACATATTTTATAATACTGTTGTTGAGTATCTAACACAGCATTTTGGTCGTGTTATTTTTTTTAATAAAAAGTTTATTTAAATATATCGGTATCCAAAAATTACCAGAAATAAGTTTTTAAAAATTTTCTCCTAATTATATAATAAGTAAAATACACGAAATTTGGTAATTTTGTTGAAGTTGAAGTTCAAAGAATATGAAGGTTTTTTATGGCACCGTTGAAGAAAATCGCTCGAAAATTTCTTGCATGCACCACTGCACAGTGCTTCGAACATATGGCTCTAGAGTAGTCTAGAGGACAAAAATCCAAAACTTCTCTTTTATTGTAAGCAATTTATTCAAACTAGGTTTATTTGACACAAATGATGAGTACTCTCATTGTACTAAATGATGATGTTCTTAGTCCCACGTTTATGAAAAAAAAATCTTATAAATAATAATAATGTTGGAGCTGTGTTCCATCTAAGCAAATAATAAGTTATAGTATGAAAACGGTGTAAGTATTAAATAAATTCCTGTGATAAAAAAAGAATTGAAATAACATTAGAACATGATTCCTACAATATAAGCCTAATATAAGATAAAAATGTTTTTCTTTAATGAAAAAGAAACATTAATGTTATATTTAATTAAAAAAAAAAACTTAAGATACTATAAATTTACTTTAGGACAACAAAATGCATAGATCGTAACTACTCTGATTCAGGAGAATCACTGCTGACAGAATCTTCCAAATTTATAGTATCCAAATCACAGGTAGATGAAGTATCCTCACATATAAGATATTTCTGTACATCATTTTCTAATATGTTACTTTTTCGCGTTGTTACTGTTCATTTTGTCGGTATGAGGGGTTCGGATGTTAATAGTTACCTCTTTAATAGACCATATCCATATATTATTTTTTCCTTTTCTTGGGTATGAGATGTTATAATAAATTGAAAGATGGATACTTTTTTATGCGACGTTCCGCTCCAACATAGTGGACTTTTTCAGGCACAAGTGGTGTCTCATTTGACTGGAAGGTTTATCAATATCTAATAAGAACATATTTTTTGAAATACAAATAATTTTGAGTTCTTGTCCTTATGATCAAGCCAAGTATTAGCCAGATTCGGCATTGCTTATCAATTTTACTCCATCTGAAAAGTATTATAAAATAAAGTTCGTCGCAAGCAGACGCAGGTGAACTATACAAAAATTAAAAGTGTATGAATATGGCAACAAAAATATTCAATAAATACGATATGTTTTGATATGTTTTTTTTTAAATGCCTTTTTGAAGTTTGAAAACGTAAAATTTTTATACCCATTTAAGAATCATCTTAAAAAATAAATAAAAACTAAACAATCACGAACTTGTTTAGAAATAAATTTAAAGTACATACCTTGTTTAACAATAGCCATAGTGGCTTTCAATTAAGTACGTACCCGTTTAACTCCATAATATACAGAACTACTATGAATGTTATTCTTTTCACTGATGAGGTAATGATCGCAAAATTTATTTTTAGTGAAAATATTTGCTAACAAAAACGCTGTTTATGAAAAATATTATACAGGATGGTTGAGCATTGCTATAAGTATAAAATTATATATTCAGATATTAGTAAATTTTAACTTATTTTTTGATTTTTGCCCATGGGACGAAGCACTGTGCACTGGTTCAAAAATATCATTTATTCTAGAATTTCAAATACCCCTGCTCAGTGTTTGTTTAAAATATGATTAATTAATGAAAGTATCTCCTATAATTTCAACGATTCTCAAGATCTGCGATTTTCTTTGCGAGATCTGCGAAACGTCTTGTATAATTCTGCAATCATTATTCGTCATATTAATAAAAATAATTTGCCCAGTCACGAGAAAAAACTCAAAAGAGAGGAATAATTATAACGTGAAAGAAAGGATTTTTCCGCGTTCAAGGTTTATTATGCACTTGCTTTGTTGCTGGTTCTATAGCGTCATACGCTCAACTTTTCAGAATATATATTTTCAAATAACCGCATTTGTCAAAAATTATTTGCTTCAAGAATTGAAATTATTTGAGCGTTTTGAAAAAGCTCCATGTCAGGTTATCAATTTGTAATTTTTACTATAATACAGACTGATCCAGCTTTTCGGAAAAAAACTCTATACATATCAGGTTTTTGGGTTGATATTTTTGAGCTAGATACAAGGATAATACTAAGCGGTTCTTTAATTAAGAAATAACTTTATATACAGGGTGGCCCATTAGTGCCAGGAAGTCCAATAGTCCAATATCGTCGTAGTTGTTAAAGATATGAAAAAAAGTTGTATACAGATATTGCATGGTTTATAGAGGGGTACATCTTTAAAATATTTTTTGTATACAGGGTGTATTAAAAAACTTATGATAAAGTTTTAAGTTTTTTCAAAGTGCACCTCCTATTTTTCTTTATAGATTTGGATACAGCATAAAATTCTGCATATAGTATGCTATTTTTATTTCCAGCACTATGCGGTGTTGCCACCCTATTTCATATTTTCTGAAACTATACTTAAACATCAAGGATGATAGAATAAACCAGCGAAGAAAAATTTACATTATTTTATATAGGGTAATTTTTGTAGCGTCACCAACACAGCAATATTTAAAATATTATATCTCTGTTTTTTAAATGCAACACCCTGTATATTATTTTTCATTTAGATGAAGAATTAAAAAATGAACACTTTTTGTATTTAAAGTATTTTGAAATTTTTTGCAGTGTCGCAGATATTCGCGGTATTATTAATATATGGCTCTTACAACAATAAAATTTTATCAAAGCTTGATAAAATTTTACTGTTGACATAGATCAACAGGTTCCATACAAAATGACAACGATCTTCATTTCATAGCCATCGCTGACGCCGTTTTTATTCGATCATACGGTATTTAGAAAGTATGTATTAGGGTGAATATGTATACTTGGATCACTCTATATATTTATAAGAATATTTTTTTTTAAATAGGTGCTACTATTGCCTCTTCGTTGGAAACGTAGGAAATCCCATGCAAATTTTGAACTGTTCAAAAAATATTGGCTCCCTCGGTGTTTAATTGTTACCTGTTCGGTTTTAATATAAAAATAGATGCAATCTTTTTTAAATTACTCTGAGAATCGGCTGGTCTAAAATTGTTCAAATTTGGCATGTATATTTACCGTACATAAATATTTAAAAAATATATTTACGACTTTGCTGTAAAATGAACAGGGGAGCTAATATTTCAACAGTTCAAAATTTACATGGGATTTCCTGTTTCCAAAGACGGCGACGATGCACTACCCGGTATAGAAAATCTAATACGGAATTTTGTTCAGTCTTGGTGCGCATTCGTTGCGAATGTTGCGATCATCATAACTATTCAGAATTTATTTAGAGCAAACAAAAAGAGTTCTGAGTTACCCTGTATATATGTACAGGGTGGTCGAAATTAGTCTGTTTTAACAGAGAAAACCTATTTCCTGACTAGATAGAGAAAAATCGACATAGATGTCATGGGCTCGATTTCTGAGACACGTTTAATGACATAAACCGCCTGTTGATATTTATTATATTGTTGGAAAGGGTTAAACGCCAGCATCTTTTTAAGTTCATAGCCAACGATGATTTCCATTTAAAAAATTATATTTTTTATTATTTCTGACAAAAAGAGCTAGTATAGAAAAAAACTGACTACGCCACTGAATTGTGCTTAAAAAAGTGCCTTAAGAACGTTTTTAGAGAATTTTATTATTCCGCAAAATACAAAAGTTATGGGCAATTTTCCAAATGGTAAAAAAATCAAAAAGGCCCCGTATCTCAGTTGGCAGGGAAAATATCAACAGGCGGTTAATGTCATTAAACGTGTCTCAAAAATCGAGCCCATGACATCTATGTCGGTTTTGCTCTATCTAGTCAGGAAATAGGTTTTCTCTGTTAAAACAGACCAAGTTCGACCACCCTGTACAGGGTGGGTCAAATTCGACACTTTTAAATGGAAACACCCTTTTCTATAGGAGATAGACAAAAACTAATATCGGTGTCTGGAGCTCAATTTTTGTCAAAAACATGATGGTGAAAACCGCATATCGATATCTGTTACCGTTTCGGAGTTACGGGGTGTTTTTCAAAAATATGCATTTTTAACAAATCGCTGTAACTTTTTTGCTATGGAAAATTTTGTAATTTTATGAAAACATTTCCAAAGCACTTTTTTTACGTAGAATTTAATGGTTTAAGTATAATTTTTTTAAAATTAATAATTTAAGAATTATCAACAGAAAATTTGATTTTTTATATGGGACACCCTGTATATTTTTAATTTATTGAAAAGAACTTAAAATTACCTTTCCAAAAATATAACACGCTTGATATTTTGCTCGATTCCTCTTTGAGATATAGAGTATATAAAAATTCGCCCGCTTTAAAAAATAAGTAGGCTTTAAACACCGGCTGTAATGCAAAAAAATTCTAGCTGTGAGCATCAATTAAAACGAAAATATTTGCTATGAGATGCAGAATTTTATAACAATTTAAAATATATTTAACCAACATCAGCACATTTAAACTATATCTAATAACAATAAAAATAAATAGCAAACCAAGACATGAGATTTTGCTACAGGTGTTCGACATATCGACCGTTTTCTGTTATGGACAGACGAGGCAGTTTTTGAACATTTCTCGCGGAATTCATTAATTCAGTGGGGGTGAAAGATACCCTCTCATAACTGCTAAGTATTTCTAATTGTTGTCTAAATTATACGGAAGAATAGGGAACCTTTATTCTTCCGCAAATATATCCATAGGATTAGATCCATGGGCACTAAGTCAGGCGGCTTCGACGGCCAACACCTGGGATCTTGGTTAGCTATGCAATTATTCTTGAAATTGGCTGCAAAAATTTTGCTGATAACTTCAGCGTTCAGAGGCGGTGCGTCGTCTTACTGGAAAATATGTTTTCGAGTTCCATTAAGGGCATATCATCAATAAGAGGTCCAAAGCCAACTAGTTAAAAGTGGCGAACTTTTAAAAATTCTGTATTTCGAAGGGGATTTTAACAAAATATCAAGTGTGCTATATTTTTGGAAAGGTAATTTTAAATTCTTTTCAGTTAATTAAAAATATAGAGGGTGTCCCAAATAAAAAATCAATTTTTCTGTTGATAACTCTTAAATTATTAATTTTAAAAAAAATGTACTTAAACCATAAAATTCTACGTAAAAAGGTGCTTTGGAAATGTTTTCATAGAAATACAAAATTTTCCATAGCAAAAAAGTTACAGCAATTTGTTAAAAATGCACATTTTTGAAAAACACCCCGTAACTCCGAAACGGTAACAGATATTGATGTGCGGTTTTCACCATCATGTTTTTGATATAAATTGAGCTCCAGACACCGATATTAGTTTTTGTCTATCTCCTATAGAAAAGGGTGTTTCCGTTTAAAAGCGTCGAATTTGACCCACCCTGTACATTTTAAACATATTATTTTATTTTAAATTAATTAATTCTATACAGTGGCATTATCAAATAAAAGAAAAAGAAAACAGGGAAAGATATGTTATTAAAAAAGAGAAATTTTTGCATTTAAATTACATCTATAAAATATCTAATTAATACTGTTTTAGTGAGTGCTTTTTTAAGCAGTTAATTTAATACCAGTGGGTATTTGACGTTCTTTTAAAACACTTATGCAAATAATTCGTCTAGAAGTCTGGGCATTCGAAGCTGTCGTCTAATTAATAACTTTAATAGCAGAGACAATGGTTCAAAATTCAAAATCCAGTGGCTTGCGTTTCAAAAGAGAGAATTTTTTTTCTAAAATAAGTATGAAACAAAACCGGACTAAACATAAACCACTGTAACTCAAACCGTGGACAATATTATACTTACTGACCGGTAATAATTAATTAGTGATGAGCGAGAGTGGTGTGGTTTTGCGGTTTTGCATTTATTTACATTTTTTATTTAGATTTTATTTTTTACAAATAAAATATTTTATTTACAACCATATAAGTAATGTTGACATTTTCGATTTTTTAAAGGTTGGAAAATGTCAGTTTTTTAACTTTTGGGGAAACCACGGGTGGAAAGTCAGGGGCCGGAAAGTGAAATAGCAAAAGCGGTTCCACAGTTTCCACGGAAATTTCAAATAAAATAGTTCCAGCTTCGGGCGCTAGGTGGGAGTGCAATTAATTTTTAGGTTAAGAAGTTGCTACTAGTTATTGCCAGATGGCGTTCAATCAGATTTTTTTTGTAGTTTCGATAGTTTCCAACGGCCATTGTCATACTATTGTCAAATTCTCAAAAAATATTGTCGTTGTCATAGCGCCAATCATAATATTATCAAAAATGATTATCAAAACGTTTTTCAAACTATAATTTGATATATGTGTTTTTATTAGACAATTCCTTTTGTTTGTGGCCCTAAAAATCGTCCTATTAGGTACTGCCAAAAGTCACTAACTAACATTTTTCCGAACAACCAAATTCAATCACTAACTATGTTTTGAATCGGAGAATCGATTGCAAATGTCATTAACTACGATTTCTAGCTATTTATGTTTTATTTTAATACCGAATAGTTACTAACTATAACATCTTTATGCAATGCAAATATGGCAATGCAATTCATCTTTAGACGCATTTTTCTCGGAATTAATAAAAAGTAAGTTAGTGACTTTTGGCAGCAATGGGACGAAATATAATGTAAGTCTTTTATATTTTTGCCATCATTTAAGTACCTATTTATATTTACTCCATTTACAAAACTTTGGGCGTATTACGTTGGTCTTGTTTTATTATAATAAACGATGTTTAAATATTTGACATATAAATAAAAACTTTAAATAATAAATAATATTTACACATGTTTGGCTTTAATTTTATTTAATAATTGTATAAATTATACTGTTAAATCTTATTTTTTACACATCACAACGATACTTGTTATTAGTATTGTTGAATTTGTGTAAAAAATAAGATTTAATAATCAAATTTAATTATTTTAGAGCAAAATTCAATAAATACGCTCATTTAAAAAGCCCGCGCTTCGGTTCATTTAAAACAAGCCCTACTCAATAGATGGCGCCACTTCTGTAGGACCATTTTTCAGTATGGCAGAGTCCATTCTTTTTCTAGCTAGGTATATTCTTTGTGGAAAGTTTACTTCCCTCCCGTGGGCGGGAAGTAAATACAGATTTATTTACAACCACATATGTAATACTGACATTACTGGCTTATAAAAAATTTGAAAGTGTCAAATTCTGGTGGAGTTCCAATATTAAACTAGTCTTCAATACCAGAACTTTCCGACAACATTCTGGCTTTCTATGTTATATAAATTCGAAAAAGCGAACGAGAAATTCAAAGCTGTCACTTAGTTGTTTGTTTTGCTTTTGAAGGTTTGCGCCATAACAACCAACCGGTAACTATAGATATAGATATAACAACCGGATATAGAAAATGTCAAAACAGAAAACGACAAATTTTCGCATATTTTTTTTTCAAAATAAAATACTGTCCCTATTTTTTAATTAATGATGTGGTTGTAAATAAAATAGTATACAAACCTCGGTGTAAAGTTTCATTTTTGTCTCGAGATTTAGTTTATCTCGGCGCTTCGGGCCTCGGTAAACTATCAAATCTCTTGACAATAATAAAACACTTTCCACCTTGGTGTGTAATATATTATTATTTTTTTAATAACTTAAAAAAATAACTTTTTGAAATTTTTATTTACTTACCCCTCAACCCTATGATTTTTAAATAAAAAATATAAAAAAAGGTTTTCCGAAATTCTCCGAAACTATTGCCTGCGAATATGTAATTTATGGTAGACCAAAGTAGACGTTAACAATAAGTCATATATTGTACAGGGTGAGTCAACGATAGAGTAAAGTCCATTATCTCATTTGTTTCGAGGTTTACAAAAAAATGTTAAATACAAAAGTTATAGGGAATGTTAAGATACACATTTTAAAATTATTATAGAGTATACAGGGTCCTTCAAAAATGTGTGGCGGACATAACATATGTTTTTTTTAAATGCAACACCCTATTTTTTATTTTATTTTTAGATTCTGCGTAAAATTCTATAACTTTTTTATATATAATGTTATATACCTAAAATTAATGGTTTTTGTAATATTTAAATTTGTTTATACAAATGTTAAATTGCAGTGTGGTAAAAAATTGTCAGTTGTACCATTGTTTCTGAAGTTGGAATACCAAAATTTGGTATGAGAGTTCTATAGAGATTAAAAAGAAGATATATGTTAAGATATTTTAGTTAAATGCTACAGGGTGTTTAAAATATATTTATGAATTTCAACTACTTAAAATTAAAAAATCTCAAATTTTTTAAATGGTACACCCTATATATTTTCATTTTTTCTGATATATTTTGCAAAGCTCTTCAACTTTTATTAAGTATGTCATATACCTATTTTTAATAGTTTGCGACTTATTCCAATTTTTTCTATTTTTACCCTAATTTTTAATACAATTACGCTATAACATCATAGTTGCCGTGACAAAACAAACATATTTATTACTTATTTTTAACAAGTAGTTTAATAATTAGTTACAATTGTTATTATTAGTCAAAATTAACTAACTTTACTCAAATAAACTAAAATCGTAGTCGTGAATTTCTTGGTGTATTTCTATATTATGAAAGATGACATTTGTATTTTCCGTCGGGCCGAATAGCCGCAGATTAGGGTAATACTAACTAGATTACCTAATTATTGACGACTACTGATACTGAAATTTTCTCCGACATGCAGTAAATTTTTTTTCTCGTAGTAATTCTGGTTTATAATTCATTTCGTAAAACCAATATTACTACTGCCACAAAACCGTCCCATTATACATTGAAAATATTATAATATAATATAATATGAAAATGTTTTCTAGATAATCTACATCTATATTCTTGTAGTACTTAGCAAAGTACTATATAATATATAGCACAAGGATAGTACTGAACCAAAAAATATGTTTATTTTGGCTTGTTCGTGTATATCAGTCACATTGACTAATCCATTTTTAGGAAAATCTGAAACTATTACCTCTACCTCTACCATTTATACAAATTAAACTAAAATTCACTTTTTGTTCTTAACTTGCTTAACAGACATATGAAATTTTTTTTAGCGTAATTGTATTAAAGATATGGGTAAAAATAGAAAAAATTGGAATAAATCGCAAATTATTAAAAATAGGTATATGACATACTTAATAAAAGTTGAAGAGCTTTGCAAAATCTATCAGAAAAAATCAAAATATATAGGGTGTACCATTTAAAAAATTTTAGATTTTTTAATTTTAAGTAGTTGAAATTTATAAATATATTTTAAACACCCTGTAGCATTTAACTAAAATATCTTAACATATATCTTCTTTTTAATCTCTATAGAACTCTCATATCAAATTTTGGTATTCCAACTTCAGAAACAATGGTACAACTGACAATTTTTTACCACACTGCAATTTAACATTTGTATAAACAAATTTAAATATTACAAAAACTATTAATTTTAGGTACATAACGTTATGCATAAAAAAGTTATAGAATTTTACGCAGGATCTAAAAATAAAATAAAAAATAGGGTGTTGCCTTTAAAAAAACATATGTTATATTCGCCACACTTTTTTGAAGCACCCTGTATACTCTATAATAATTTTAAAATGTGTATCTTAATCTTCCCTATAACTTTTGTATGTAACTTTTTTTTGTAAACCTCGAAACAAATGAGATAATGGACTTTACTCTATCGTTGACTCACCCTGTACAGAATCCGGCAATAATGCGTCGGGCATCTGTATCCCCTAGAATAAAAAACTTGGGAATTTTGTTTAAGCGCATACTTAAAGTATGTACTAGGGTGTATTTCAGGAAAATATTTTAACTTCTACAGGGTGACACAAAAAAGTGTGAGTGGATCGGGATGATTTTTTTAAATGAAACACCCTGTATATTATTGCATTTTTTGGATGCCTTTCTGATCACTTTTCACAATCCTAAGATATAAGTAGATATATTTCAGTAGTTTCAGAGATATTAATAAATAAATAAAAAAATATATATATTTTTCAGCCTCTCTTATAAAAGAATTATTAAAAAACCAGGATTGTCCTGAAACCAAAACTATATTAGGGTTTACGCAAATGATGTAAATGATGACGTAAAGCCACATACTCACTACAAATGCTTTAGTGCGTCGATAGTGAGAATAATGCGGTTCGTCACCCCATACTTATTATGCGTTAATGCGTTAATGATGTCAAATGACGGCGGTCCTTTAGGAAGGAGCATATCAAAAATCTTGGTCCACCGCGATGGGACTCAAATATGGCCGACTTAAATTCCGGTTTATCAGTGCCGTTCTAATTTTATTTAAAAAATGTAAAACTATGATGTAGGGTAGACGTGGGATAGACTCAATAATTTGTTTTTTTTATTTTACGTTGTGAATATATGTTGGTAGTTATTAAAATTGTTATAAAAATATAATTTTCTAATAAAAATAGATAAATTATAATAATTATTTATTAACACAAACATCCGATACGCTACTGAAGCAGGTAAGTCAAATTGAAGTATCTAAATTCTTTGACATCTAATCTTTGACAGGTAGTAAATAAAAGCAAAAATGCAAGAAACAATATATAATTAGTTAATTTAAGAGAATTTCATAAATGATCGGTTTACTACATGTATGTATATTATATAGTCACTTACTAGCGAAAAGCTGTTCCATTATTTCACTCGATTTTTAACCCAGATCTACTCCACGCTACACAACCAACTATTTTAGAGTCTTTTTCAATAAATCGCAATAGTGCCACTGTTAATTTAAGTTCTGCCACAATTTCCATCTAGGTTTACTACCTTTATACAACTATCAGTAGTAGAATAAATAATAAATAACATAAAACAAGCTCCGTAAAGACTGACAATTCTACAAAATTTCAAATGAAATTCAAATATGTCAAATAAATCGTCAAATAGAACTGTCAATGATCCCCACCCTAGAGTCCTTTTTCCGCCCACCATACATGAATACATGGATAGCATAAGGTGTACGCGCACTGATTCGGTACCAGTCCGGCGAGAAACGGCGAAGGCGGTGACTCGACTATCGTAGATAGGTAGAGGTAGGAATCTGGCCTCTACAGGCCGAAATGTTTTAGTGGACGCCGGCGCCGTCTATATGTACGATGGTCGCAGTCGCTTTTGCTGGTCGGTCCGATCCGATGCAGTGCGCACCCAGCAAGGTGTACGCGCACTGAATCGGTACCAGTCCGGCGAGAAACGGCGAAGGCGGTGATTCGACTATCGTAGATAGGTAGAGGTAGGAATCTGGCCTCTACAGGCCGAAATGTTTTAGTGGACGCCGGCGCCGTCGATATGTACGATGGTCGCAGTCGCTTTTGCTGGTCGGTCCGATCCGATGCAGTGCGCGCCCTGCTTTATGCTCCTTCCTTAATCTTTTTATTCAAAGCGGCGCGGCGGTCTGTTCAATAGGGTGACCAAATTTATTTGCAGAAAAGTAGGACAACCAGGACAAAAAAGCCTGATTTTTAATAAAAAAAAACCTGACATTTAACAAATATGTTTATATAAAAAAATGTAACAATTTCTACTTAAGAAGACATTTGGTTTTTCGGGTTTTTAGGCCATTGTCGGTTAGAATTGCTTCCTAACGTTTCGCTGTTTAGGTAGAGAGTTTCAGAAACTCTCTACCTAAACAGAATTTGGCATTCAGCTATATCTAGGACCATGGTAGCGGTACAGAGAAGTAGACCAGTTCCGGAAGAACCACCACCGGAACAAGCCACGCCCCTTCCGCTGACGCATAAATACGCGCTACGCCGACGCGGAGGCATCAGTCTAGTGTGAGCAATCGGAGCAAACACACCTTTGAGGATGCTAGCCACTCGTGCTAGCGAAACGTTAGGAAGCAATTCTAACCGACGACGGCCTAAAAACCCGACAAACCAAATTTCTTCAAACGATGGCCGCGAAAGCCTAAACCACTACAATTTCTACTTAGGTAAAAACTACTTATACTTTTCAGAAGAACCAATTTCTTTTAAAATACAGACAGACGCGGCACGGCGTTTTATGTTGAACAGTTCAACATAAAAAGACTCAGGACAAAAACACGTATAAAACTTATCACAGAACTTCAATACGTTGATGACTGCTCTCTAGTTGCAAAAACATTACAGCAATTACAGGAAATGCTGAACACATATACCAGAGGGGCGCTATTCTGTAAAATCGTCGGTATCGGTAAGTTACGACAGCTCTCGATACGTATTTGTATATAGTAAAAATTTGTTAATTGTTCTTGCCATAGTTACCGATCGGTCCTATGGCAGATTCGCAAATTTGTACCGACGAAAATCGGTATCTCTACCGTGAGGTTGACAAGGGCACGGTAGAGATACCGAGAGTCGTCGGTACAAATTTGCGATATCTGTCATAAGGCCGATGGGAAACTATGATAACAACAATCAACACGACGCTCATTGGCCGTACGTACCGATAGCTGTCGGTAACTTGCCGATACCGACGATTGTACAGAATAGCGCCCCAGATATCGCAAATTTGTACCGACGAAAATCGGTATCTCTACCGTGCCCTTGTTAACCTCACGGTATAGATACCGAGAGTCGTCGGTACAAATTTGAGATATCTGCCATAGGGCCGATCGGTAACTATGACAACAACAATCAACACGACGCTCATTGGCCGTACGTACCGATAGCTGTCGGTAACTTACTGATACCGACAATTGTACAGAATAGCGCCTCGCATACGAGACTTTGGGCCTTAAGCTGAACATCGATAAAACGAAAATCATGTGCACTCCCCCCGAAAATCATAACAGTGCTATAAAAATCGGAGAAGAACTATTGGAATACGAAGCGGAATTCAATTACCTCGGCAGTTTGATTTCGAAAAAGATCACCGAAATTCAGCATAGAATTAGCAGCCTCAAGAGCATTCTGGAAATTAAAAGACAGGGTTTTCTACAATCATGACTTGACCACAAAAACGAAACTTACAGTGTACCGAGCAATAATAATCCCCACCATGTTATATGGAAGCGAAACCTGGGTGCCGTACCGCCGGCACACGAGCGCATTAAACAAGTTGCAACAGAGACACCTTGGACAACTGTTAAGAATCAAAGGGTACCACCATGTCTCAAACGTATCAGTCCTTGAAAAAGCAAGCTGCGAGAGCGCTGAAGTCATGATTATTGTCATGATTATTTGAAATCCCGCTTAAGATGGGTCACGTATACAGGATGCAAGAAAACCGCCTACCGAAATCTCTTCTTTACGGTGAGCTTGTAAAGGGTAAGAGAAAACCGGGTAGACAACTCAAAAGATACAAAGATATCGTCCTATTGCTGCCAAAAGTCATTAACTGACATTTTTCCGAATAGCCTGAAAATTCAACTAACTATATATTGAAGCGGAGAATCGATTGAAACAGTCATTAACTACGATTTCTGGCTATTTATGCTGTATTTTAATACAGAATAGTCACTAACAACAACTTTATGCAATGTAATTAATGTTTAGGCGCGTTTTTTCGGAAGTAATAAAAAGTAAGTTAGTGACTTTTGGCAGCAATAGGACGATATTTTCCATGAAAACTTAAAGGGGATAAGTATGCAGCACCAGTGGGAGGAAGCAGCGCAAAATAGAACGCAATGGAGGAGAATGATTGTAAACTCAGTTAACAACGACAACCAAAAAGTAAAGAGGCAACAAAGTAATGAGATTTTTGAATGTCCGGAGTGCGTAAGAGAGATAACATCACGTATCGGGCTTTTCAGTCACAGAAAAGCTCATGAAAGAAAACGGTACAAGGGTGACTCATTAGCATATTTGGAAAAGGCATTTTTTACGAATAATTTGGTACCGCACACTTGGTATTTCGAGTCAAATTGTCGTTATGAACCGCATGTTACCATTTTAAATAAACCATATGCGTGTTGTCAAAAGTTGGCATATGATATGTCATTCTATTCAGAGTGTCATTTTCTATTGAATAAAGTAGAAATATACCCAGAGTGCGGTTTAAAAATAAAAAGTTGTAGTCATTTCCGGTGAAACAGGAAGTAACAAAAAACAATTGAATACGTTAATTAATCCTAGTTTATGTCAAATACTAATATACCAAAATATCGTTTTTTTCGTCTGAAAAAAAGATCTAAAAGTTAAAGGGGTGAACCGCTTACTTTAAGAAGCTCACTCTGTGCAGATATATTCCATTTAAGGAATTTTATAAGATATGGCAATAGTTATTAATTAAACAATATACCTGGTGCGTCTCAAAAGTGGCTCGTTCACCCCACTAAACATTTTTATTTTTTCAGATAAAAAATCGAGATTTGGTATGTTAGTATATGACATAAATTAGGATTGATTGACGCATTCAATAGTTTTTGTTCACTTCCTGTTTCACAGGAAATGACTACAACTTTTGATAGAAAACGACACATTGAATAGAATGACATATCATATGTCAACTTTTGACATTTTCACATATGGTTTATTTGAAATTGTAACATGGGGTTCATAACAACTATTTGACTCGAAATACCAAGTGTGTGGTATCAAATTATTCGTAAAAAAATGCGTTTTCCGAATATGCTAATGAGCCCTCGTTGCATTTGAAAAAAATGAGATTTGATTAAAAATATGATTTGTGCATCTTTTAACCGGCCAGGGCAAGAAACCAAAAACATTAAACAATCATATCTATTTTGCCAGGGCCCCTTTATCAAAAATTAGTGTTTTTAACACAGCAATTGTTTTTGAGTGAATATGTCAAAAGATAACATATGATATGTCATTCAGTTCAGAGTCATTTTCTATCGAATAAAGTAAAAACATACCGAGGGTTCCATTTAAAAATGAAAAGTTGTAATCATTTGCGGTGAAACAGGAAGTGACCAAAAAGACGCACCCGGTATAAAAATCAGCAATGAACCTTCAGCATTATTTAATACAATACTAATATCCATATACGCGCGAAAAATGTGTGTTTTAAATTAACCGTTTCTCTAATATAAACAAAACATTATAATCATTTTATGTTGATTTTGGTGAATCGAACGAAAGTATGTTCAACTGAAGAAATATAATGATTTATGTTTTTACAAACACACACCTCTTTAAGAAAAAGTTTCTAAAATTATAAAATACTTAGAATGACAAAAACTTACCAATTTTCGGTTGGTGATGCACCACTAAAAACACGCACAAAATATAAAGATGAAAAATATATCAAAACCAACCGACTGTTAACGAGTAGAAAACATATAACTTAGAGAATCGTATTTTTTTGTGAAATCGACATAGCTAGGTAATGCCACACTATGACTAAAGGAAACTGCCCGTATCTGCAGCTCTCTTGCACCTACATAATGGGAAAACAACCTGTTTGAATTAAATCCGTGACCTTCATTTTAGAACTGTTCTATTGAAAATGAGAATAATTATTGCAAATTCTAATCTAGATTAATAAGAAAATGAATGACTTAAGCGAAACAATCGAAAGGACTTTGAATTCTGCACTGAAAAAATCCTACATATACAGGGTTAAAAAAATGCAACTACAACATTTAAATGATTTAGGGGTATTTGCTCTTTATTTGTAAAATATTTTCTTCTTTCTAGCACTTCCGGTTTAACCGGAAGTTGGTACCAATTTGTTTATTTTAAATAGAACACCTTATATACATATAGATTCAAAAGTTCTGCGTCGCCTTGTTTTGATGTGAAAACATTTTTCTGGGAAAACATTTGTTTTACAATGCAAACATGGCTTCGGTTATGCAACATAACCAAAGTGAATTAGGTTTCATTTTATTTAGGAATTTATTAAGCAAAAAAAGCAGCGAAGCAAGGCATTTCGATTTTTTTGATTCGGGTGATGCATCTCGAATTCGGGTGATTCGCATCTCGCATCCCTTCAAAATATTGTAAAACGTTTTTATTTAAAAAAATTTATTACATTATTTATTAAAATTCTCAGTAAATTTATTCAAATAACTAAATTCAATTTCAATTATTTAATGTGTGTATTGATCGAACTTTATAGATTTAAGGCTGAGACCTACGCTAAAAATAAAAATATCTCGACAATGCGATGATGCGACTGTCCTCGTTACATCTAGAACGCCACCGAACGTAAGCCGAGGTCAGCGAACTTTCCGGCTGCGATAACGCCTCCCGTTCGCTTTTTTAATCGATTGGTGATGCGGTTTCTGAAACACATAACACATCTCGTTCGCGTTATAAAATAACAAATATCGTTGTGCGTCGCGATGACCGAATTATTACTTAATTATTAGTTATGGAGATTTCGCTTTGACATCTGAATTGTCGGATGCGAAGTTCTCCAACTACTTCCTGTTAAATAGAGAGCAGTTTTTAAGAGGTTTTAAAGGTATATTATGAAGAGTGGTTAGTGTCATACTACACTGAAAAACTGGTTGCGCTGCGTCACTATTTGCGGACAGGTATTAACTTGCTTGTGTTACAAAAACTTGCTTTGCGTGGGTTGCGTTGCCTTGCCTTACCTAAGGTAAGGCGCACATTGGGACGCATGCGACGCAACCAAGTTAATACCTGTCCGCAAATTGAGACGCAGTGCAACACAGGCTACGAATGTGTTAAGGTAAGCGCGCATTTGTTCGCACCGGACGCATCGAACAAATCGCAATATATTTGTTATCATCGCATATTATATTCGGATTTTCTTCCCGCATTTTCATTTTAGTGCAATCCTCGAAGCGGGCTAGTACGAAACTTCTGTTTTCACGTTCGCTTCCCAAATTTAAAATGAGTAGTAGTTCTGATGAAGAATTATTTGCAATTGCATGTGCATTTGAAGAGAAAGGGTCCATAATGTAAATATGAAAAGGAGATTATATGGAGAGATTTCATACCTTGTTTGATGACTGGATAACAGATGAAGCAAAAATTTTCCAATCGGTTTGGATGACCTATGAAAATTTTAGAGACGACAATCAAATTCTGCAAGTCGATTCTTGTTTACATCGCGCATTTGATCGAATTTACGAATGACGTCATCCGCACGCATCGTATATACGGATTTAGTTCTTTTCTAATTATTCTGAACGGATTTCCGTGTCTACGATGCGTCCGATACGTATGTATGTGCCTTATCTCATTTAAAAGAAGCCAAATAATAATTTTCGTCCGTTCCGTGTGTCCGATACGTCCGCGTCTGTCCGATGCGAATAAATGCGCGCTTACCTTTAGTCGTGCGTCACTTTGTAGTCGAGACACAGATTTCCTTGTGCGTGCGGCACAATTACATGCAGTTTTCAATATGCAGGATAAAATAATAGAGACTGTTCGGAGTGATGTATGACACTATAACCACTCTTCATAGGTCGTTTTTTCATGTAATTGCTCATCCAAAAATATTTTCGCCGTTTTTTTCACATCGTATAGCAGAACTTCTGTTTCCCACTCTTCCTCCCAATCTGACTCAGAACTAAGATCTAGTAAATATTCTATTTCAACTGCCGACATTGTGCACTTTGCTTTTTTCAGAAACAAACTAAACCTAAGAAAATGTCTAAATTTCTTCACAACCTAAGAAAATTTCTTAGGTTTAGTAACAGCGTTTGAGCGTCTGGCTTGTGCGGCTACATGCGCTTCTGACACAGCACACGGTCAACCACAAAACACATACACAACGATCAACTTTCGTAGGTTGCGTCGAGAAATGCGTTGCGTGTGTTGCGTGGCATGCGTTCCAATGTGCGCCTTACCTTAAGGAGGCAATCAAAAGACACTACAGAGGGACACTGATTACCCCTGCGTCAGGCATGTGAGTAGCTGCATTAAATATTATTTTTACGCGAGGAATCTCGCTACCAGAGATGGCACATGTTTTTTGTTACAGGGTGTTAGTATAATTTCGCAAAATATTCGCATTCGTGAATATTCGAATATCCAAAAATATTCGAATAATTCACATTCGCATTCGTGAATTCGAATGTGAATATTCGTTACATCGCCAGTGCGTATGAGTTTGTAAGAGTAAAGCCAAAGGCATCCAAATAAAAGGGCATCAGAATTTATTTAGATCAAATTTAGATGTGTTTGGTAACAGCCGCATAGAGATTAGGGCAAATATAGATTTCCAGATTTCCATAGCTTCAAGTATGTGTACCCAAGCAACACAGATAGTAGCAGGTACGTTCCGGGGACTACAAAAGCGACCATCAAGTAGACTGCCACTATCGACGGCTACATTGCCGCCACGTAGCCGCCACGTAACTGTTACTAAAATGGGGAAGAATTTAGGGTAACTGGGTAGTATATCGGGTGGTCCCGGGCACTAACGCTGCCACTATATTTCGTAACTATAAAGTGAAAGGGTAGTAGCGGCCACTAACCTGCTACGTAGCAGCCTGGTCGCCCCTACGTAGCCGCCTGGTAACTGCTACTATATAGTAGCAAAACATTCTTCTAGCGACCTCTACTTTTAAAAAACGTTTTGAAATGAAATAATAATATAATATGACAGCCGCGGTGCTGGCCATGTTAAAGTTAAGTTAATAATGGCGTTTTATGTTTATGAGGAAAATTATGGTTTTTAATCGCGTATTTCGGACACTTCCAGGACTAATATTATAACGCACGTCACTTTACTGACAAATATTACCGAGTTAGATGGAAATATTTTAAGGCGCCTTCGAATTAATTCAATTTTGTAGATATTTAAGGACAAAAAATAATATTAAAATACTAAAAATAATATTTCGTAATGCACGAAAGTGTGTTCGAGTTCTAATTGGAAAAATAAATGCTTAAAGCACTATAAAACTTGGGAAAATAAAGAAAAAATGAAAATATATTAACAAATAAATTTAATTAAAAAATTTCTGAGAGTAAAAAATGGCTGACGCACACTTCGCTACGATAAAGTTAGGCTCTTCCCTATGAAATAGCAGGGACTACCCATTTTTTACTTTGAAAGATCCGCTACTTCCAGTGATTAAGTTGTTACTACCCAAAAGTTACTTTGTAGTATCGGTTACTACTTTGGAACCTTATTATTCTTAAATGTATTTAAATTTTGTACACTATGGTAACTACTGGAACTAGAAAGTTACTTTGAACACCCAAAAAGTCGGACAATCAGGCATTTTGTGATAATATAGTTCCATATGTTTCTATAAAGTTCCGCCTACCTCTCATCTCAAAACAATTTAAAAATACTTATTTTTTATCTAGGAGCCTTGGAAAAATATATTTGATAATTTAATGTTTTTCGTGTCTTGTCCTGACTGGTTAAAAGATACCTAAATTGTATTTTTAATCATATTTCAATTTTTACTATATTGTAATTGCATATTTCAATTACTACTAACATATTTGTAAAAAGCATTTTTTACGAATAATTTGGTACCACACACTTGGTATTTCGAGTCAAATTGCTGTTATGAACCGATGTTACAATTTCAAATAAACCATATGAGAAAATGTCATATGATATGTCATTCTATTCAGAGTGTCATTTTCTATTGAATTGAGTAAAAAATATTGAGGGTGCCATTTAAAAATCAAAAGTTGTCTTTTCCGGTGAAACATGAAGTGACCAAAAACAATTGAATAAAAAAAATGATGAATGAGAAAATCGAATTTTTACTTTCACTCTAATCTGATTTACTTCAATTCCAGGCTCCAAAATATCATTTAATTCTGTTACAAAATCATGTAAAAATTCTTGTAATGGAGGTTTTGACTCGCCACAATAAATAGCTGCCACCATGGGTTGATCGCAAGGATATTCATGCATTTTTAGGAGTATCGGCCAAAATTCTAATGGAGAACTCTTAAATGGAGGCAAGCCGTCAACGTTAAAAATTAGAGACACCTATTCTAAGTTGGTCTCTTCGGATAAACGTGCTACTAAAATCATCCTTATTCCATTGTACCAAAATTCTCCATTTCCCATTGGAACAATGGCACAATATCTCGGTGTACTCAATAAAGTCCTGCTGTTTCCTGGCAATAATGTTAAGCCTTCATTTTTTAGTATTGCAAGTAAATCTGTTAAAGCAATGTGGCTAATTTGGTGTTTTAAGGCCCAATGTCTTAAAATTCGTTAGTTCCTGACTGAAGATACTTTCTATTCTGAGCTCTGTTTTATCTTTAAATTCATCAGTAGTCACCAACTCGACATTCCTAGAAAAATGCAACTATAAGAACTTTACAAATATATAGAAAATACGACAATTGTACATAATAATAATATGTATATGAATTTTCAAAAATAGATTTAAAATAATTTATTGTCATTTCGAAGCCCAGTCATACTTCTCTAAATTTAATCCAATAAACCCTTTATCCTGGTGAACTTGTCTAGGAAATTCCACTAGCAGCGCAGTGAGCAAACAATTTTATTGATCTTTATTCTTGTGGTAACGGACAGGATGGGTAAATACGCGATTTGCTACTATAAAGAAATATTTTTTAGTTTCCACAACTTTATAGTAGCAAGACGTCAATAGGAGTATAGTACCCGTTACTTTATTAACAATTAGTACCCAAATGCCTCGTAACTTTAAGACCCAAAATATAGGATACTGCGACTATTCTGCGACTAAGCATGGGACTATATAGTAACAAGTACTTCATACACCCATTTTAGTAGCGCAGGCTGGTAGCCGCTCCGTATTTATTTTCACTATGTAGATTTTGCCACTTAGTGGTAACAATGAAAGGATTTGCGTAGTCCCAGTTACTAGATGCAACAACCCATTTGCTACCTTAATTTTGAGTGTTTAAATTCCAAATGACTAGTAACAGGGTGGTAACAGATACTATCCAAAAATACTTTGCAGTGGTATTACCGGATACAGTGACAAATTAGGTAACAGGGTGCACCCAGGAACTATGTTTTGGTAGCCAGTCTTAAAACCGAAAGGATTTGGAACTATCTGTGTTGCTTGGGTAGGTACGGTACAGGGTGTCCCATTTTGGTTGAAATCATACGGTATCTCCGTTATTAGTGAAGATAGAAGGATGCGGTTTGCACAAACCTGTCCCACTTTTTTGTCAAACGAAAGATGCTGTAAACAAAATTTTCATAGCCCTCTTTGTTTCTGAGCTACAGGGTCTTTTTGAAAATTTTGCAAGTATCTCTGTTATTGCGAAAGGTATCGAGAAGGTGAAAACTGTTTATTGTAGAACTTTTTACGGAGAATAAAGTGGCGTAGTCGGTTATTCTACGAAAATAATATTTTCGAAGATATGAACTAAAGTTATGTTTTTTTAAATGGAACACCCTGTATATTTATAAATTATATAATTTGGTTTGCCATAAGCTACTCAAAAATATATATCACTCTATAGTTGTTTTCACTATTTACTGCAATATTTAAAAGTTTTTATTAAAAGATCATATTTATTGGTAGGCCATATAAAAGAAAGTATTATTAAAAGTATACTGCTATCTGTCTCTTGTTTTATTTTAGGAACCAGTAATAATTTTTTTATACATTAGGAAAACTTAACTCTCTACCGCTATTTGTAAATTTTAGAAGTTATCGTACCGGAGCTTTTAGATATTCCTTTAGCTAATTTGCGTGAAATATACTTTCAGCAAGATGGGGCTTTCCCTAACAACTTTGAAAATATTAGAATTTTGTTAAATTATTATTTCTCAAATCAATGAATTGGAACCAATGGACCCATATCATGGCTTCCCTGATGATTCCCGGTTCTCGATTTCTGATTTTGGGGATTTTTAAAATATGAAATTATTGTGGCAACTACAACAATGTCGAACACCAGGAAAATTCTTTAATAATGCAAGATTTTAGATATTTGCAAACCCATCCCGTTACAATTCACACCAAATTCCGTTACATCCCATTACATCCCACCTAATTCCGTTATAAAGAAAGAAAAATATATTCAGAGATTCAGTGATAACAGTTCAAAGTAAAATATATCAATCCCAAATAAAGTTTTAATGTGTGTATGACTATTTTTAGTAAATACCATTTTGATTTTTATGTTATTTATCATGGCCTACTAATAAAAAAATGACATATTTTAAATATTGAAGTAAAAAGTGAAAATAAATATAAAGTGATATATATTTTTAAGAAGCTCATAGCAAGATGGATCACATGATTTATAAATATACAGGGTGTTCCATTAAAAAAAACATAACTTTAGTTCATATTTTCAAAAATATTTTTTCCGTAGAGAAACAGACAACGCCGCTGTATTCTACGTAAAAAGTTCTACAAGAATCAGTTTTCACCTTCTCGATATCATCCACAATAATGGAGATACGGGTGCTGTCCCAAATTGCAAAATTTTCAAAAAGACCCTGTAGCGCAGAAACGAAGAGCGCTATGAAAATGTTGTTTACGGCATCTTCCGTTTGACAAAAAAGTGGTACAGGTTTGTGCAAACCGCACCCTTCTAACTTCACTAATAACGGAGATACCCTATGATTTCAATCAAAATGGGACACCCTGTACTTTAAAAATATTAAAATTAGTCTAGAGAGAATTTTAAATCGTAAAACTAAGATTTTCATCTCTTTCGCGTCATAAAAATATACAAATATCATGTTTTGAAAACGTCAGTGGCGGCTCGTCAGGTGCAGTAGGTGAAGGGGCACTTCACCGAAAAAAATACTCAAATTAAAGAAAAAACTTTACTGCTTAAAATATTAATTTAGTTTAATATATTTACATGTATCTAAATAATAAAATTGTAATTTTTTATACAGGGTGCTACAAATTCGAGGTACGAGCATTGGTATCTCGGTAACCGTAATAGATACGAACATGGTTAAATTGGGGCAAAGTTGCGTTTTGAGATGTTCACCAAGATGCCATCAAAAAAGTTTTAAAAATTTCAAGGATTGCTGAGTTTTTTGGATAAAACGGATTTTTTTGAAAATGAATTTTATTTTTTCCTGTCGTTACTTTTAAGAAAATCAAACTTTGCACATTCTCATAGCCACTTTATAAGGGCTATCTGATAGAATTTTTATATTTTCAAATTAGCTGATAATTTGTGAGATACAGAGGCCAACTTAATTTTTTTAAATACGGACCTGCATTTTTTTATTTCAGATTTTGAAAGAACTCAATCTCCTGGGTACAATGATGTGCCACACTTAATATTTTTTGTTTCAGACATTTGAACACAATTTATTTAAACTAATTTCAAGTCCGGCTCTTTTTTTTTAAATATTTAATCTGTTTATCGTTACAATATTGATAAGCTTTCAAACTTAACAATGACGTGGGGTAAAACATTGAATATGGAAAATCAAATGCAATAAAATCATAAAAAATAATAAACAAATGAATACATTAGTTTCACGTCATTTGTAAAAGTGAAATCAGTACATCTCAACATTTATAATAAAGAGTACAAAATGCATTCTGAAGGATAAGATGAAAGTTCAAAGAGCTATAAATAAAATTGAACGAAAAATAAATTTGTGCAATAGGGAGGGTGGTAACCCTTTCGAACATGTAGAGCATTAGAAACTAGTTTGTAGAAGTTGATTTATTTATAATAACTACTATTAATATTAAGCATATTATTATATCGCACACTGAGAGTTCAAATTCAGAATAAAAAAGTTAAAAATATTATCTTTAAATTGCTGACCTGGGTATAATTTATTTGAATCTTCCAGTTGGTTCGATTTTCCATCAATGTTAATTAGCGCTGATCAATATTGTTGCGATGAATATAATCAGATTAAATAATTTAAGAAACTAGAGTCGGACTTGAAATTATTTTAAATAATAATTAAATAGTTTTGTTGCTGTAAAGGTATCCAAAACAAAAAAAAGTATAAAGTGTGGCATATCATTGTATTCAGGAGACCGAGTTCTTTCAAAACATGAAATAGGTAATGCAGGTCCGTATTTAAAAAAATTAAGTTGGCCTCTGTATCTCACAAATTATCAGCTAATTTGAAAATCTAAGAATGCCATCAGATAGCCCTAATAAAGTGGCTATGAGAATGTGCAATTAGTTTTTTGATTTTCTAAAAAATAACGACAGGAAAATATAAAATTGATTTTCAAAAAAATCAGTTTTTTCCAAAAAACTCAGCAATCCTTGAAATTTTTAAAACTTTTTTGATGGCATCTTGGTGAACATTCCAATACGCAACTTTGCCCCAATTTAACCATGTTCGTATCTCTTACGGTTACCGAGCTACCAATGCTCGTACCTCGAATTTGTAGCACCCTGTATATTATTTTTTTCCGGGCGGACCTCTGCTTAATAGGTCCACCGCATTGTTAATTCCGGCCGAAAAAGTAGCATTGTCCCTCACGCGCCTATGTTATGTCAGCCTAGCGGCAACATGTAAATCTCCAGCCCCAACATTTTTTATCGGCGACCGATGTGAATGAGTTTTTGGGCAGTTCGCTTCGTCTTTCTTTAAGCTAATATTCGGCTACTCCAGCGAGTAATTAACCGTGTAAAGACTGTAAAGTTGTTGTTGATTATTTATTGTTGTTTGTTAATGGTTTTTGTTGATTTAACTTGTTAATTTTTGCTGTTTGTTTTGTTGTTGTGTTTTAAAACTGTTTTGTGTGTGTGTGTATATGTGTTAAAAAATAAACCCAATTAATAACTTGGTGTGCAATTTATTGGAAACTCCCTTCAGACGGTGGACAGATGAAGATAAGAGGGATGTTTTATCTCAAGGAAGACCAACTGAATCTTTAACCATAAATTGCAAAAAAGAAATAAGAAAAAGTGGTAAATCTTATAATACTAAATTTAAGTCTTCCTGGTTTTTTTATTTTAATTGGCATAAACACGGGGATTCTGCAGAACATTTAAAATGTCAGTTAATGCTAAGAAATTAAAAAAAATCAAAATACAATTGCCGATGCTTTAGAAAAAAAAACGCGAGACTCTATACTCGTAAGCTTAATTTTAAGGAAAATGTTCGTTTAAATAGACTTTGTGTACGGGTAGTTATCCAAGCAGTCTTATATGTAAGCAAGCAAGAGTTGCCTTTTCGTAGGCACGATGAAAGGATTGACTCAATGATACAGAGGAAATTTTAAGGAGTTATTAAAGATATTAATTGAAATAAGCCCTTTGGAAATTAAACAACATTATGAAAAAATTAAAAACGTCTTTAGTGGAGATTCGAAAACCATTCAGAACGATTTTTTTTTAAACTCTAATATAAAAAAAACGTCCATATGGATCCAACTTTATGGTGGACACTGTATATAATGTTTATTATATTTAATTTAAATTTAATTATATTTTCACTGGAATGCAAAATTATGTGTTTATCGAAAACTGGTTGTATCTCTTTTTACGTAATGCGTTTTAGCCCAAACTAAATGAAAAATATTATAGGTATTAGCCTAAACAAGGGTATTAGTGTATAAATAATAACAAAAAATATTGACAAAATGGTGAACACACCAATAATTTTTCAAATAATTTAAAAAATGTTGACAAAATGGTGAATGCGCCAAAAAAAGCCGCAACTGGAAAATGTATAATATTTTTTTCAATGAATTGAATAGTAAGAAAGCGTTTATTGAAATGTAATTTAACAAAACGTATGAGTATACATATAATTGACGTACAATCTTCTATAATTATATTCTATTAGTAAAATATAAGTAAAATATAAATCTATTTTAAATAATGATTTTTTATAAATAAGAAACAACTTTCGCGAAACGCGCATTTGCCTGACGTCATCCATGATGACATCAACCTGTATTAAAAGGAATCTACCGTAAAAGGTATTTTTCTTCCGATTTGAGGATTAGGATTATCATTTTCAAGAGTAGTACAGTAGTAGTTATTACAAAGGATAAAAATATTTAAAAAATTTAAAATGATTTTCATCATAATCCTATTTTTGAATTATCTTTAAATTTATGTTTTTTCCTGGTTTTTTCTTATAATGTTTGCAACACTGTGTACTGTGTCAGTGTCATGTCACAAAATATTTTTATGTCATGTAAATGTCATTGTCAAAGTATGAATTTTTGACAACTTGACATTGGCAAATAGGTGGAAAAGAAAATAAAAGTTTTAATACATTGTTTATTTTATTGAAAAATGAGTGATTTATTTAAAAGTGCTTTCGAATATTTCAGCGGACCTATCACGAATCAAAGTGAAAACAGTTTTGTGGGGCAAGTAGTCGAAATATCCAATGTAAAGTTAAAAATTAAAAAAGTTATAGCTGAAGGTTTTGGTCTTTTGTGTATTGATTCATTATTCTTTTGCTAATTTCTCACTTTTAGGTGGTTTTGCAATTGTATATGTTGCACAGGATGTAGCTACAGGAAAAGATTATGCTTTAAAAGTAATTTTGTGTTATAACTATTCAGAACATGTATCATATTACATTTGAAAATTTTAGAGACTCCTGGCAGCTGATGAGGACACTAAAAAAAATGTTATACGTGAAATTAATATCCTTAAGAAAATTTCGGGTCACCCACACATAGTGCAATATTTATCTGCTTCATTTGTTGATAAGTCTCAAACGAATCATGGCCAGTCAGAATTTTTACTTGTTACAGAGTTATGTCCTGGTAGTTATTCCTAGTGTAATTTTGAAGCATTACTTTCATGTAAACAATTTTTAGGTGGATCCTTAGTTGATATTCTTCAGTCACGAACAACAGCTTTTAGTGCGGAGATCATTACAAAGATATTGTACCAAACATGTCGTGCAGTTGCTCATATGCATTCTCAAACACCTTCTATTATACATCGCGATTTGAAAATAGAAAATCTACTTATTAGTTCAGAAGGTACAATAAAACTCTGCGATTTTGGATCTGCTACTGTTGATGTTTTTCAACCAGATCTCACCTGGTCAGCCAACCAGCACTCTAGTTTGGAAGATACTGTATAAATTTGTGGTATTTAAAATGAAAATACTTTAATAAACTGTTTTTTTAGTTGGCACACTTTACAACACCAATGTATCGAGCACCAGAAATGGTAGATACGTGGAATAATTATTTTATTGGAGCTGCAGTTGATATTTGGGCGTTGGGTTGCATACTGTATACCTTATGTTATATGAGACATCCCTATGAAGATAGTGCAAAATTACGAATAATTAATGCAAATTATGTACTGCCACCTGATCCAAAATATGCGTGTTTTCATGATATTATTAGTATGCTATATTTAATCAAAGAATACAGAGTGACTGAAAGTTTTGAAAAAGCTCCATATCCAGTTTCTAATTTGATATTTTTACTCCACTCTTTTTACCATACACTTTTAATTTTTTTTTTTTAATTATATGTACAGGGTGGGTCAAATTCGACGCTTTTAAATGGAAACACCCTTTTCTATAGGAGATAGACGAAAACTAATATCGGTGTCTGGAGCTCAATTTTCATCAAAAACATGATGGTGAAAACCGCACATCAATATCTATTACCGTTTCGGAGTTACAGGGTGTTTAAGTATATTTTTTAAATTAATAATTTAAGAGTTATCAACAGAAAAATTGATTTTTTATTTGGGACACCCTTTATATTTTTAATTAACTGAAAAGAATTTAAAATTACCTTTCCAAAAATATAGCACACTTGATATTTTGTTATAATCCCCTTCGAAATACAGAATTTTTAAAAGTTCGCCACTTTTAAATAGTAGGCTTTGGACCCCTTATTGATGATATGCCCTTAATGGAACTCGAAAACATATTTTTCCAGCAAGACGACGCACCGCCTCTGAACGCTGAAGTTATCAGCATATTTTTGCAGTCAATTTCAAGAATAATTGAATAGCTAACCAAGATCCCGGCCGTTGGCCGTCGAGGCCGCCTGACTTAGTGCCCATGGATCTAATCCTATGGATATATTTGCGGAAGAATAAAGGTTCCTTATTCTTCTCTATAATCTAGACAAGAATTAGAAATACTTAGCAGTTATAAGAGGGTATCTTTTACCCCAGTTTCACCCGCACTGAGTTAAATGAATTCCGCGAGAAATGTTCAGAAACTGCCCCGTCTGTCCATAACAGAAGACGATCGATATGTCGAATACCTGTAGCAAAATCTCATGTCTTTGTTTGCTATTTATTTTTATTGTTATTAGATTATAGTTTAAATGTGTTGATGTTGGTTAAATATATTTTAAATTGTTATAAAATTCTGCATTTCTCATTGCAAATATTTTTTTCGTTTTAATTGATGCTCACAGCTAGAATTTTTTTGCATTACAGCTGGTGTCGTTCAAAGCCTACTTATTTAAAGCGGGCGAATTTTTATATACTCTATATCTCGAAGAGGAATCGAGCAAAATATCAAGTGTGTTGTATTTTTGGAAAGGCAATTTTAAATTCTTTTCAATAAATTAAAAATATACAGGGTGTCCCATATAAAAAATCAAATTTTCTGTTGATAATTCTTAAATTATTAATTTAAAAAAAATATACTTAAACCATTAAATTCTACGTAAAAAGGTGCTTTGGAAATGTATTCATAAAAATACAAAATTTTCCATAGCAAAAAAGTTACAGCGATTTTTTAAAAATGCATATTTTTGATAAACACCCCGTAACTCCGAAACAGTAACAGATATCCATGTGCGGTTTCACCATTATGTTTTTGATGAAAATTAAGCTCCGGACACCGATATTAGTTTTTGCCTATCTCCTATAGAAAAGGGTGTTTCCCTTCAAAAGCGTCCAATTTGACCCACCCTGTACAGTGCTTTCATTTTAATTTGTCCCACTTTTAAAAGGCTCTAAAATATTTATTTTTTGAGTTAAAAAGTTGAGTGAAAAAAGAAATTGTAGAGTTTTTCGTTAAGTTTTATGCCGTTGAGTCAAAAATTGTATAAACTGTCAAATGTCAAAATTATTAACATAATTTACTTTTTTTTAAATGGTACACCCTCATTTAATATTTAAAAATACTTTTTTTCTGATTACGAAAATATGCCACACTTGCCACCATAGTTTTCATTTTTTCAAATTGTTTGCTATTCGTAAATTGGATTTATCTCCATCTTTATTTTCCATCTCATTTTTCAATAAATTTGTTGCTTCTACAGGGTCCGGCAATAGTGCGTCCGGCATCTGTCGCTCCTAGAATAAAAAACTTCGGAATTTTGTTTAAGTGCAAACCTAAAGTATGTACTAGGATGTATTTCAGGAAAATATTTGAACTTCCATAGAGTGGCTCAAAAAAGTGTGAGTGGATCGGGATGATTTTTTAAATGGAACACCCTGTATATTATTGCATTTTTGGCTTCCTTTCAGATCACTTTACATAATCTTAAGACATGAGTAATTATATTTCGATAATTTCTGAGATATTAATAAATAAATAAAAATTATATATTTTTCAGCCTTTCTTAAAAAAATTATTAATAATAAAAGAACTGTCCTGAAATCAAAACTATATTAGATATTTACTTTAGATTGTCTGTACTTACTTTGCTATAAATATGACAATCGTAAATCATACAGGATGTTCAAAATTCTACGCCAAACTTTCTGAAATATAAAATAATTTTCCTTTGTTTTTTTAAACGGAACACCCTCCCTGTATATTGTTTTTTCAATAGATGGAGAATTAAAAAATGAACGTTTTTTGCATTTAAAGTATTTCATAATTTTTAACGGTTTCGCAGATATTCCCGGTTTTGTATTTCATATGGCATTTTCCACAGTAAATTTTTATCAAAGCCACTCAATAATGTTTCTCGCGTATTTTACCATTGAAAGCGCCATATGAAATAATACTGCGTGTATCCGGAAAACTATTAAAAATTTTGAAATACTTTAAATACAAAAAATGTTCATTGTTTAATTCTTCACCGAATAAAAAAATAATATACAGGGTGTTCCGTTTAAAAAAATTAAGAAAAAGTATTTTATATTTTTGAAAGTTTGGCGTAAAATATTGAACATCCTGTATGATTTACGATTACCATATTTATAATCAAAGTAAGAACAGATCATCTAAAGTAAATATCTAATATAGTTTTGATTTGAGAACAGTTCTTGTATTTTTAATATTTTTTTAAGAATGGTTGAAAAATATATATTTTTGATTTATTTTTTAATATCTCTAAAACTATCGAAATAGAGTTACTCATATCTTAGGATTATGTAAAATGATCTGAAAGAAAGCCAAAAATGTAATAATATACAGGGTGTTCCATTTAAAAAAAATCATCCAGATCCACTCACACTTTTTTGAGCCACCCTATAGAAGTTGAAATATTTCCCGGAAATACATCCTGGTACATACTTTAGGTCTGCACTTAACCCTTAACTGGTCCGGTAATAGATATGTAACATAAACGGTCCGGCGTAGTCTGTAGGACTACGCCTTCTAAAAAGTAAAAAAACACACAAAAACTAAAAAATAACAAATTTTTATTTCATTATACATTATATTATGTATTATTAAACTAATCTAGACAAAAATGGGTTCAATTAATATAAACTTTAAAGAAAATATAGTACAAAATAAAATAACGTACATATAAATTTGAAAAAAAAAACGTATAGGTTTTTACTAAGCTTTAGAAAATAAAACCAAATTCCTAACAGTCATTACAATATAGAAATAAGTTTTTAATACTATAATATATAAAAAAAAGTTATAAAACTAGAGTTAAAGAAAAAGGTTTTAGTTACAGTATGTGTCAAAGTTCATTGTGTTTTCCTGAACATGTTTTACACAATGGATTCGTACATTATAGACATTAAAAATAATTAACTAAGACAAAACATTGTCTTTAACTAGTATAAGAACTCTAGGATAAGAATATCTCCGTAGGCGTGTTCTGGTTATACAGGAATTGCAAGTATTCTACCAATTATAAAGCATATTTCTCGTGGAATATTTGACATTGTCAAACGCATTTGTCTGGCAGATTGTCATACTGTCACTGTCACAATCTTCATCATAATATCATTTTAAAAGAGTTTCTTCTTAACTAGAGTCTCCTAAACGCACTCTTTTCGAAGGCCCGGCTATATTTTACAAAATTTTGTCACACACAAAATCTTACACAAACGGTCCGGCGTCGTCTGAGAGACTACGACTTAAGTTATTTCTGCCAGAACTTCTAAAAAACTAATCCAGTTTGGGCATAAATATGGCTATCAGTCATTGACCGAGAGGGGAAGGATTAGCTGGAACGCCAATCGTGTGGGCGGTCCCAAAAATTAATAAGAATGAGTTAATTATTTGGCGTAGTCTGTCAGACGACGCCGCGCGCCGGACCAGTTAAGGGTTAAACAAAATTCTCAAGTTTTTTTATTCTAGGAGCTACAGATGCCCGACGCACTATTGCCGGACCCTGTAGATTTGAGTCATTTACTAAAATGTTCTGAGTTTACAAACCAGGAAATTTTCTAAATCATAATAGAACTATAACCATTACAATTCTTGGAAGCAAAATAATAAACGCGGGTAAAATTATAATTTTAATCATATTTATACGAATTTGCGCTAAACTAACGAAAAGAAAGGGCAAGTGTGGCATATTTTCATAATCAGAAAAAAAGTCTTTAAATATTTAATATTATATAGGGTGTACCATTTAAAAAAAAGTAAGTTATGTCAATAATTTTGACATTTGACAGTTTATACAATTTTTAACGGCATAAAACTTAACGAAAAACACTACAATTTCTTTTTTTACTCGACCTTTTAACTCGAAAAATAAATATTTTACAGCCTTTTAAAAATGGGACAAATTAAAATGAATGACGGTACAAGGTGATTCAAATATATTTGATATATATTTGTTCACTGAATTTGCTATAAAATTTCCATACAAACAATACCATAATGTCATAATATACAGGGTGGTCTGAACTGTATTCCGGTAACTTTGGGAGCAAATTCTGCAGATAAAAATATGAAAAAAAATTGTATAAATATATGTCCTAAAATGCTTAGTTTGGGAGATACAGGGTGTAGAAGTTTTATTTTTATTTCGATTTTTTCTAAATAATTTCTGAAACAACGTCAATATTTGGATGATAATTGGTATATGGGAGTTTTTTAACATGAAAAATTTGATTTTGAAGTTAATATGACTTCTATTTGTAGAGGGCGCCATCTACATATTTTTTAACTGCTTTGAAGAGTAGTATAACTTTTCGTCCGTACATACATGTATAGTTTTTTTACGGAAAAAAAGGTCTCTTGGTAAAAATCGCTACGAGTAACCAATCTCAAGATATTTAGAATGAAAATAGTCAATACATGTCATTATTGACAAAAAATAAACATGTTGAGCAGATAGTTATTTGACTAAAATGATAAATGTGGGAACTTTTTATTTTTTAAATTAGTCATCATTTTTACTTCAAAAAAGATGATAAAACAGTTTCTGTTGAAATTTTGGCGCAAAGACATTTCAAATTTATGATTTCAGTCTGATAACTATGTCAACATGTTTAATTTATGTCAATGATGACAGGTGTTGATGATTTAGATTCAAAATATCTCGAGAACCATTACTCGTAGCGATTTTTACCAAGAGATATTTTTTTAACAGAAAAAACGTCGTAAATATGTATTTTTTTATTCAGTAGTTTTATACAGGTACGGACGAAAAGTTATTAGTCTTCAAACTAGTTAAAACATATGTAGGTGGTGCCCTCTACAAGTAGAAGGCGTATCCAATTTTTCATTGGTGTCCCAGACACCAATTTTTATTCAAATATTGACGTTTTAGGACAGAATGGCATCGTTAAATGAAACTGAACATATCGAAATTAATTCAATCAAATTGTTTAAGTGATATTTTCAAAAGTCAATAACTCGGAAACGGTTGGTTTGAGGTACATTTGTGTGTATTTCCATTTTTGCTTAGAATTGAAGGAAGAATTAAAATATGCAGTAATATATAGGGGGTTCTATTTATAAAAATGAAACTTTTATGTGCCACAACTTTATGACCGACCCTGTATACTTAAATTTATTACTCGCTAATAGATATTTAAAAAACCTATAACTTTTGTATTTAACTTTTTGCAGTACCTCCTATATTTTACCTAATAATCGACCGTTTCCATACGCTACAGCGACCCTGTATAAAATTACATTCATTTCCGAGACAACTCTGTTGACGTTTTTTCTATCTTATGCTATTTTTAAAATGTGCTCTCCATTGCCTCCGTATTATGTAAAATATATTGGATCGAAAATCTTAATTAGGACATTTGATATTGAGCTGCCTCAGAACACAGAAACACCCTGTATACGTAGCAATATATAATATTAATTACATTTTAGAGGGTTGTTTTCAACCAAATCCTGAACAAAGATTGTCAATATCGGGTATTTTAGAGAGATTAGCAGCTATTGCAGAAACAAATTCATATGATTTGAAAGGTTCATTACCTTTTAAAACAGCATCAACAATGGATGAACAGGTAATAAAGACTAATAATTATGAAATTTACAATGTTTTATTTTATTTTTTTAAATAGGGAAAAGAAAATGTTGGAGTTAATAATTCTTCTGTAGCTACAGAAAAAGTTCCACCACCAAGACCTACTCAAAGACCGATCTCAGAACATATTTCCAATGTTCCAAAGCCTGAAAGACCACCACCACCTGTAAATATAAAGCTTAATTGTCAATTGGACACATTCAGTGTCACAAATAGAGTTCTCATCATATGGGAATTTTTTATTTATTGCTTTAGGCGAAATTTGACTTGGCGTTCGTTTTTGCTTTTGAATTGGACTAAAAATCTCATAAAAATTTTAACCGCCCATTCCCGTCAAATATTTTTTACGTGTTTACAACGTTTAAAAAATAAATGATTAAAAAATTGGATTCTTGGCCGAATTTGGAAAAACTATTATATGTCTTTTAATTTTATACCGGATGGGGCACATCATTCGCCTCGGTTAATTATACAAAAACGGAAAGATGTAGAAACAATAGTGTATTGTTTTATTAAGAGTAAAAATGACACTTTTTGTGTTGAGGCTGTACGTCGTACGTTTGTCATACGGGCGAGCCACAAAAAATCATTTTTACTCTGAATAGAACATAATTTGTTGATAATATGACTACATAGGTAGTATATTAAATTTACAAGAAAGAAACTCCAGAAAAGATCCAGTGGTTCTCAAAATTTGAGTAAAAAATATTTTTTTTTGGAAATTTTCAAAGTAAAATAACTCCATTATTTTGGACTTATTTGAAAAATCATAAAGGGAAAATATGTTTCTTTTATCAAGATCTACCACCCCTTAAAATACTTGCACTTATTTCTGGGACACCCTGTATAATATAAAGAATTTATTATATGGGTTAAATATTTTTACAAGCTTCAGTTTTTGAGATAAGGGAAATTGAAACAACTTTGATGCACGTCATCAATGACACCATGCGTTGTCTTATGGAGTTTGCTGGTGGTCGTATTATGATGTGCAACAAAGTTATTTTAATTAAATATGCATTATGCATACTCTCATAAAAAAGACTGTCAACACCCTGTACATTACTTTTCAGAATTAATTCTTGTGCTGACTTTTAATGCCGAGTAATAAACTTTACTGAGAAATTTGATTGCTTCCTTAAATGTATACAGGGGTATCAAAAATTGCTGGTCTATTTTACATATTTATTTTGCATAAAAACTTCGAATAAATTCTATTTCAAATGCAATAACCCCGTTTTTTGCAATTATTTTTTTTAAGTGTCAAATCTGACAGATACAGAAGTGCTGAAGTAAATGAGGATATCTTTTATTATACCGTTTTTAATAATATAAATAAAGTCTAATTCAAAGCAGAAACTAACAATAAGCCAATTTTACTAAGTCAACTTTCATTTAAATTGGGATATAAAATATATTACCCTATATAATGCAGACTTTATCTGTTACACTGTATACACCTTGTCATCCTAAATCGGTGTGTCTGGATTTCAACATATAAGATCATGATGGAGATACCCTAATGGAAATTCAAACATATTAAAAAGAGACAAAAACTGGGCTGATACTTTTCTTATATGCATTATTGCCGGATTTTCCACAAAAAAAAACAAATCAACTAAGAAAGTATTTCGAAAAGTATTGCGGCAAAGTTTTGGCCATTAATAAATCAACAGTTATTTAGTCCAGTTCTAGTACCGTAGTACACGGGAAACTGACGTACTGCTTGGTACAGTTTCTGAGTGGACTTGGTACGTTTGCTGCCTGTAGCCTGTGTTTTCCTCTCCCCGCTGCGGAGCTTGTAGCTATGTGGAGGATGCTGGGCACATACTACTTGACATGCGGCACTTACAAATGACGGAAGCCATCACAGGGCCTCTGGCAGGACCCGTTGTGTCTCGATATCCTTACTGAAGTGGACGAAGTGGTTGCCTCAAGACGTGGTAGATCTGTAAATGTCTATGGAGCGATAAGTATAGGTAGGAGTGGATGCATCCGTATGCCACACGGCGATTGGACGTCCACACATAGAATAGGAGAGGGGTTTAGTGGGTATTAAGCTTGATTTTCATGTATCTGTTGTCCGACGATACGATGATGATACGATATTAATTTTATTGGTTGAATTTAAAGGCTTCGATTGATTAACCGTTTCTAACCAATTGAAGTCTTTAAATTCAACCAATAAAATAAAAAATAAAATTAATATCGTATCATCGTATCGTCGGACAACGGATGCATGAAAATCAAGCTTTATGCGGTGGCCAATGCCAACTACGGGTATCGTATTGTCGCATCGAACCCCACACCTCGGCTGTAAATCGCCTTCCCTTCTCCAACAAAAAAAGCTAAGACTGGCAAGTTTAAACGTTATGTATGTAAACGGGGCTCGACACATTACAATATAGACCACTGATTTAGATTGACCAACTTCGTATCTAATACTAATCATTTTTCAGAGTAATCAGAATAATATAGTACATAATCAGAAAAGTTCTTCTGCACAACCTCAAACTTCTTCACGTCAACAAGAGCCTAAGCAAGCCGGTTTATTTTCTTCTCTTAAGGGTGGCGCCGGTAGTTTTTTAAAAAATCTCAAAGATACAAGTTCAAAAGTAATGGCCACAGTGCAGCAGTAAGTGATAATATAGGCTGTCCAACGGGAGGATCCCTGACAATGACAGTTGTGTCAAAATTCAATTTCGATTCAGAAGCAAATTGTATTTTCTGTCATTTTTTGAATGTCATCTGTCATAATCTTCCCTGACTCGTTGGATATACTTCAAGAACAATTAACATAATAGGACTGCTCATTCAGCCGAAGGTGTCTGTCATGTGCATGCGAAAACTCCTCGCGTTGTAACGTCAGTTGTAGCGCTCGACGGATTGTTTACCATTCATACGTATGAGTTAATTATTTTGTCGATTTTAATCGTGAAAAGGGTGTTTTGAAAGTTTTTCTGAGCTATGGAGTGTATAAATACTTTCATTTTGTGTTGTGGATTATGACTAAGTGCCTACGATATTGTTTATTAATTATTTTAAAGCAAAATATGGAAGCGCTCTAAAAAAGATACCTGCAAAAGGAGGTGCAGGAACTGCTGTTCTTAAAAATACATTATCCGAGTATTTAATACGATTTATAGTTAATTTTCTATACTGCAACCTATAATGTGTTTAATGAGTGTTTTGCTTTATATTTTTACTAAAATTGAACATTAAACGTTTGCAAATGTGCATAAATTGGCACTAAAGGGGTACCAAAAAGGCATAAAAAATTATTACGTAACCACATATGCAATTTTTTTACTTATTTCTAACAATGTTACTGCCTGTTAAGCTGCCTATAAGTTATTTCAAATCTTACTCCAATTATCACAATAATTGATCAAACGAACCAACCGAACATCTATGTATGTGCTTCTGGCATTAAATTAAAATAAATTACATTAGAATTAAATTAAATTAAGCAACATTGGGTCTAGTAATACATGGTACATACATGGTAACTATATTCCTTATAACAAATACTACAAATTCCACTAAGGAATACAATATCAATTCTCATATGATTTGATGATCCTACATTATCAACATTTTTAACTATCCATAATAGTACGAGAAAAGAATGATAAGGGGTTTTATTTACATAAAAAATATAATATGTAATATGGAACTATTCAATTTGATATTTTTAACATTTTTTTCAGTTTCCGCTAGCATCACCTTTTGCGGGAATTCGTTTAGACTGCTTCCATATTTTGCTTTAAAATAATTAATAAACAATACAAATACACTCTATAGCTCTGAAAAACTTTAAAAACACCTTTTTCACAATTAAAATCGACAAAAATTACACAAACGTATACACAGCCTTAATAGTAAACAATCCGTCGAGGACTACGGCTGACGTCACAACTGTCAGCTGAAGAGCGGGAAGAGGCGAACGTACGTCTTATTAGGATGAGCATGAGCAATCCTATTAGTTTACCATTCTTGGATATATTTTATGTGTTGTCTTACTTAAATAAAATAAATATCTTTTTAAGGACTATGGGAAGAACAGATCTAGACATACATTATATAACTTCAAGAATCATTGTGATGCCATGCCCCTCTGAGGGGTTAGAATCGGCTTACAAAACTAATCATATAGAAGATGTGAGGCTCTTCTTAGACTCGAGGCATCCTAACTACAGGTGATAGAAAAATGAAAATGTAAGTTTGAAATTAATTACATTGCATTTTTTAGATACTCTGTGTATAACCTAGCCAACAAGCAATCTCAGTCAAGGTTTGGGCAGGCTAGAATTGTAGATTGTTCATTTGCTTATCCCGAACATTTTAAGGCGCCACTACTTAATTCCGTATATCAGCTTTGCGAAGATATTTACCAATATATAGCAGGTAGGTTTTTTCCTATTAAAAAACAGTTAGCGAACTATTTGTTACACATAAAAAACTATTTCTTATAGGTAAAGAACTATTTTTTAGGCGTAATTTTTTTTATTTAATTTATTAGCATGGGTTTGGGATCATGTTTGATCCCTCACTCGGAGGATTTGGACTCATTGCGATACCCCTGTATTGTTGTACCAAACCTTCCTCTCATTCTTTCTTTGCGTTAAAGCACTTCCAGCTCTTTGCAAAGTTCCCAATGTCGCTGATGTTGGCTGCTGTTGCTTCCTCTAGTCTCTCCAAAAAACCTTACCCTAAAGTTTTAAAGCGTCGCGTCGGTATTACAGTGCCGGACAGTGGCACAGCAGGTGCTCTATGGTTTCTTCTTCCTCTCCACATTCTCTGCAGTAGTCGTCGTTGGAAATTTTTCAACTCACGAGGTTTACACCTGTGGGACAGTTTCGTCACTGACGACACTTACAATTATGCCTACTAGGTTCTTTTTGTGTTCTAGTAGTTGTTTTGTCTTTTGTTATCTACCAGTAGCCATAGTCTTCGAGTTGTGGCGCAGTCCTCACGGTGTTACCACGTCTCTTGCTGCTTAGCCTTGATGGCAGTTCCTATAGCTTCTTTCAGTGCGTTGATTGTCACAAGTGGTGGGTCAATTTTTATTAATTTATTACTTTTTCAACATTTCAAACTACACTTTTTCATACATATTCTTCAAATACTTCAATGAAATAGCTGTTGGTGAGAAGATTATTCTGCTGCATTTTTTACATTTTACTGATTTCCATTTTTTACAGTTTTATTGAAAAGTCTTGATTGAGCAATCTTATTTTTCATGTATGCGAATTTTGTGTATTTCTGCTAAGAATAATATGGGGGTACAAAAATCTTAAAAAGTTATTAAAAAAGAGTTATAACGATTATCCAATTTTCAGACATTTTAATATCCAAATAAAATTAACCCAGAAATATGTACGAACTGTAACCAATTCCTATTGGTTTAATTAGCGTTAATAATGTAACAATTGGCTAAAAAATGAGTTTGCTGACAGAATTGCGTAAAACTTTATGAGTTGTTTCTTTTTTAATTTTATATAGTGTACCGATTTTCAGCTATATAAATGAAAAATAAAAAAATCGTTTAATTAGCGTTAATAATGTAACAAATGGCTAAAAATGGGTTTGCTGGCAGAATTGCGTAAAACTCTATGAGTTGTTTCTTTTTTAATTTTATATAAGTGTACCGATTTTCAGTTATATAAATGAAAAATAAAAATTTGTAATTTTCATCCAATAGCAGCAGATTCTCGTGACAGGAGCAAAAATAACTGATGGTAGTTCATTTGGTTAGTCAAATATTTACCTAACGATCATATTATATTCTGTGACAATTGTTATTTTACATACAAAGTGACAGCAATCTTCATTTCCAAGCCATCTTTGGCGTTGTTCTTTTTATTGTGTGGTATACAGGGTGTCTCAATATTCCGTAGACATAGAACTCAAAAAAAAATAATCTAATATTTTGCTAAGCCCTTTAACATATCATTTTTACAAAAATCAAGAAAACCTCTACATAAATTTTAGTAGAAATAATATTATTCTCCGAGAACCTCTTAAGAACTCCTCCGACGAATGATTTTTTTTCGTACAATGGCCCTTCTAGTATTTACTACATTTTTTGTCTCTTGTACAAAATTATATAAAACATATTAATTGTAAATTGTTATGTAATCTAATAAATATAAGTGCATTTATTCTCAGGGGACAGTAGAAACGTGGTAGTAATACAGTGTACAGATGGTAAGGCTGTTTCAGCGACTCTGGTATGCGCTTTAATGATTTATGCTGGATTATATGAAGTGCCAGAGGACGCTTTACAAATGTTTGCTGTCAAAAGATGTCCCCCAGATATGAGGCCTTCAGAACTGAGGTAAAATTAAATACTTATTCAATTCATTATTTGGTTTGTATAATATAATTTTGTAGATATCTTTATTATCTAGCAGATATAGTTAGAAACCCGCCTTTGTATCCTCATTATAATCCAGTAACATTAGTTTCTCTTCAAATGCAACCTGTTCCTTTATTTACTAAAGTAAGAGATGGTTGTAGACCGTACATAGAGATTTATAGTGAAAATCGTTGTATGTTGTCTACACTTCAAGATTACGAGAGAATGAGACTTTTTAATATATCAGATGGAAAATGTTTGCTTCCTATTAGTACCACTGTTTGCGGAGATGTATGTATTATTATTTACCATGCTAGAAATGTTTTTGGCGGAGTTATGACTCAAGGTAAAGCAACCGGAATCAAAATTTGCCAAATTCAATTTCATACGGGCTACATACCAGAGGAAGAAACGTCAATCAGGTTTTCAAAATCAGACCTGGACGAGTTGTCCGATGGCCAAGATCATTTTCAACAAAGCTTTACAATAACCTTAAATATTTTTGTGACTGATACTGAAAAAAGACCCTCTCAGCCAGCGCCATGGCAGACCGATCAAACCGATCGTAGTATGGATACTTTATTTACTTCACAAATAGAGAAAGATGAAACGATAGATAATTTTAAAAGCAAACCAAGCAGAAAACCTGTCCAACGTCCTCCTAGACCTGAGAGACCCATAGCAGAACCTGGTTTTGCTTCTTCACCTAGTCATCCAGAAGTTAAAGACGTCCCGCAAAAAGAGAATCTAAAATATGACATAGATATCATTGAGACGGAATCAAACATCAAAATAATTGAGGAAGAAGTAGACTTACTTAACTTAAATACTAAACCTTCTACAACAGAGAATGTTATTAAACACTCAGCAAGTTCGAATTTTGATCTCCTTAGCGGTTTAGGCATGTTGTAATGTTTTTTTATGATATTTTTTTCTTAAAGGATGTGTTTTAGATGATAGCCGATTAAATGATTTTTCAACATTCAACACGAATCAATCGAATAACAATAACAAGCCTACTAAATCTAGTACCAAAAGTGAGACGTTTGATCCTTTTGGGTCTTTAGGAGCTGCCCAAGATAGCACAAACCTTTTAGGTAATTGGAATGGATTTTCAAGTGCTAGTCCGCAATCATCAAATAATAATAAACAAACAACTGGAACGTCAGTTTCACAAGATAATTTGCGACAGAATGACGATTTCTTTGCCGATTTTGGTAAGTCCGTTATGTTTATATTCAAATTTATACAAAATATTTTAATTTATTTAGGAAATTTGACTGACGCTACATCCAGTTTACATAATGTTACTTCTCAAACATCTCTTGCGTCGGGTAGTGGTAATAGAACTCCAAATGAGGCTCCCAATACTCCTTATAATCAGTCAGCTTCCACAACACCGCAACATCATAACAAGTCAACTGGAGCTCCAGATTATAACAGGTAATTTATTATGCAGGGTGAGTTTTCTACGATGTTCTCTATGGGTATCTCGGCAACTACTGGAGATAGAGGGTCGGTTAAATGGGGAAAGAATTGCAGTTTTGTAGGGTCATAAATACGCGCTTTTCATATTTTTGAAAAAGTTCATGTCTTACTAGATATTTCGAAAAAAAAACTTCGGCTGTTTAAATAAAAAAATAATATCACTACATACACTTTGAATTATTTTAAAAAATGTTTAAAAATCCGCCATTGTTTTGAGTACATAAATGCCTCTTTTTAAAAGTAAATTACCTACTAGCTTTTCTCACAGAACGACTGGTTGGACTTTGTTAAACTTCTCCTGTACTGCCTCTTCGAGTGCCTCTCTTAATTCTTCTTTTGTAAACCTTGTTGTTAACCAAACCGCTTAAAAAAATCTAAAATGGATAGGTCAGGTGATCGAGGAGGCCCATGCCATGGCCAACAATGGTTTCCTTTAAAAAAAAAACATAATATTGTTACGTTTTTCATCGGTTCCGTGTGGATAGAAAGTCTAATTTATTTAAACACAATTTATTTTACACTAAGTAACAAACAACAACGCTAAAACTACTTAAAGAACTATTTATAACTATATTTACAAACTTATTTATCTACCGTATTTCCGTATTTATTTAGAGCAAAAGCAAGTAGCCGCGACCATAGCACACTGTAGTTTATTATCGTCTGTCCCTTGCGCACCGGCCTCGGTATATATATATATATATATACGCGTGCGACGGAGAATGCTCTGGGCGGTGGTGGAAATTCTTAGCCACTGTGTTCTCGAATTTCTAGGCTCTTCTAGGTCATATTAAAGCGGGACTGGTTTCGCAACAATATGTTTGTGTATCATATGTCAAAAATGATGGCTTTAGAAAAAAACGGAGAACACAGTTTCATTAAGGATGTTATTATCTACAACTTTTATCTGAAAACTGTTTGTCTAAAATAGATTATAATGAAATTAGGGACAATTTTTAAAAAAGAACTTTTTCAAAAATCCGAAAGGCGCATATGTTTTCTATGATGTTCTTTATTGATATATAGGAAACTACTGGAGACAGAGAGTCGGTTAAATGGGGAAAGAATTTCAGTTTTGTAGGGTCATAAATATGCGCCTTTACCATATCGGCAAGAGACAATTTTGGGTCGGTATTTAGATTTCCAGAAGTGAATCGCTATGGCACTCTTCTAATTAGGAGAGAGAAAAGTGATAAGTGTTATACAGGGTGAATTTTAAATAAGTGCAAATATTTTAGGGGTAGTATATTTCGACCCCAGAAACACAATTATGAGTTCTTTTTCGCGAAATTTTTTTTTTGAAAATTTGGAATTTTTTGAAAACCAGTGGTTCTCAAAATTTTAGCAAAAAATTATTTTTTTGGAAATTTTCAGTAAAATATCTCGTTTATTTTAGATTTATGTGAAAAACGGTAAAGAGGAAATATGTTTCTTTTGTCGAGATCTACCAGCCCTGAAAATATTTGCACTTATTTAAGACTCACCTTGTATAACCATTTAATCTGATGCGATTTTAGGCGCCTGGGAAAATACTTGCTTTTTTTCTTTGTTCAATACATCTCATTGTACTGAGCTTTTTGAATGGAAACTCTTCGTACACACGAAAATGGGTACCCAAAGCCAGACCTTGTCGACACTGTCTATCTCATATATAACAACTAATATGGGGGTATTCCCTAATCCCACTTTCAAATGACATATTTCAAAACATTTGTTTTCCTATTGGGCTGAATTGATTTCGCGTAAACTTATTTCTGACTGCTCAGTAATAAAAAAATCTATTAATCTATTTGTTGCAAAGTTTTTGGTTATTGATACAATAAATATATTTTTAGGGTACATTTTGAACCGTTGAGCAGCAAATCAAATTCCAATAAAGAAGATCCCAATGTAAAACCAAAAAGTGACGACATTTTTGGCGATCTGCTAGGTTCGCAAGGTTATTCCTTTACAGCTAAGAAAGATAACATGCCTAGAACGATAAATGCAATGAGAAAAGAAGAAATGGCTGTTTATATGGATCCCGAAAAATTAAAAGTTATGGAATGGGTAAATATACAATATATTCTGGGTTTCAAATCTATATAGTGATGTGTGTTGACAGAAAGAAGGAAAAAAGAACAATATTAGAGCTTTGTTGTGCTCAATGCATACTATTCTATGGGATGGCACTAAATGGAATAAATGTGAAATGCATCAACTAGTCTCGAGTACCGATGTGAAGAAAGCGTACAGGAAAGCGTGTCTTGCAGTTCACCCTGATAAGGTAACATAATATTTTTGTATTTACTAAAGATTGCTCATAAAAATATTAAATTTGAGAAAAGAAATATTTTACTATCAACCAGGCCAAGGCATTCGACACGGTGGATCATGGAAAATTAATAGAAATCCTTGAGAATTCTGGTATACGAGGCACATCTCTCAAACTGTTTAAAAGTTATTTATGTGACCTCACAACCAAAGCGTAAAAATTGGTGAAACTACAAGTGCAGAGACTGAGGTTGAATACGGGGTTCCACAGGGAACCGTTTTGGGCCCGATATTGTTTATACTTTATATAAATAATGTGTTCAACATCGTCTCTTCTGGGGAACTATTATATTTTGCTGATGATTCTGCAATAATCTACAGAGGAAAAAGTTGGAAAACACTTAAAAGAATTGTCGAAATTGATCTTCAAAAAATTTTTCAATGGTACAGTAACCATATCCTTACCATTAACTTTGAGAAAACTTATTTCATGCCCTATGGGTGTTACCGCGACTCCCTTCCAGAGTATAATGAAATCTTCATTCAAATAAACGCAACTACTACTATCTCAATAAAATCCAAGTCTAAAATAAAGTACTTAGGCGTCATGTTAGACTCTCATCTAAAGTGGAATGAGCATACCAACTATATTTCAAAGAATTAAAATATTATTTTGACATTCCCTATTTAAAGACACTTTATCTAGCGCTTGTGCAGCCACATTTAACATATGGCATAATAGTTTGGGGTGGTGTACTTGATGTTCATGTTAAAGTATTAGAGAATATTCAAAAATGGATACTAAAAGTTATATATAACAAAAACCGATTATATCCAACTGATTTATTGTTTGAAGAATCCAAAATTTTTGACATAAGACAACTATACGTGCAAAGTATAGCCCTAAGGCAATACAAGAAAAAAGACACCCTTGAATCCATCCAACATGAGCATTACACCAGACAAAAAACTCTAACAGGTACTCTCCCGAAGATCAATACCTCATTAGCACAAAGATATTTTACATATATTAGTTCAAACTTACACAATGAGCTACCACCTAGTATAAAAACTCTAAATTCTATTAATCTATTCAAATCAAGATTAAAAATATGGCTACTAAATCAGGGAAGAAAGAAAATCAATGCCCTTACGAATAAAAAGTATGGATAATTAATATCTACACTTTTTTCTAAAAATAAATTATTTAAGTAAAAAAAGCAATTTAAAAAGTCTTATAATTAAGTGAATAAAACAGAAATAATTATAACCCAATTCAGATCCTATTCCCGAACATGACTTTATTCCTGGCTAGAAATAAAAAATCTTATTTTAACACAAAAATCCTGATCTAGAAAAAAAAATTAACTTTGTCATTTCTTTATCCCCCTTATCTGTTTGTATACTTGTTTATTTTCTTCATTGCTAAATGGAAATAGTTTTCTCACCGACAAGATTTATTTCTTTGGTGAGCAACTTAGTTTATTTATCAAATTAGAAAATGTATAACTAAGGAATAGCTTTATTTATTTTTATTTTCTTATTTTTCAGGAACTTTAGTTTTATTTTTTTACTTACTTTTTTTTGATAAATAAACTTTACTTTACTTTACTTTACAACACGTTCTATGATTAAGCCGATTTTGATCGCTGATCTTATTAAGTCGGGGTGAGAGAAATGTGACGGTGTACTGTTGCGGCGTTGCCACATTTCGCCGGTACGCCTTTCCCTATCAAGTAAAATCACGATCGTAAACCGCTTATTTTTAAAAGATTTTTTTTTTAAAACGTAACTAGATAAAAAACAGAATAGAAGCTATGAATTCAAGGGGCCTTCAGGAAGAAGGCTGGACAGACAGAAATCTGTGGAAGTTGAGAAGCGGGAGACGAAGAATATCGTAAATATCCGCAATATATGTATATATAACTAGATAAAATAATTAGATATATTTCTAAGCATCTGAAATGGAATTAAATATGAAATGGAATATCGTTAGGGTGTCCATTTTTTTATAACGAGAAAACGTCAGTAATCGCCATAATTTGAAAACTCAACTTTTTAACAGATAACACGCGATAACTCAAGAACGATGTTTAAATAAGAAAAATTCGATAGCTTGTTTTTTTTTCATTTAAAATTTTAAAAAATACTTTTAGTGCATAGCAATTTTTAGCAATCGTCTAACTTTTTTATTTATAAAGATTTTCACATACTGTCTGCGAAGAAAATAAGCAGAAATATTGCGAAAGTTTTTGAAGAAAACTACAATTAATAATGTCTAATGGATTTCGAGATATCGATTTTTGAATTCAGAGTTCTAATAGCGCGACCACTGTCAAACACCAACTCAATTCCACTTAGTTGTACCAAAAGAGCAAGTGTTTCTAACTGGCAGTTAAAAATTTACAAGCTATAGGGAAAATTACAACGACTCAACTATAAGTAAACAAGTAGACAAAGTATCGCTAGCCGTAATTAAATCGTGAAGCTGAACGCGTGATGTACACCCATCCCTAGAACTTTAAGTACTGATTGGGTATTGGGTCGATCGGTCGACCGCAACGAATCAAAAAAAAATGAAAGAAATTTATCCCCTTCCACGTCTCTTAGCAATGTGCACAGTTTCTCGGTTTATTTGATACGTTTGGCGACGTTCTCTCTTTGTTCAGAACATTATAAACGCAGTGTACTCTTCTTACATACGGATATTTCGTCCCAAAACTAACCTTTGTCGGGCCTTAGTATAGTCTTACAACAATCGTTTAACGTTACGTTGTAGTTATTTATCTAATATTCGTTTTATGTGGGGATGTATCGGAGATCAGTTCATTTTATTTAGAAAATTTCAAGTACGTTCCGAAATAATCGAGCGCGTTCCGATTTTATTAATTTCAAATATGTTTATGTGATATTTTTTGTTGATTTGCTCTTTTAGTTTCTGTGATATCTATTATTTTTATTTATTTTTTCTTAATTTATCTCAGTTAACACTCTCTCATACAATTCTGTTAGTTCAGGTTGTGGTTCAGGATAGTACCCCTGTGTGTCTCTATATAATTTACATTTACTATCGGGGAGGTATTTTTTTTTTATTTCTGAGTACATGTAAGACATTTCAATTTTTGATAAATGTTTAATGGTCTAATTGTTTAAATTCTGTGTGGGTAGGACACAGAAGACATTTCGATTTTTGAGAATTATTCCATTATTGTACTTATATTGTATTGTAACCCAGTTTTTTGAATCCCCGTAGAACGAAAAAGTACAATAAGAATAGCCAAAATTTTAAATGAATTCTGTTACTATAGAAAATATCATCAGTGAAACGTGATAACCTGCTAACTCCATTTTTGATTTTAAGTAAATAATACGTTTAATACATCGTTTTTACGTAATTCTTTTAACGAAATGTTGAGTTTGATTGTTCCCCAACAAATATTATTGGTATCCTTTTATCATATTAACGCATGAATATACTTGTTACATGTGTACATATTTTTTTGTACGGTTTCTTTTCTCTCCTCTAAAATTAGGAATAATGGAGTTATCAGTTTATCACATTTCACCGACGATATAATCACTGATTTAAATTATAATTTTGTTACAGCAAGTCGGAACCGAAAATGAAAATCTCGCAAAACTCATATTCATGGAACTTAACAATGCTTGGAGTGACTTTGAAAATGATAAGTCCCAACAGAATATGTTTAATAGTTAAAGTTTATCGAACTTGTTATGTAGTCATTCCATTCGACATTACTTTAGGTTTAAAGTGCTTGCAAAAAAACATTATAATGTATTTTAGAGCCAAAGGTCGTGATTCTTTTGAAAGTTACTAATTCGTTTTTAATTTTTAACATTTGGTACTTACATAGTTTTATGTATAATAATGTAATATAGAACTTTTATTTGAAAAGAAATCACAATCTAGGTTCTAGGTGATAGTAGGGATTTAAGAAGCAATGTTTTCGTTAACTATAGATGTATTTACACAGACATGTACAGGGTAGTTCATCCAAGTGACGAACTCAATTTATTTTTTTTAGAAATTATGTAAATAATTTTAAATTTATTTCATTAAACTTTGAAGGTTATTTGTTACTACTAGCTTTTACGTCCCACTAGTCAACTTGCATACCCAACAATGTTGCCGTTTGCTGTCCCTTAATTTCGCAGTTCTGCCCGCATATGAACGATAATCGATCGGGTATTTCACGTGCATTCTAAACAAAAAAAACTTACCCCTGATACAAAACAAAGCAATCAAATCACGCGTACGGCGTGTTTTATTTCTATTACATATTTACAGGTATTTTTAAAAAATAAAAACAGCTCTAAAAAAATAAAAAAGTTGTATACTTGTGGGACACGAACCTGGGACCTCTCGATCCTGAAGCCACGGCCTCACCAATGAATCCACAGCTGCTTGCGAAATTGGCTATAGCTAGGCTTTAGGGTTGATTCTCACTATACCTTCCGTTTCCATTCCATACCCGTTCCGTATTTTTTATTGTATTGACAATATACGTAAGCTTCCGTTCCGTATCAGTTCCATACTTTTTATTGTACAATTTATGTCATTACGAAAGTTTTATTTTAAAAATTTGTATCTTTTGAAAAAGGTAAAATTAACCAAAATTTTAACAGAGCTGGTACAAATGTAAGAACCTGACAACACTGTTTCCGATACGCTTCAGTCCGTCCGCCAAAAAAATGTATGGAAGGGAAGGATATGGAACGGAAGGGAAACGGAACGGATAGTGTACATTGTCCTATTCATTTACATGATATAATATTTTATGTAAACGGAAGGGAAACGGAAGGGAGCTGATATGGAAGGTATAGTGAGAATCAACCTTCCCTTTCCGCCGTTCTTAAAACCGTTTATAAAATAAGGCGACAGCAAACGGCAACATTGGTGGGTATGCCAGTTGACTAGTGGGACGTAGAAACTATTTTTGTTTCTGGTGGTCAGACTTGCACTGTTAGATTTTTTAAAGAAATTAAACGTGATAATTCACCAAGGTAATATAACTTTAATTTAAAAATATTTTTCTTTCTCAATATTATTATAGAAATAATATTTGCGAAGAGCTCTTGGATGAATTATCGTAATAGAGGGTGTTGTTTAAGTTAAAACGCAAATAAATGAATTTTAATTTAAATGTACAGGGTGTCCCAATATTCCGTGGGCATGGAACTATTGCGTATTTTTGGAATCAAAATAAGTTCATTGGACGCAATTTACCTCTATATAAAAGTGTTTTGTTTGTCCGCTAGAGGGCATCAAACTTTAAAAAAGTAAACACATTTTTTAAGATATTTCAGGAACCTTTAGTCCGATTTGAATGAGATATGGGGTGCCTATGTTTTGCTAAGTGCTTTAACATTTGACTTTTACAAAAATCAAGAAAAATACGGGAAGAGTGAAAACTACTACCACTCCTACATAAATTTTACTATAAATATTTTCCAACTGAACCGACGACCGATTTATTTTTCTGAAATGGTCTCTCTAGTATTTACTAAATTGTTTGTCTCTTGTAAAAAAGCCACATCGCACACTTTTTCAGGAAAAAATTTTTGGAGAATTTATTTTTCCAAAGCAAACCTACAAAATATACAGCGAGTTGCACTATTCCGTGGACATAGAACAAGTGAGTATTTTTTGAATCAAAAAAGTTCATTGGACACAATTTACCTCTATATAAAAGTGCTTCGTTTGTCCGTTAGAGGACATCACAAAAAATATACTAGAAGGTTAATTAATTTAAAATTTATTAATTTTCTTAAGCTTATTGTCAAATATAATTTGTGGTACTAACATTAAATTACATGTCTTCGCTAACTAGATTATTAGATCATTAATAGATTTTATTCGCCTCTATAGCAAAAAACATTTTTTGAAAGTCACCTTCGGAAAAATATTTTTTTCCTCAAAAAGTATGCACTGTGGCGTTTTTTTTTGGCAAGAGATAAAAAATGTAGTAAATACTATAAGGACCATTTTACAAAAAAAATCAGTTGTCGGTTGAGTTGGAAAATATTTATAATAACATTTATGTAGGGGTGGGGGTAGTTTTCACCCTTTTCGTACTTTTCCTTGATTTTTGTGAAAGACAACGGTCCAATTCCTTCAAGTTCTTTGTTCCTACTACTCTAGTGGCGGAAATCTAACTGTTACGCTCGGTGGGCTCTGACTCGGTTGGCTAGATCTTGCCACGCCCACTCGGTGCCCACTGAGCGAGTATATAAACGCTCAAATTGTAGATTATAGTTTAGTTTTTAATCATCTGCTGATGATGCTAACATGGTTAGCGAAACGCGCGCCCTGTGTAAAAGTAAAAGTGTTTTGGTGTATTGTGGTGATTTAATGTTTTAAAACATACACACCCAAAATCTCAATCAAATCGGGTTAACGGTTCTTAAAATATCTGAAAAAATGTTTTAATGTTTGATACCCTCTAACGGACAAACAAAGCATTTTTGTATAGAGGTAAAGTGTGTCCAATGAACTTATTTTGATTCCAAAAATTCGACGCATGAATTTTGCAGCTCGAGACGAAGTCGAGAGCTGCAATCATGCTGAGTGCAACAAAATAATATGTCTTTTGCACATGTTGCACACAACATTTTTTCTACCATCGAATTGGAATTCTTATTCAAATGTTTATTAAAAAAAAATTACAGTAATTTACGGAATAATATTACCACTCACAATGACACTATATGTCGCAGTTTGAAAAATTCATTAAGGTAATTGATGACAAACTTCATTTCCAGTGGAGGTCTCGGGTTCTTATTCTTCACTTAAAACTCTTTTCCAGAATGTTGCTGCGAGGTGTCCAGTAGTGATTTTATTTTTACAAAAATTTACAAATTTTTTCTCCTTAGTTAAACTTGTTATTAATGTCAAGGTGTTTTTTGCACAAAATCACAAAAAATAGGTTATTTTTTGCACTAGTGTAAAAAATTTGACTTTTAATACATAGATAGTGTAAAAAATAGCTACTTTTGCACGATCGCAGAAAAAATATTTTCACGACGATGTTGAAGAGTGTCCAGAAAATAGGATATTTTGTGAATGAAAAAGCAGCATTGAATCAACAAAGTCCACAAATAAAAAAATGGAACCCATTGATGTATTAAACTCTAAAATAATTAATCATTATTTTTGAAATAAACATATTATTTCTTTAATTTAAAAAAAAACTCTAAATATTTTAACCTTGGTATAGACTACTTGAACACACCCTTTATATTATGTTTATGATATTATTTGTTAATACACATCAATATTTGATCAAAGGTATAATATATAGATATTAAACGTAAGTAATGTTACACTGAAAAAAATTTTTTATCTGTTTTAACAGTGTCTTATTTATTTAACTATATAATTTTCCTTTTTATTTATTACTATTATTATTCTGTTTAGACTATATGAACGTTTTGTTAATGATAAAGAAAATAAATGTTATTCAAGAGTATTTTGTATTTGTGTATCATTAAAGTTTAAAAAAATAATATAACTTTTTTCATATTATTAAATTTAAATTTTATAACAAGCAAATTTAGAAACATGACTGAAATTATTATTCATAATAATAAACTATTAGGTGTTAGTAGAATATCAGAAGAATAATCAGAAATAAATTGCCTATACTTCGGTGCATACTTTTCATATTGTGATTTGATGACAGCTGTATACCAAAAAATACCATACTACCGAAAAACAATGGCACTAGTGTAAAAAATTTGACTTTTAATACATAGATAGTGTAAAAAATAGCTACTTTTGCACGATCGCAGAAAAAATATTTTCACGACGATGTTGAAGAGTGTCCAAAAAATAGGATATTTTGTGAATGAAAAAGCAGCATTGAATCAACAAAGTACACAAATAAAGAAATGGAACCCATTGATGTATTAAACTCTAAAATAATTAATCATTATTATTTCTTTAATTTAAAAAAAACTCTAAATATTTTAACCTTGGTATAGACTACTTGAACACACCCTTTATATTATGTTTATGATATTATTTGTTAATACACATCAATATTTGATCAAAGGTATAATACATATATAGATATTAAACGTAAGTAATGTTACACTGAAAAAAATATTTTATCTGTTTTAACAGTGTCTTATTTATTTAACTATATAATTTTTTCCTTTTTATTTATTACTATTATTATTCTGTTTAGACTATATGAACGTTTTGTTAATGATAAAGAAAATAAATGTTATTCAAGAGTATTTTGTATTTGTGTATCATTAAAGTTTAAAAAAATAATGTAACTTTTTTCATATTATTAAATTTAAATTTTATAGCAAGCAAATTTAGAAACATGACTGAAATTATTATTCATAATAATAAACAATTAGGTGTTAGTAGAATATCAGAAGAATAATCAGAAATAAATTGCCTATACTCCGGTGCATACTTTTCATATTGTGATTTGATGACAGCTGTATACCAAAAAATACCATACTACCGAAAAACAATGGCGTCGTAGATAGCTTGGAAATAAAGATTGATGTCATCTCTCTATGTAAAATTATATGTGTCTTCAATCGTCATTTCAAAGCCATCTAGACGCCGATTTATTTCTATCATATGGTACCTTAAGGCCCCCACAGACGTCGTTCTTTTTTAGCAATTTTACCCGCACGGGTAAAACAGTACGATTAAACACGAACAACGACTTCGTCCACACATAGGCCATGATACAAGGAGGGTTAGATAAGATACTGCGCATGTAGTTGGCGGAGCTTAACAGAAAATTACTACCCTAGTGACGTCATGCGCGCGGAGAACAGATTTGCGACCGCCAAGTATCTTATCTAACCTTCTTGTATCATGCACATAGGCGTTGTTTCGTTCAGTTTGTTTGAAATTGCGGGCAAAATCATTGGTGATGGCAAAAACATTGGTTGCCGGAATTGCTATTAAAATAAAATATTCTAAAAAACAACGTTCCAAATGGGCTAAAGAATGGTTACTCAAGACAATTTTCATATGCTAATAAAAATATCTTGTTAATAAAATATCTTCGTAAGCTTTATTTTTTTATCTCTATCAGAATACTCCGTAGATTTAACCTTCCACAGGCACGGATGGCTTTTATACAGTTCTATGAACTCAATTACAAATGGCTTGTTGTAATTTCTTAAGTCAGTCATTGTAAAAACTACAGCAATATATTTTTATTTAAGATAAAAATACAACATTTTAAAATCACTCGCTACTCAAAACTAACAATAATTATTGTTTGTGTGAGATTGAAGTGATTGGACACTGATAAAAACCGTCCTTCTTAATTGCTTTCCCACCACACACTGACAGACTTGAACGAAGGCGTTTAAAACGGACGGTTAAAATCAAGCAGTGGCAGATATTTTTGAACGCCGGCCAAAAAGGACAGTTTTTGGCCACACACTGACGCATCTTATCCGTACCGTTTTAACCGGGCGGGTAAAATTGCCAAAAAAGAACGACGTCTGTGGGGGCCTTTACGGTGCAATATGATCGAGGCATCAGAGACGGCTTTAATCTGAAAATCACCGTCATTTTATATGGCGAACATCAGTGATCGTCTTTTCGACGCAAACAGGAAGCTGTTTTTTCGACCATACGGGAGATAAATGGAATTTAAAACGGTGCATTTCTTATTAATGGTAAATATTAAGGTGCCGTTACACGGCGCGTGGTTCGCCGAGCCTGAAACAAAAAATTTCGCGCCGCACTCCGTGTGATGGGTTGGTGCGACGATCTTCGGGCCACGGACCAGGTATATGTGCAGTTAGACGGCGCGTGGATCGCCGAGCCTGAAACAAAAAATTCGCGCCGCATGAATGGGTCGGTGTGAATGGGTCGGCACGCCGATCTTCGGTCGGCGCGTCCTTCCCGTCGACTGGCAGTAAATTTCAAAGCAAACGCGCCGTGCGAGGTCTTCACCAGTAATTCTTTTAAATCCAGTTAATTTTATTTGTTACATAATTTATTTATTTTTTTAAATTATAACTCCATTTTATGCAAACATACATAATTTGATATTAGCTTAAAAAAATCTATAAATATTACATTAATTAGGTATAAAAATTACTGATAAATACAGGGTATACCAATATAATATACCATGTTATTGTTTAAAATTATTATTTGTCCTAAATGCTGTATAAGGATATACTAGTATAGATAGATATAGTTTATCAGTTCTAAGTATAATAATATAAGTTACATACAAATACCCCCAAGGGTGTAGAGCATGTCAAAAATGTTGACTATTACTAGAAGGGTGAGAAGCACTATATACATTTTGCTGAGGTGATTTATGTATCTGTAATAATTGTATTTGATACTTAATTTATACTTAAGCTATAGAAATATTAATTCATAAAGTTTTGTACAATTATGCTATTTAAAATTTGTATAGCTATACTAATTTATTGGCGGTGGTAATTGCCGATGATTATAACAATATATTATAGGTACCAATTTACCCCTCAGTGCGATTAGTTCAATCACAAATGAACTGATTTATAGCCGGCCAGGTATTAACCGGTACGACAAAAAATTGTTTACTTTGGACACAGTAGGTATGTGATACATTTGATTATGTAACCTACCATATCTATCGAAAAACGGAGATTCAACATGTCTTGGTCGAACGAGACTATATCTGAGTTTTTACCCCTATATGAAAAAGAACAAATAACTTGTAACCCCAGAAATAATAATGCACATAAAAATAGAAATGAAATACACGACGGCTGCCTGAGAATAGGTACATCAAAACTTGAGTATCAATTGCACCATGAACGAATTAAAAAATTAATTAATTAAAGAATTAAAAAAGGAGAGTTCTGTTGTTCTAGTCTTTTTAGTTCCTAAAATACAGGGCGAATTTTAAAATGTTGCATTTTTCGATTCCATCGTATATCGGTTATCTTATAACTTATCGAAAAGGTGAAAACTCAGTCTCGTTTAGTTTTTTACTAGAATCCAGTGATGTTAACTAGTTTCGCTGATAGTTCTCATTTTCGAAATCTGACTTCTATTTTTTAAATGAGACACCCAGTATATTATTTTTTTATATTATTTGCCTTGCTATGGGCTTTCTGAAAATATGATATACTCTAAAATAATATTTTCATAAATAAGGCAAAAAAATATTATTTAACTTTTGAACATAAATAACCCTAGTTAAAAAAAGTATTATTATCTAATTTAATTTAATTTAACCAGATGATTTTGCTTTCCATCTTGTTATCTTAATAAGTGGCCGGCCATAGGTCCAGCGTTAGTGTGTCGATCTGCGGAGCGGAAGGTACTGGGTTCGATCCCCAGCCAGTACGGTCGCTTTATTTATTTAAATAAAAATATTTATTTATCTAAATAGAGCGACCAACAAGCCGCCACCTCAAGGAAGGCAATGGCAAACCACCTTGAGTATATTTGCCTTGTATAGCCTTTCAAATAGTGCCATTCGGATTTGGCGATAAACTGTAGGTCCCGTGTACTTGTGAAACACTGATGACACACATCACAAGTACATGCGAGAGGTAGCCGACGATATATATAGAGTATGGCACTGTAAGAAGATCTTAATAAACGGGTCTATGTTAAAAAGTTATATAATGTATTTTTTGTCTCTGTCTCTCGGTCGGGCGTGAGATCGCAAGTGCGAAAATACGCATTGGCGCGTCCTGGCTCGACCGCAAGCAAGACGCCGCACGGTGGGGTATTAGCACTTAGCATGAAAAAGGTGATCGAAAATCGAAAAAGCAAATGTGTTTAAGATTTTCCAAAAAAAGATAAATGATAAGTTAAATCATGTCTGCAATGAATGGCGTTGCTATGGATGTGTTTAGTTGCATTCATTTGTTTCAACGAAAGGTCACAGTCATGCGGTCAAAGTTGTTACTTCTCACAGATAAGAGGAAAATGGCTAAATTTTATGTCTAAAATTATAAATTGTTTTTGTTCTTGTGCTCTTTTTACGTTTATATTATTGTTTTGATTGAAAATGGCTCAGCAAGCTGCAGGTATCTATTCTACAAAAACGTATTATTAATTTTGATATTCTCTATACTAACGATTTTTTTTGCAACTAAAAGTTGGGCGTTCAGAAAATTTGATTAAATTTGTGACATTTTTATTATACTTAGAGATTTAGTTGCGCATTTCGAAGAATTCAGCATATTGTATATATACGTTTTACTTAGTAAACATTGGGCTTTCATACAGTAAAATAAAATACTGCGACTTTTTGCGACTTTGCTGATAAAATGAGAAAAACATTCTTGGTTTCCTCTAATTTGCCAATCAGTGATATACTAATGCGAGGTGTAAACCGGGATGGAATTGTTGTGTACAAAGCGATCGCATTAGTGCCATTAGCAGTATAACACAATTTGGCATTAGTAGCGACTTTAGTGGTATGGGCATTGCTCGCGGATCAGTCGTAGCATTAGTAGTATTAGTTGCGATATTACTACTGGTACTAGTGGCATTGTCCGTGGAAACACTGGAACAGTAATTTTTCTTTCTTTTTATAGAATCGACGAATTATCCTTTATTTTGTTCATATTATTTCCTCTTTAATTGAAATTAGCAATAATTTATATTAGGTCTATATAAAAAAATTTCGATCAACTATTTGTGTCAAATACCCCACTGTGCGCCGTGTAATGGCACCTTTAAACTTAGGCACAGGCTCTGGCACAGGAAAGAAATTTCTGCCTGAATCGCTTTTTTTGTAATATAACATTTTTTAACGAACGGAAATCAAGCTAATACCAGCTTTATTCGGGTTCTTGTTATTACCGATTCTGAACCGTCCTAGAACTGTGATGCGTATGCGCAGAAGGAAATATGAAGACATTATTTCATTTGCGCATGCGCTGCAGAGTTCTAGGACGGTTCAGAATCGGTAATAACAAGAACCCGAAAAAAGCTACCGTATGATCGAAAAAAAGAATGAAATGAAGATCGCTGTCATTTTATGTAAAGTTATCATGGTAAAATCGCTGTCATCATATATGTAAAGTTATATGGGCAATCGATCGTCATTTCTAAGCCAACTGGACGCCGGGTTTTTTCGATCATACGGTATTTACTAGTTGCCTATCCTACATCTTGTTTTAATTTTAATTGTGGTTAACCTCAACAATTCAATTTTGTTTTTTATTTTTTATTCTCATTTTAAATATTAAAAGATATTAGCCATACAAAAATTAAAATCTACAAATATAAAGAGATAAAAAGGTACGGAGATATATTTAGAGAATGATATGCACAAAATTTCCTTTATTATTTCAAATTGAAGGTTTTTTGGTGTTAAACATTGGCTTTATATAGTTAAATATTTGAACAAAAATAAAGATAAGTAAAATTATTTTGTATTCATATTTTATTTATTGTAGGAGTATACACGGTCTTTTTTTTCTTTTACTGCAACTATAACTAATATATCATCAAATTTATAATGGCTTCAAGGTAAGTTTTACTTTATTTTGTAATGAAAATAATATTTTATGTTGTTACATGTTACTACTTTTTAGATTGATAAATTAGTAAAAACATACAAGTCTTTATCTAGCGTATCTGCTTTAAGTGCTGGACAAATTCAATCTCCAAATATAATTAGCACGACTTGGTCCCAAAGGAACATTGAAAAAGGAAAATCGGCTAAATTTAGCTCTACAATTCTGCTAAACAATTTTGAAAAAGTGGGAGAAATTTTACCAATTGATATATCTACAGAGTAGGTATTTTGTTAAATCTATTAATTTGGGAATAAAAAATTATGGTAAAATAATTACAAGTGGAGTAGTGAGTAGGTATATTATGAACACCCCATGGATAAAGAAAGAACAGTCTGTACAGTGTTCCTTAATAACATGTTAATATTTAAGGAGGAGATTTTTGGACCTATTTTAAGAAAAAAAATCTTCATATGAATGTATGTCTTAATATATCTTAACTTTTGAGATACAGGGCGGTAAAACTTTCTGAAAAGAAACCTTTTCATAAACTCTTTTAGGTTAGAGGTTATTATAATTATCTTTATGAAATTTCATACACGTCTTCTATGCATAAAACTATATTTTTTTTGGTGCACAAAATTTTTTTGTTGTATTTCTTAATTTTCATCCAATGCTCATAGACACAAAAACAGTTTCCACAAATGGTCAAAAACTATGCGTCCGACGAAAAAATTCAGCAGATGTAAGTTGTTTAGAAATGAATGAAGATTTTCAAAATATTTTTTATTTGAAGTCAATGGCGTACCATTTTTTCTTTCAGAAATATTCAATGCAAAACCGGTATGGACGCCTCTGGTTGATATAAATAAAATTGTTAGTAAATTAAAACAGGCGATTTGATGAATAGAAAACGTGTACCAAGTTTCACGAAGATATCTGTAAAGGAGGGTCCACATTTAGTAACATATTATATAACATTGCTATTTAACAAGCTACATGTAACATGTTAAAAAACCGGGAGCCGTCCACATTATAGTTTTCGTAATCATGAATCGTTTTGACGAGAAAGAGGTTCTGCTCGCAGCAGCGGCGTGCGTAATAACTTTTGAAGAAAGAGAAAGAAAGTCGAGAAAAAGGCGGTTTTGAGTCCGCAAGATCTAGATATAGTTGAACTCAATTAGCTTACCTTTTCAATACCTGCCTCGGCTGTTCTCGTGGTGTGTTTCTGTCATTTAAAAACATTTATTAATAACATAAAAGCAAACCATTTTTAATTATCCACTTCATCTAAACCAGTACCTGATTTGCATTTCTTTTGTTCCCTCTGGAACTGACCTATTAGATAACGCCTCGGATAACATTTTTTTCTAAACTTTTTCTTTTTCCAAATACATACTTCTTGCAATTTTTAACCGTGCATGATGCTTTTTTCTATTTCACTTTAAATGAGGGACTACGGATATCCCATTACACTGTATGATCTCTATACAACTTAATTACTTGACAAGTCTGCTCTTGGCTCTACTCCATTACTATAAGAACAATACGATCGAAAAAAATGGCGTCAGCGATGGCTATGAAATGAAGATCGCTGTCATTCTATATGGAAAATTATATGGGGAATGTCATCGATCGTCATGTCCAAGCCAACTGGGCGCAGTTTTTTTCGATCTTACGATATTATTGACCAGTAAATAAACAAACCAATACCAGTTCACCACACTAAAATTCTGTCGCGTGCGTCCATGAAAATATAAGCGGCTAAACTAGAAATTTAGCAAGTCTGGACGCATTGTTTCATGTTACAATAGCAGTGTAAACAACATCTTTTGATCTTTACCGACTACAAATGAATAACATCTAGCAAGTTATATAGCAGCGAAATTAGCTAAATATGACTAAAAACATGTAACATGTTATATAACTTTGCTATATAGCAGTGTTATATAGCAAGTGTGGACCGTCCTTAATAACATCTCAGTTGTTATGAAAAAAAGTATTTTTTTTTTAAATTTACCACCCTGTATCTCAAAAGTTAAGACGTTTAGGACACACATTTATATGAAGTTTTTTTCTTATAATATGTCCAGGAAACACCCTCTTAATTAGCATGTCATAAAGGAACATCCTGTATATGGAATATGAAAAATTATTATACCTACAAACGCTAGGTACTTGATTTTTGGCATCCAGATACCAAATGGCATTACTTTTGTGTGAATGGTTTTTGATAAAAGTCAATAATATAGATTTTCGTCCACCCTGTATAAGAAAATTACTTGCAGGGAAAGCCAAAAAAATCTTATTTAATAATATTATTTATTTAAAATTTGCAATTTGTAATTAAATTTTGAGGTAAGAGAATGAATATTTAGGAACATACTTTTATTTAGATTATATTAGACTGCATCAAGGTAAAGTCTGTTAAAGAAGAGAATACATGACAGTGACGAGTAACAAGTAACAGGTAACATATCATTTTGTGGATGTCATCTGTCTAATTCTTCTCTGGCCTGTTGACTCTAAAAATTAGTATTTTGTGCGACAACTGGGCATAATGGCGATTTTTATGGTTCTTTATTAAAATAGACCCAACTGTTACATTTTTCTGAGAAGCTTGTAAAGAAACAAATTCATTCCTGTAGAAATGGTAAAAATAAGAAAAAACATTCTAAACCCCTAGTCTACACTGTCTAAACCGCTTAATAGTGACAATTTTTTTAAAAATCTATATTCTTTGACAAGTTTTTTAGTTTTCAGGATTCCACTGGTCTTGGTCTTGCAGTGTAATAAGTAGTCTTGCTGCAAGACTCTTGCAAGTCTTATTTTTTTAATAGATTTTTACTAGAGGCACTTTCTACATAGATAATCTTTAAATAAATAGTATTTTTCGTTATTTGATGCAAATAAAATTTTAAAGGAAGAATTATTAGAATATTTGTTTGATGAAAATTTTTATTTTTCAATACCGGGTGCGTCTCGAAAGTGGCTCACCCCCAATGACTTTTTTATTTTTTCAGATAGAAAACGAGATTTGGTATGTTAGTATGTGACATAAATTAGGATTGACTGAGTATTCAATTGTTTTTGTTGATTTCCTGTTTCATCGGAAATGACTAAAAACTAAAACTTTTGATTTTTAAATTGCACCCTCGGTATATTTCTACTTTATTTGATAGAAAATGACACAATGAAATGAATAGAATAACATACCGTATGTCAACTTTTAACATTTTTGTTTAAAAAAATCGTATTTTAAATTTCAATCTAGAGTGCCATCGCTGTTTTTAATTAAAACACTAATTTTTAATCAAGGAGCCTTGGAAAAATAGATTTGATCGCCTAATGTTTTTATACCGATATACCGGGTGCGTCTTGAAAGTGGCTCACCCCTATAACTTTTTTATTTTTTCAGATAAAAAAACGAGATTTGGTATGTTAGTATATGACATAAATTAGGATTGATTGACATATTTGTTTTCGGTCACTTCCGGTTTCACCGGAAATGACTACAACTTTTGATTTTTAAATGGCACCATCGACATTTTTTTACTTTATTTGATAGAAAATGACACTCTAAATAGAATGACATATCATATATCAACTTTTGACATTTTCGCATATGGTTTATTTGAAGTTATAACATGCGGTTCATAACGACAATTTTACTTGAAATACCAAGTGTGTGGTATCAAATTATTCGTAAAAAAATGCTTTTTCCAAATATGATAACGAGCCACCCTCCTTCCATTTGAAAAAATTGAGATATGATTAAAAATACAATATGGGCATCTTTTAACCGGCCAGGACAAGACTTTCGAGCCGTCTGCAAAAGATCTAGCTCCCGGTTAAAATCCCTCGGTTTCAGAAATATCGACTCAGGACTCTATCTATTGGTGCAGCTCCATTCAAAAGCAGAGAATTTTTTCTAAACCATTTATGTTCAGATCTTCGTATCCTAGGATAGCTTTACTATTGGTCATAGTTTTATAGATATAGCTGCAATTTTTTAATTTTTATTAATTTTGATTTCTTATATTTTAGATCGCTTTCTCAGATATCTAAATCAAGTAAATTAAAAGCGGTTATTCGAGAAAATGATACTAAACAATATTTAGAGGTTTGGCAAAGCAATACTTTAATACGAGTAGTAGATTTGACGTCGTTGGATATACACGGATCTGTTTATACCGACAGTACCTATTTAAAGAAACAAATATTTCAAATCACGTTGATTATTTGTTTTTAGTCGAATTTGGAACATTTGAGTTTTCTCCTGATGAAACAAAGTTGATATATATTGCTGAAAAGAAAAATCCAAAAAGCGAACCTTTTTACAAGAGAAAGAAACCTGAGGAACAAAAGGAGAATAATGGTGGAGATGCCCCAAAGCCGGCACCAAAGGTAATTTGTATGGGTAATATTTTGTAATGTATGTTATACCTATGTGTAGGCTTGGTGCAGTTCAGTTGATTTCAAAAAATTCCGACCGCGGCGCTGTATACGGCGGAAATAAGAAATTTTCGCTATGTATTTCGCGCCGTCCCGGGTACAGTTCATGTTGATCGCATTAAAATAATATTGAAATCGTGGCTTTGTCATAATATTTAACTATTTTAGTTTTTTGCTAGTGCAGTTATTGAGACTATAAAACACTCAGGTAGGAGGTTTGTGTGATGTAACGCCATTTCGGGTAGTAAAAAATAAGTGAAAAAGAATTCGAACTAGGCGTCGTGTTGTGTTTTCAAGCCAATTCCAAAAGTTAATAAAATTGCTGAAAAACTGTTAACGCGTAAAGGAGAGCGTAATTAACGTGTTGTTGAATGCAATAACTCAACTTCCCGAATATTCAACTCTCCCGAAACAACATTTTAGAGCTTCATAGTTTCTCACAACGATTTGATCAAAAGCAAAATATGGATTTAAGCAGCTGGACGAAACAAGTGAGTAAACAAAGTGCTCGTTACATAATCAAAAATTTAAATAGACATACTATCAGAGGATAAAATATAATTTGCAATATTAATGGTATACTTTTTTAATCAACTAGTGATTAAATGTTTTATGAACATCTTCTAAAATTATAATTATTACCTTCAAAAAAAACGTTATAGCCGAAAAAGCCCCAATTATGACCCCACTAGCAAAACCGGTCATTAAAGCTAGGCCTGCTGTCGTAGTTGAAATCATCTAAAACATTTTTTTTTAGCTGGAATAATTAATTATATAATTTATTATTTAGACCTTCTGAAGATATCAGGATATTTACTTTTTTATTTTTATTTTTAGAATTTTCACAAATTATACTCAGAAACACTTTTAGAATAATTATATAATACATTTTTCGTATACTCGCTATTTAAATTCGTGCATTTGTATATACTCGTTGTTTACGATATTCTCCGACGGTGGCAGCACCGGCGGAGAATGCACCAAGCCCATAGGCTTGGCGCATATTTTTTGTTATTGTACCCAACAACCACGCTATTGTTGAGTACAATAACACTATACAACAATACAACTCTTTCGGAATAACGTCTTCCTTTTCGTGTTGACATTTGTTCAGCAATTTTATTATCTGGGACCGACGGGCTAACTTTAAAAATGTTTTCGAATCCGCCAGAAAGCACTCTGAATCACCTAACTACTTTAATAAACATGTCATTCGAAAATGATATTTTTCCAAAATATCTTAAGACGACAATAATCATTCCTCTGCATAAAGGAGGAGACAAAGATGAAGCTTCTAACTATCGCCAAATTGCACTCCTTCCAACGCTATCTAAGATCATAGAAAGGTTGGTTAAAGGAAGGCTGGTATCTTTTCTGTTTAAGTACAAAATACTTACTGAATATCAATTTGCATTTCTAAGCAACAAGTCCACAAATAACGCTATGTTTTTCCTCCTTAATAAAGTTTACTCCAGCCTAAATAACCAACATTCTACAGCAACAATTTCTGTGATTTTTCTATGTCTGACTGTGTAAATCACTATAAGATCCTAATTAATAAACTGCAGCACTAAGGGGTTCAGGGCAACATCTCTCGAATGGTTTAAGTCATATCTGAGCAACAGAAATCAACTTGTGAGGGTGGATACCAAGTTGTCTTCTAGCAAGCCAATAGAATGTGGAGTACCACAAGGCTCAGTACTAGGCCCGGTGATGGTCCACTTTAGGTATGTCGTCAATCTTGAAGTTATTGATGTAAATTTGATATTAATATATTCTACAATTAATGTTTTAACGTTTTAAGTACGGATCGTACGGATACTCGGCTAAATAAGATTTCTGCAATAAAATTATTTATTTTTTGAGGTTAGAATTTAGCTTTCCTTATTAAGTTTAATAAGAGTGACATAAGGAAGACGCAGATTTAGGTTTATTTGTCTTTTGCTCGCGTCTACGTATATCGCTAGCGGTAACAATGAAATATTGAGAATCGAAATTTTGTTTTATTTATACTTTCCTATTAATTTTGAAAAATAGCGGTAGCGATATTAAGCTGATAAGAATAGATATTATATTTTGATCTGTGTTAAAGGTTGAGAAGAGGATCACAATGGTAAAAACGTCCGCCGTAACTGAGTTTTGATTGCATTGGTTACAACATTCTTTTTTGGGGGTTTGTTTTTGGTGTTATTTACAGACGATCCGCACTTTTTTTTTAGAAAATGTCATTATAAGTGGTCCTCTTCTCAATTCTGTATAGAAAATTTTAAAATTTTGACGTACCTAAAGTGGACCAGACCCCTAGACCCTATTTTGTTTCTTTTTTTATTAACGACATTGCTAACAAACATCAGTGGCAAAATATGTCTTTTTGCGGACGTCACGGCACTTCATAGGATTATATCAATGACTTAATCACGTTAGTTAATATATATATATATATATATATATATATATATATATATATATATATATATATATATATATATAGCAGGCAGTTATTATATATATATATATATATATATATATATATATATATATATATATATATATATATATATATATATATATATATATATATATATATATATATATATATATATATATATATATATTTATTAATTAAATATATATATATATATATATATATATATATATATATATATATATATATATATATATATATGTGTATATATATATATATATATATAGATTTATTAAACTGCTTATACGAGCCCAAAACTACGTTGCTTATTGGGCTCAGACCCGATTTCGACATTTCAGGCCCGGGGTCGGGTCTGAGTACGATTTTAGTGGTTATCGTCTAGAACGGTTTCCCACTTCCCCTGACCTAATTTCAGCTGGGCCTGAAAAAATGGTTTTATGTTTTTTATATACGATTGGGGGTACACCGGTATTGTCACGGGCGGCGCCACCTTCGACATTAGTATAAGTGTATAAGCCGATTTAGACCCAAGAACCGGCAACACGGTAAAGCAAACTATTAAAGGGAAACGAAGATATAGCCGTGTTATATTTGGTAGAAAACAAAATGGCTCATACTCTAATTAGAATATTAAGAAATTCAGGCGAAAAAAATGAAAATAAGTATTCTTTTAAAATTATTCCTATTAGTTTCATTTAAAAATATCAATAATTTACGGTCTAATCTTTTTTTTGAATTGCTGTCATCACCGGATTTGTAGAAGTAACTAAACTTTTATTGTCGAAGCCGGTCGTTCGGCTAATAAATACTAGAAACAAAATTATTTCTATATAAAGAGTACCTACAAATTTACTTCGATGCTATGATTTCGTTGTAGAAGTACCTAATTTTTTTTTCATCTAAATCGATCAGCGATCGTCGCGTCGTGTCAATAGGAGTGTAGGAGTGTAGGAGTAACTACAAAATTATTTCGATGCTGTGATTTCGCTGTAGAAGTATCTAAAATTTTTTCGTCTAAATCGACAGTTGTGTCAAAAAAATGTACGAGTACCTAGAAATTTATTTCGATACTATGACTTCGTTGTAGAAGTATTTAAAAATTAATAATTATTTTCATTTAAATCGATCGTCGTATACCGGGTGCGTCTCAAAAGTAGCTCACCCCTACAACTTTTTTTTATTTTGTCAGATAAAAAATCGAGTTTTGGTATGTTAGTATATGACATAAATTAGGATTGATTGACGTATTCAATTGTTTTGAGTACCAAATTGTGGTTCCAAATTATTCGCAGAAAAATGCTTTTTCCAAATATGCTAACGAGCCACCTTTGTTCCGTTTCAAAAAATTGAGATATGATTAAAAATTCGATTTTGATATCTTATAACGGGCCCGGACAAGACACGAAAATCATTAGACTATCAAATCTATTTTTCCAAGGCTCCTTGATTAAAAATTAGTGTTTTAACACATCCATGGCACTCATGATAGAAATTTAAAACACTATTTTTTAAGCGAAAATGTCAATAGTTGACATATGATATATTATTCTATTCAGAGTGTCATTTTCTATCGAATAATGTAAAAACATACCGATGGTGTCATTTAATAATCAAAAGTTGTAGTCATTTCCGGTGAAACTGGAAGTGACCAAAAACAATTGAATACATCAATCAATTCCAATTTATGTCATATACTAACATACCAAATCTCGTTTTTTTATTGAAAAAAAAATAAATAAAAAAGATATAGCGGTGGACCACTTTTGAGACGCATCCGCCAATAGAATTACTGGAAATCTATTCAAGGCCGTTACGTCGTTACGCCGATACGCCGATACGCCGATACGCCGATACGCCCTTTTTAGGATAGTGTGGATGCACCCTCAAGAGAATGACATATTATAATATGGCAATTTTTTTACATTTTCGCATATGGTTTATTTGAAATTGTAACATGCGGTTCATAATGACAATTTGACTCGAAATACCAGTGTGTGGTACCAAATTATTCGTAAAAAATTCTTTTTCCAAATATGCTAACGAGCCTCCCTGGTTCCGTTTTTAAAAATTGAGATATGATTAAAAATACGATCTGGGCATCTTATAAGAACGGGCCCGGACAAGACACGAAAATCATTAGATTATCAAATCTATTTTTCCAAGGCTCCTTGATTAAAAATTAGTGTTTTTAACACAGCCATGGCACTCTAGATTGAATTTTTAAATACAATTTTTTTAAAGCGAGAATGTCAAAAGTTGACATATAATATGTCATTCGATTCAGAGTGTCATTTTCTATCAAATAATGCAAAAATATACCGGGGGTGTCATTTAAAAATCAAAAGTTGTAGTCATTTCCGGTGAAACAGGAAGTGACCAAAAACAATTGAATACGTCCATAATTCCTAATTTATGTCATGTACTTACATACCAAATCTCGTTTTTTTATCTAAAAAAAATTAAAAAGTTATAGCGGTGAGCCACTTTTGAGACGCACCCGGTATAAAATGACAGCAATCTTCATTTCATGCCACCGCTGACGCCGTTTTTTTTTCGATTATATGGTAGTTAATCAGTACAATAATTAATTTTATTACATTACTACGTTCACTAAGATCTAAAATAGTAATTTTAGTGTAACAAAAATGTTGATTGCTACAGTAATACGTTGTATATTCAGTTTGAATGGTTGGATGCTATCTACCAACACCATATAAATATGACAAACACGTTCTATGGTTGCATCTCTATAATATGAATATGTTCTATCTTCTATCTATGTTTACTTACTATGTATTCGAAAACTTAATTTGAGTAATATATGGTAGTATAATATTATTAATATTAATATTCAGTAATCGCAATATGAATGAGAATAGAGCTTTCTTTTAATCACAATTCTTATAAATTGAACTTGAAAGTATGTGTTTCCCAGAAAAGTAGGTGGTTCCCAGACTATACAAATAGGGAATTCCCAGAAGTTCATGCTTTTAAACCTACACTTTTTTTTACTACTTTACTGCTATACGAATTTTATTTAAATTTAAATGATTACATTACACTTTTAAACATTTTGTTTACAGTTTCATCCAAACTCAACTCGCCAGATTAGACTTTAAATTATTTATATTTTGTGACGGGGATTCGTTACAATTATTTTATTGGGTGTCGAACCATAAACTTTATGATAAAACTCGAAGAATTTCAACAAAACACTTTTATTAATAAACTTCACGTTTCCGTGACAAATCAAATCATATGTTTTTTCTACCTACTATCCCTCGCTCTTTTTTATAATGGACTGGTCCAAGCGGTCCGAGAGGGGCCCTATAATAATAATGGTTCTCTGTTACAATTTTTAAATAAAACTTGTAGAAACAATCTTAAAAAATACTTACTACCTATTTTGATTTTTTTCGTCTGAATTTCTTAATATATTCTAAATGAATACACTTTACTTATTAGATAAGTATACACATGGCATATATATGATTCCAAAAAACGGCGTCAAATTACCTTTGAAATGACAATCGTCAGAATCGATCGTTTTGTCAAAAAATTGTGCGAGTATCTGAAGTTTTTTTCATCTAAATCGATCACCGTGTCAAAAAAAAAAAAAAAAAAAAAAAAATTGTACGAGTACCTAAAATTTATTTCGTGTTATTATTTCGTTATAGAAGTATTGAAGATTTTTTTCATCTAAATCGATAGAGACGCGCGACGGTCAAAAATTGTACGAGTACTCTAAAAATTTATCTCGATGCTATGATTTTCGAAAGTTGTAGAAGTACATTTTTTTTTCTCGGAATCGATCAAAAGCTGTACGAGTATCTAAAAATGTATTTTGATGCTATGGTTTTGCTGTAGAAGTACCAGAAGTACCTAAAAATTATTTTCATCTAAATCGACTATCGTGTCAAAAATGTACGAGTAGGTACCCAGAAATTTATTTCCTGGTAATCATTATAATATGTTACAGAAGTACTTAAAGATTTTATTCATCTAAATCGATCTGATGGGTCAAAATTGTACGACTACCTAGAAATTTACGTAGAAGTACCTAAAATGTTGTCTCAGAAAACAGATCGTCGTATCAAAGAATTGTCCGTAGAAATACCTAGAGATTTATTTCGGTACTATGATTTCGTTGTAGTAGTACCTAAAAATTTTTTCGTTTAAATCGGTTGTCGTATTTGTGTTTTGACATTCGATACAAAATTACACTCTGAGGGGGCATCCACACTATTCTAAAAACGGCGTATCTGCGTAACGGCGTAACGACCTTGAATCGATTTCCAGTAATTCTATTGGCGGATGCGTCTCAAAAGTGGTCTACCGCTATATCTTTTTTATTTATTTTTTTTTTTTTGGATAAAAAAACGAGATTTGGTATGTTAGTATATGACATAAATTGGAATTGATTGACGTATTCAATTGTTTTTGGTCACTTCCAGTTTCACCGGAAATGACTACAACCTTTGATTATTAAATGACACCCCCGGTATGTTTTTACATTATTCGATAGAAAATGACACTCTGAATAGAATAATATATCATATGTCAACTTTTGACATTTTCGCTTAAAAAATAGTATTTTAAATTTTTATCTATTATAGAGTGCCATGGATGTGTTAAAAACACTAATTTTTAATCAGGGAGCTTTGGAAAAATAGATTTGATAGTCTAATGATTTTCGTGTCTTGTCCGGGCCCGTTATAAGATATCAAAATCGAATTTTTAATCATATCTCAATTTTTTCAAACGGAACAAAGGTGGCTCGTTAGCATATTTGGAAAAAACATTTTTCTACGAATAATTTGGTACAACAATTTGGTACTCGAGTCAAATTGTCATTATGAACCGCATGTTACAAATAAATCATATGTGAAAATGTCAAAAATTAACATATTTATGATATGCCATTCTATTCAGTGTGATTTTCTATCGAATAATGTAAAATATACCGGGGGTACCATTTAAAAATCAAAAGTTGTAGTCATTTCCGGTGAAACAGGAAGTGAAAATAATTTTTAAATACTTCTACAACGAAGTCATAGTATCGAAATAAATTTCTAGGTACTCCTACATTTTTTTGACACGACGATCGATTTAGACGAAAACATTTTAGGTACTTCTACAGCGAAATCACAGCAGCGAAATAATTTTGTAGTTACTCCTACAATTCTTTGACACGACGCGCAACGCGACGTGGATCGCTGACGATTTGTAAATGAAATCTATTCCGCTATCGTTACGCCGCCGCCGATACGTTTTAGGATAGTGTGGATGCACCAATAGAATGACATCATAATATGTCGATTTTTGACATTTTCGCATATGTTTATTTGAAATTGTAACATGCGGTTCATAATGACACCGACTCGAAATACCATGTGTGTGGTACCAAATTATTCAGTAAAAAATGCTTTTTCCAAATATGCTAACGAGCCTCCCTTGTTCCGTTTGGAAAAATTGAGATATGATTAAAAATACGATTTGCGCATCTTATAAGAACGGGCCCGGACAAGACACAAAATCATTAGATTATCAAATCTATTTTTCCAAGGCTCCTTGATTAAAAATTAGTGTTTTTAACACAGCCATGGCACTTAGATTGAAATTTAAAATACAATTTTTTTAAAGTGAGAATGTCAAAAGTTGACATATGATATGTCATTCTTGACTTTTGAGACGCACCCGGTATAAAATGACAGCAATATTCATTTCATGCCACCGCTGACGCCGTTTTTTTTCGATATGGTAGTTAATCAGTACAATAATTAATTTTATTACATTACTACGTTCACTAAGATCTAAAATAGTAATTTTAGTGTAACAAAAATGTTGATTGCTACAGTAATACTGTGGTAATACTGTGGTAATACGTTGTATATTCAGTTTACGGTTGAATGCTATCTACCAACACCATATAAATATTATGACAAACACGTTCTATGGTTGCATCTCTATAATATGTTCTATCTTCTATCTATGTTTACTTACTATGTATTCGAAAACTTAATTTGAGTAATATATGGTAGTATAATATTATTAATATTAATATTCATTAATCGCAATATGAATGAGAATAGTGCTTTCTTTTAATTACAATTCTAATAAATTGAACATGAAAGTATGTTTCTCAGAAAAGTAGGTGGTTCCCAGACTATACAAATAGGGAATTCCCAGAAGTTCATGCTTTTAAACCTACACTTTTTTTACTACTTTACTACTATACGAATTTTATTTAAATTTAAATGATTACATTACACTTTTAAACATTTTGCTTACAGTTTTATCCAAACTCAACTCGCCAGATTAGACTTTAAATTATTTATATTTTGTGACGGGGGATTCGTTACAATTACTTTTGTTGGTGTCGAACCATACTTTGCGATAAAACCTCGAAGAATTCCAACAAAACACTTTTATTAAACTCTTTACGTTTCCGTGACAAATCAACCAGGCGTTTTTCTACTCACTGTCCCTCGATCTTTTATAATGGACTGTCCATGGTCCGAGGGGCCCTGTAATAATAATAGTTCTCTGTTACAATTTTTAAATAAACTTGTGAAACAATCTTAAAGAATACTTACTACCTATTTTGATTTTTTCGTTTGAATCTCTTAATATTCTGCAATGAATACACTTTACTTATTAGATAAGTATACACATGGCATATATATGATTCCAAAAACGGCGTCAAATTACCTTAGAAATGACAAACGTCAATGTCGGAATCGATCGTCGTCAAAAATTGTACGAATATCTAAAAATTTATTTCGATGCGATTTCGTTGTAGAGTAGCTAAACTTTTTTTCTTTTAAAGTATAAAGATAATAAACGGGGTTCCATCATCACTTAGTAAACACTTACAAAATCTACTAAACGAAATTGATAATGCATTGTAACTTGATTATGCTTATTACAAAGAAATTTAATATTTAAAGAAATTTCAGATAAAAACGCTTTCATACGGATGCATTTATAAGACAGAATATATCTAATACTAACAGTAAGTACAATAATATTCACTATAGCAGAAATGCACCGTTTTTACTTTTGCACTGTCATCAATTACCGCGTCAAAAGGTCCGTTCGTCTAATTCTAATATAAATATTTGAGAATTAAAAGCGGCAACGTCGTGGGTCTGGCGAAAACGAATAAACCTCTATTTTTTTATATAAATGGGACAAATTAAACAGTCCAGCATCAGGGCCTGAAGGCATCGCTTGAACATTTTTCGTCCGATATACCCCGGGTCTGACGGCCTATCTTAAACGTACCGGGTCTGACTCGTCGATTTAATAAATATATATATATATATATATATATATATATATATATATATATATATATATATATATATATATATATATATATATATTTACGATTTAATAAATATATATATAATAATAATAATAATAATAATAATAATAACTTTATTCAACAGGTATTTACCCATACAAAGACACAATTTAGACATATTAATATGAAATACAGTAATAATTAATAAAATAATAACAAAAAATACAGAAAAGAAAGTGTATATATGTGAAACAAAAAGATAGATGAAAAAATAGATAACAATTAACGTTTGAAGAAATGAGGTCCAGATGCCCTTAAAACTTTGATGGAGTTGTGGAAGAGTCCAAATCTGTCTGTCTACTGATGTCGTTGAAACTGCAACAGGCACGATGTAGTGGAGCTCTGCTTGCAAGGACGGTACTTGGTGTTTTTGTATAAAACGTCGTTTTCATTCTAGTATTTACGGACGGTACATGCCAGCAAAGTTCACCGAGAAGAGAAGGAGAATCCAATAGACAATTAGACAACTTATTAGGAATATGATAGACGAACGAAGTCTATTATCCTTTAACGAAAGAAAATTCCATCTCTTCAACAATCGGCCGTGATCATAACCTTGAGGAGGATATATTCCATCCTCTTTAAAAAACAATAATTTTAAAAAACGACGTTGGACGTTTTCCAGACGTTGCTCATAGCTACTATAAAATGGAGACCACACCAATGCAGCATAATCCAGCCTTGACCTCACAAATGCGTTGTAGGAGCAATAAGACACGGAATATTGTGGAAGTTCTTAGTTGTGCGTGATATAAAACCCAGTGTCTTCAGTGACGCTTTACAGATTTCCTCTACGTGATAGTTAAAACTGAGACGCTTGTCGATATAGACGCCAAGGTTTTTTACCATATCGCAGTTTCCCATTGTAATGCTGTCTATTTTGTAGTCGTATATGATTTCTTCGTGCTTTAGTGTTATGGACATTTTCTTACATTTCTGTATGTTGAGTGGTAGATGGTTGCGAACAGTCCAGGCAAAGATGGAGTTTAATGAATTCTGAACTCGTATACAATCTTCTGAGTCGGTCACAACAGAGAACAATTTTAGATCGTCGGCGAATAATAAGGATGGACAGTCAATTACGTTGAATATATCATTGATAAATGGAGAATAATAGAGGTGCGAGGTTACTACCTGAGGAGCGCCAATTTGTTGGTGTAAATCTGAAGAACGGTGGCCATTATATTCAACGCATTGCGATCGGCAAGAAAGATATGACGAAAAGAATGCTATGAGTTCTTCTGTAAACCAAAATTTTCCAATTTATGAAGCAGTCGCGAGTGACTCAACTCATCGAATGCTTTCGAGAAGTCCATAAAAATTGCATCTACCTGCTGGTGTTCTTCTGGGCTTTATAGGTATATTCCATAAATGTAGTAAGATTTGTTACAGTAGATCTTTGGGAAGAAACCATGCTGATTGGGGGAAAGTTCGGTTTGATTTGTGGGAAATAATTTCGTAAATATGCACATTTCAAAGCCTTGGCAAAGTTTGATAAATGGCAATCGGTCTGTAATTACCAATGACGTTGACATTACCGACTTGAATACTGGACAAATCTTCACATTCTTCCACGCATCGGGGAAAAGTATAGTACGTAGAGCCAAGTTAAAAAATCTTAGTAAGCGGTTTAGAAAGACCGCTGCACAGTCTCTAACAATGAAAGAGGGAACACTATCAGGTCCTGCAGTGACCTTAGCTTTCAGTTTTCGCAGCGCATTGAGAACATCGGATTCATCAAGTCCAATCAGGGAAACACAATTTAGTGGTAGCTGTACAGGACAGCCATCCCAATTGTCCTGCTTCTGTTCGTATACACTTCGGAAAAATGATCCAAAAGCATCCAGTATTTGAGATGTGTCGGAAAGCTGAGTGTTTTCGTATTCCATAATGCCTGGTATGCGGGAATGTTTACGCTTCTGGTTCACAAATTTCCATAAATCTTGAGGTTGGGTTTGCAGATTGTTTTGGATCGTCTGTTCATATGTTGAGTAGGCCTCTTTGATTTGTTTCTTAGTGAGTGCGCGAAGACGCTTGAAGGATTCTAATGCAATAACGGAGTTGGTGCACTTGTAAATTCTGAACTGTCTGTATTTTTCTTTTAAGTTGTTGATTATATCCCTTGTGAACCATGCTGGAGAAGTCCTGGAAGAGTTCTGTTTATCATAAAGTGGTATTACTGCATCCATGATAGTAGTAACTTTCGTATAGAAAACTCTAACCATATCATTTATGTTGTCAAAATGCCCTGTCTCCAAGAAAGACCATGCAGTATTAAAAAATCGGTCGTATAATAGTGGGTAGTCCGCTCTGCGAAAATTGTATGCTTTTAGGGATTTCCCGGAGGAGAGATTGGAATGCAGTTGCGTGTCAATGTTACACGTAATGTCTAATGTTGGGTGATAAGCATCTTCGGGTAGCAGAGGTTCAGCCTTGCTAACCACACATGGCAAATCAGATAGTACCAAATCCAGGTAGTTGCCAAAAATATTAGGCGTGGAGTTACATTGTCTGAAGTTTGAGAAGGCAAGAAACTCATGAAGAATTAAATTCTTTCCACAGCCAACCCCGGGGTTTTCATAATAATGGATATTAAAATCTCCAAGTAGAACAATGTTGTTTGTGTGTAAATGTAAGAAAGATTCCATCATCTCAAAGAACAGTTTGTATTCATCTACCGGTGAGTTTGGAGGGAAATATATGAGAAAAACATAGACAGCCGTGTTTTGCACGTATACTCTTGCCGCAACTATATCCAGCGAAGGGAGTACCTCATGGAACGAATTTACATTGACGGAGATTGAACTAAATGTTGTAGGTATTCCAAGAAGAACACCTCCACCTCTAGTGACTCCCAGGCGTTCAAGATTGCGATCCTTGCGATAAACTACGTATCTATGATCGAATAGTTCACAGTCGTAGACAGAAGGTTGAATCCATGTTTCTAATGGCTAATTATTTGATTGTCTAAAGCACATATGGTTTCGTAAAATTTCTTTGTGTTTTAGTGTTGAGACCTCGTATATTTTGATATGTGATAGTACTTCTTTTGATGAGACACTATTAGGCAAATAAATTAGTTTAAAGGAGTTTGATGTGTAGATATTATAACAGAGGAACCATCCTGTGTACAATCTTAAATTAGTCTCACCAGCATTTTGTCGTTCAATCAGTTGTTTCATTAGACGGAACTCGTGAAGTTGACCTCTAGTCTTGTCAGACCTTAATGATAAGTCTCGAAATTTTGCCATTGTACTAAGAGATTTCGGAGTTTTAAAGATTTTTATAACAGTATCTGGTGAAGGACAGATAACTTTAATTGGTCGATTTCGTTCTCAATATATCTCCTAAGGTGAATACTCTGACATTCATTGATACTTTCTGTTTTCACAGGATTGCTAAGAATGTCTAGCGCTAATGTTTATCAGATGTTGAAATATTTTGAGTGTTTGAATCAGTACTATTAAATATATTAAAGTTCTTTTCCTCTTCTCTCTCTCGCAAAACTCTTCAATAAGTCGCCGGAAGCAGTCGCTGGTTTTGAGAATTTCGTGTTTCATTAAATCGAGTTCTTCACGAAGTGACTTAAGCTGTGTTTCGAGAACTATGATTTTCTGCGAAGAGACTTTTGTATTGTTTACCTCGCTCAATAGTGTTTGTATTGTATTGTTTTGCTGGTGAATAACGTTATGTAATTCGCTTATTACTCTAACCAGGTCTGCTAGACTTGGTTCAGCCGCAGAAAAGACATTATTTATGTTTACGTCGCTTCCGCGATTCAAAGTTTCCGTCACAAAGCTGTCACTTAATTGTGTGTTATGTAATGGACTGGTAGTCTCTGCCATAAAGCTCCTCCTCTGAGTACTGCTGAGCACTACATCAGATGAACCAGCGCCGGATCCGGAAGGGGACACACTTGGATTTGAATTTTCCTTACAGGAAACGCAGAGCCATGCTTTATTTTGCTTTAAACATGCTTCGATTTCAACCCTTGTCAGTTGGGCGCAGTGCGAGTGATACCAGCCCTTGCAGCCTCCTGAACAACCTATTCTATAGGAAGTTTTACCAATAAATTTTTTACAGTGTTTGCACGATGTTTTGACCATTATAGAGGAATTTGGTGCGAAAACTCTTTATGATAACAAAAACAAGTAGTTTAAACGATAAGGAATTTAACCAAAAGAGAAAAAATAGATCGATATGAGAAGACTAAAACGAATATAAATTCCACACGTATTTGTGTATGTTATTAATTGATAATTGCTGGTATATTAAACAATTAAAGAAATAATAAAAAAATTGTGAATTGCTTACCAGAAGCCAAACCATCCAATGTTTGACAAAACAAGTTTAAATAAACAGGATAAAAGGAAAACAACGATAAATGAAGGAGCGAATGAATCAGCGAACCGGCATCGGTAAGTACCGTCGATCGAATTCGATCAAGGCAAGTATCGTCATATCGTCGATATTCGATCAAGGCAAGTATTCGGCAAGTATCGTCGTGATCGAATTATATATATATATATATATTATATATATATATATATATATATATATATATATATATATATATATATATATATATATATATATATATATATATATATATATATATATATTCTTAATCACCAAATCTGGTGTATTCGAACCTCCTGAGTCTCAACATTTCTAAAACTAAAGCTTTGTCGTATAAAAACTCGCTGCAGCCTTTTGTATTTAGCAACACAACCATTGACGTCGTAAAATCTGTAAAATTCTTAGGGCTTGTTGTAGACAATTCTCTGAAATGGGACATGCATATCGAAGCTTTGTCGAAAAAATTAAGCTCTGCCTGTTTTGCATTAAGATCTGTTTCTAAGGAGCTTAACTTGTCAGTGGCTAGAACTGTTTATTATGCACTTTTTGAGTCGCATCTCAGGTATGCCCTTCCATTCTGGGGTATGTGTTGTGCGACTCAATTTGACCGCATTTTCAAGCTCCAGAAGAGGGCTGTTCGATATTCACTGCGACTAAACAGCAGAACTCATTGCCAGGACTTTTTTAAAAAAATAAAAATATTAACTCTTCCTTCCTTATTTATATTTGAATCCGTTTGCCTAATACGTAAGCATGTATCAGCTTCTCAAGAAAGGCCATCTCACACTTATCCACTCAGGAACGCGGAACAAGATTTTTATCTACCTACCCCACGCTCAGAGTTAGTTAAAAGTTCAATATTATACAACTCGAAAAAAATGCACACCTATTATATCAAATATCACCTGCCATCTGAAATCAAATCCATAACATAATTTTCTTCATCTCGCACAGCATTGAACTCTTATTTACTAGACAAGGCTTTCTACGCCGTAAATGAATTATATTTTGATAATCGAATTTGATCTTGTAAACACTGGTCTAATATTTACTATTGCTATATTTCCCAATGACATCGAAATAAATTTATTTAGAGGTCAGTGATATTTACTAAACTAACTAAATATTTTTGAATATTATTTTTATTTTTTTTATTCTTTGACATTGTAAACATTTATAAATGTTTATTTTAAACAATAAGACTGACAATATTATTTGTATAATGTTTTGTATTATCTTTTGTTTGCTTGTTTGTGTACCTTGTTTGTTTACTTTGTTTGTTTAGTTTACCTTTGTCTACAAATTGTAACATTTTTTGAAAATAAAGGCATTTATTTATTTATTTTATTTATCATTTAAAATTGTCACAACACAACGTGTTGCTCAGTTCGGGTTCTTTTTCACTTAATTGTACTGCCCGAAACAGCGTTACATCACACAAATTTCGCACTAGAATTAGTTTCAATAACTGCGCTAGCAACAACCAGAATACTTAAATATTATCTCATGTAGTTTAAATCAAATAAACTTTCAGTCACGTGATTGACTAAAAGAAGCTTCTGAAGCTTGACCAGCACAGCGTTGCCCACTTTTACATATTTTCTTTAATCAAAATATTTTAGGAAACAAAAATAAACTAATTTTAAATATATAAATAGTTATTATTTACATCAACAAGACTCACTTTCTTAAGAGCACTTAAGGTAGGCCATTACTACCGTTTTCCCGTTCAAATTATTCTAATAAAGTTGCGATAGTTTTTTACGGCTATTAAGCTATCTTGTACACTTCGCACTAAAAGTGGTTCTAAAAAGAACAATGTTCGACTGCAAGGTCTGCTAATAAACATTTTTAAGCTTAAGTATCACAACACTATTTATTTAAACTAGAAACTCGTAATATAAAACTGAAGTGTCAAAACGAATGACAATGTTAGGAAATAAATAAATAAATGTGGCAAGTTGACATTTTTTATAGCAGAACTACCACCTGAATCCCCAGTGCGAAATTTAAATTCAAGATTTCAGCCCGACGTCGAATATGTCCATGGTTGGCACCAATGAATTTTAAAATCGCGCCCTCGATTACCTGGCTAAAAGTTTAATTGATATCAAATATAGCTAAGATTTCAGTATTATTTCAATGCGATGAACATGAACGGTAACCGGGACGGAGTGAAATACAGAGTCGAGAAGTTCTGATTTCTGCCGTAACGAGCGCTGCTCGGTATTTTGAATTTTCGGCGTAATTTTAAAAATCGGTTGAAATGCGCCAATTCTATATACAAATATATGATCTGATAAACGTTATTTGCACAGTGGTATACAAGGTGACCAAACAATCGCTTTTTTTTCTTTATTATATGAAATAAGTTTTTTTTTGAAGTTTAGAATAGGAAACGTTTCTACAAATCGATTTGGTGTTTTCCATGAGTTCCATCCTCTGCATATATGATCTCTCCATAATCCTTGTATAGTTTAGGAATTTCTTTATTTTTAATTTTGGGCGGTCTTTACTATCAATGGATGCTTATTAAATTTTAACGGAACTGTAGTAGATTAAGGTAGATTAAAATTGTTTTAGTTTCTAGGGATAAACCTCATCAAGATTCGTATCAATTATTATTCCGTAGGCGACTTTGACGCTGTTTTTTTTTCGATAATACCTTTTTCGATACCTTTTGATTTTTATTTTAATAAAGCAGTACATAAAATAATGCCATAATATATACCGGGTGCGTCTCAAACGTGGCTCACCCCTATAACTTTTTTATTTTTTCAGATAAAAAATTTAGATTCGGTATGTTAATATATGACATAAATTAGGATTGATTGACGTATTCAATTGTTTTCTGTCGCTTCCTGTTTCGCCGGAAATGACTACAACTTTTGATTTTTAAATGGTACCCTCGTTTTTTTGTTGCTTTATTCGATAGAAAATGATACTTTGAATAGCATGACATATCATATGTCAACTTTGACATTTTCGAATATGGTTTATTAGAAATTGCAACATGCGATTCGTAACGACAATTTGACTCGAAATACCAAGTGTGTGGTACCAAATTATTCGTAAAAAAATGCCTTTTCCAAATATGCTAATGAGCCACCCTGATTCCATTTGAAAAAATTGAGATATGATTAAAAATTCGATTTGGGCATCTTTTAACCAGCCAGGACAAGACACGAATAACATTAGACGATCAAATCTATTTTTCCAAGGCTACTTGATTAAAAATTAGTGTTTTTAACACAGCCATGGCACTCTAGATTGAAATTTAAAATTCAATTTTGTTTTAAGCAAAAATGTCAAAAGTTGACATATGATATGTCATTCTATTCAGAATGTCATTTTCTATCGAATGAAGTAAAAAAATACCGAAGGTGCCATTTAAAAGTCAAAAGTTGTAGTCATTTCCGGCGAAATAGGAAGTGACAGAAAACAATTGAATAAGTCAATCAATCCTAATTTATGGCATATACTAACATATCAAATCTCGTTTTTTTATCTGAAAAATAAAAAAGTTATAGGGGTGAGCCACTTTTGAGACGGACCCGGTACCCGGTATACCTTTTGTGTGTGTGATTACCTTAAATAAAAATCAAAAGGTACATATTTGTACCTTTTGATTTTTATTTTAATAAAACAGTACATAAAATAATACCATATAAACGAAAAAAAAACAGCCTCGAGTTATCTTCGAAATAATTTTGTGTTATTTTATACCGGGTGTTGCATCGTCGTTGGGAACATAGGAAATCCCATGCAAAATTTGAACTGTCCAGATATTGGCTCCCCTATAGATTTTATAGCGAAGTCGTAAATAGACTTTTTAAAGGTCTACATTTGGTAAACACACGTGCCAAATTTGAACAATTTTTGACAAGCCGATTTTAGGTAATTTGAGAAAAACTCAATCGATTTTTAAATTCAAACCGAATAGGTAACAATCAAACACCAGTCAAAAACCGACATTCCTTAAGTTGTCAGCGTCATTTTCAAACGCAACTTAATTTTAATAAAATTTTAATACTCAGTACTAGTAATAATTTATTGTTATACATATAAAGAAAAAGTGAACATGATAAAATACGCGGGAAATAGATTAGACAGTGTATCTGACATGTTTCGGTTAATTTTCCCTAAATATTAAAATTTTATTAAAATTGCTTTTGACAATGACAAAATCATAGTTTGTAAACCTAAGTCAGTAACCTATGTCAGTTTTTGACTGGTGTTTGATTGTTACCTGTTCGGTTTTAATATAAAAATGGATTAAGTTTTTCTCAAATTACCTAAAATCGACTTGTCCAAAATTGTTCAAATTTGGCATGTGTGTTTACCAAATGTAGACCTTTAAAAAGTGTATTTACGACTTCGCTATAAAATCCATAGGGGAGCCAATATCTGGACAGTTCAAATTTTGCATGGGATCTCCTACGTTCTCAACGACGATGCAGCACCCGGTATATGTATAAAATGATATGGGGAATGTCATTTATTGGTAATTTCCAAGTAACTTGACGCCGTTATTATTATATTTTCGATTATCCATCTAATCAGTGAATACACACTAGGTGTTCTCTTGTTTAATTTGAGTATTTTTTTTTTATTTAGGGTGAAGAGTATTTGTTTGAACAAGATTGGGGAGAACAACTCGTTGGCAAAAAAGCATCTGTCATTGTTCAATATGACATTGAAAGCGATACAGCCAAAGTGCTTGAAGGCATTCCAGAAAATGTTTGTGTCGCCAAAACTAAATATTCACTGGATGGTTCATACATAATAGGAGTAGCTTATTTCACTGATCCAAGAAAATTAGGAATAATCTATTGTACTAACAGACCTAGTACTATCTTTCAATTGGATTTTGAAGGAAATTATTGTAATATATAAATATGTTTCTCTTGCTACTAATTAATATGGGCTTGCGTTTATAGATCAGTTAGATTTAAAATCTGAGTCGGTTAAGTCTCCTATTTTTACCCCCGATGGTAAGTCATTGGTATGGTTACAAAGGAAAGCAGATGGACCACATATGGCTGGTATGGCTTTAGTTAAAACGAGTGTGCCTTTGAACGACAAGGTAAGGTTATAATGTTTATAGTTGCTTACACTATCAGTTTTACTTGAGATGTAAGGGAAAATCAAATCAGCCTTGTCACGAATTCGCCCATTAAGTTGCGTATCTACCCACACACACACAATTCTTTCAATCAACGACAATACTTAAATAGGTAATATAACTAATATAATCAATTTTTAGTCTAAAGTACAAACCGTCGTTGACATAGTAGCTAAGGAAAAATTAATCAATAATAATAGAACATTTTATGGAATTTACAATACTGGATTTCCTAAGAGGCCGTGGGCAAGTAACAACAGATTGTTGTTAAATACTAACCAGAAATATACAATAAACTCTTACGTGATTAATATAGGTAATTAGATGTGTATTTCTTTTTAAATTATTTTATATGACTTTATTACTTTAAGATACCGGAGATATAACAGAATTAGAATGGCCAAATGGAAGTCTAATAGTGGTAGATACATACGACGATATACTTTTGGCTTTAAGAAGAAATTTCCTTATTCCAGATATTGTAGTTATTGGAAAATTAACATCTAAAAATTTAGTTGATTGGGTTGAAATAAGTTCTAAAGTTGAAGTTGATCTGTTAAAAGATTTAACCTACAAATATTTAGATATAGTTGTGCCTGGAGAGACCGTTGGTAAGTATCATTCTAATTTAAATGTATTTAAATGATAACATTCAAAAAACAAAAAGCATTTGCTTTTTGCTTGTATATTGTATACTGGTAAATTGTAGTTTATATACGGTCGGCAAAGACTGGCTTAAGGTGCCGATTTTTGTGTCTACGAAGAGTACATCCTATGTTTTTAACAATATCAAGCAAATATCTTCCAAAGCGCATGCAATAAAGCGTCAGATTAAGACGTGTAAATCTGACACAAGACTCTCTGTTGCCGACCGTGTATACTATTTTACGTTTTCTTAAGAAAAATGAATAAAATTGTGGCTGACGTGTAGGTAAAGAAGTTTCATTTTTATTGCGATTTTTTCCAAGTAATTTCTGAAGTAACCTCAATATTTAGATAAAATTTTGTGTCTGGGGATTTTTTTGATGATAAATATTTATGTCAATATAGCTCCTACTTGTAGAGGGCACTACCTACATATGTTTAACTGGTTTGAATAGTAATAACTTTTTGTCCGTACCTGTATAAAACTACTGAGTAAAAAAATACACATTTACGACGTTTTTTACGTAGAGACCTTTTCTACGTAAAAAACGTCGTAACTTTTAAAAAGTTTTAAACGTGGTAAAAATCGCTACGAGTAATGGTTCTCGAGATATTCGGAATCGAAATTATCAAGACCTGTCGTCATTGACATAAATTAAACATGTTGACATATATGACGTATATCGTGGATGGATAGAGTGACAAATAAGAGGTACCCAGGCGGATTGGCAAAGATAAAGCGCTCCTATCAACAATGAAGGAAAGGAAGTTACAGTACGTCTGGTCACATCGTGAGGGGTGATCGATACGAGGTGCTCAGACTGGTCATCGAAGGCAAAATTGAGGGCAGGAGATCAGTGGGAAGAAGGCAAAACTCCTGGCTTAAGGATCTGCATCGTTGGTTCGGAAGAACATCGATCGAAGTTTTCAGGGCCCGAATTCTGTAACGTAGAAAACGCTAAGCGCTTTTAGACGCTCAGCGTATATGACGTTAATTTTTGCTGAGCGCGCACTTAACTAACGATTTGGGTATTCTCGTCTGACGCACTTAGCGTCATTACTGATTGCGCTAAGCGCTTTGAAAACGGTTGCCTTAAAGGATCGTTTTGCTTGTCGAACTGTCAGTGAAAATCGAAAAAATTGTGATTTCGTGCGTTATCTTGCTCTTTAGTGAAAACTACTACTTGTTCTATAAATTCCTAAATAAGTAATCGACAAATTACAAGTTGGTAGCTATAAATATTGTTCAAAACATCGAAAATGCTGAGAAGCGTCTTCAACATTTCCCTCGTATAATAAGAATAATGACATATCCATAGAAAATAGGTTGACATAACTCAACAATAGGTTATAAAATTCACGTAACATTAACATTTTTCATTGTTTTAGTCACATTTGACTATTAGATACCTGCGAAATTACGATGCTGTCAATATGTGCTCAACGCGTATCCAGAAAACGATTCGCACAGCAACGAGAATACCAAAATCGACTGCTTGACGTTCCGCTTATCGCATACTTTCGCTCACCGCTTTGAAAGCGTAACGTTTTTATGTCAAGTTACAGAATTCGGGCCCAGAGGTGCGGTTTCACGCACCATCATAGCCAGTTGGATCGCCAGCCTCCGAAGGGAGACGGCGCCGGCGGCATAAGAAGAAGAAACATGTTGACTATAATTAATAGTTATTAGACTGAAATCATAAATTTGAAATGTTTTTGTGCTAAAAGTTTAACAGAAACTGTTTTATCGTGATTTTTTCGAAGAACAAATTATGATTAATTAAAAAAAATAAAAGTTTCCAAATTTATCATTTCAGTCAAATAACTATCTACTCGACATGTTTATTTATTGTCAATAATGACATGTATTGACTCTTTCCATTCTAAATATCTCGGGAACGGTTTTTACGTAAAAAAATCACGGAAATGTATATTTTTTACGCAGTAGTTCTATACAGGTACGGACGAATACTCATCAAAACAGTTAAAACACATGTAGATGGCGCCTCCTACAAATAGGAGTCAAATTGACATCAAAATCCAAATTTATTATGTCAAAAAACTCCCAGACGCCAAATTCGTCTAAATATTGATGTTACTTTGACGATAAAAAATCGAAATAAAAATGATACTTCTACACTCTCTATCTCCGAAACCAAGCATTTTTAGGACATATATTTATACGAACTTTTTTACTTATTTTTAACTGTAGAATATGCGCCTAAGTTTCCGGAATACAGTTCGGACCACCCTGTATAAATATACTACAGTGCGGTGGTTTAACCTTAAGATGCTTTTCTCCAATATGGTTGTCCACTACTTTCTCCATCGTTTTTAGTATGAACGAACATTAGTCTCAATCAAACTGACTGGGCCAACCCTATATCATTTAGGACTTAATAGGCCCGTCAGTTTGGTCTGGTTTGGGTATGAAGATTACTTTTGCTCTTCTCCAGATGGTTGGTATATATCCCATCGCTAAGCTGCTTCTTGAAATGCTTACTAGATGATGAGTAGCTATTTCTGACCTTTCTTTAGAAGGGCAGGAAAATCACATCTACTCCTGCTGCTTTATAAGGCTGAAAGGTGTGAATAGCCCATTTCAGTTTTTGTTCTGTTATTACTAGCTTGGCTACCTGCAAGTCTTCCCTTCAAGGATTATGGGTATTCAGTCGGAACTACATGCGTATCAATAGATACGCTACTTGGAAAGTGTGTATGAAGTAGGAGGTTAGCTCTCTCTTCATGTCCTTTCGTGTAACTTCCGTCAGATTTCTTAAGTGCCATATCAGGGATATTGACCATGGCTTTGTGTAGCCTATCTGCATATGGAGTAGAAGTGATGTTTTCGCAAGAAGATCCAAAGTCAGATCGCTTTGCCCTTCTTATTTCCTTTTTGAACTCAGTTAATTTCTCGATATCACTGGAGTTAGCTCTGTTAAGAAGTCCAAGAGTGACCAGCTTTTTGTTCCAACAGGGCTTGTTACTATTATAAACCTAATAATAATAATATATGGGATAATTTAATGTAGACTTTAAAAAAAATGTAGATAATGCTTTAAAATATGTACTTATTTGTAGGTGATTTCAACGCCATATACTTAGGTCCGAAAAATGGAGAAAATGCAACAGTTCCTCTAATCGTATGGCCACATGGAGGACCGCATAGTGCTTTTGCAAATTACTTTATGCTCGAGGTTGCAAACTTTTTAGCTTCCGGTAAGTTCTAAGTACAGAATTCGTACAGAAACGTTATCTATTTTATCTTAGCAGATTGATCAATGCGCTATCAATGCCTAATTTGTTGATTTTTATGAAATAAATAAATATAACAGTTGGGTTCAAAATAGTTAATCAAAATTCGGAAGTAAAGGCGGATTTTCATATGTCCGCTTTAAATCTTATTGAAGTAAGTAAAGAATTTTAAGTGACATTCTGTATATTTTTACACATTTGCAATTTTGTACACGTGAAAAAGTCACCGTATTAGAGGTGGGCAAAGATTGAACGAGTCGTTCATTTGAGAGTGTTAAAAATGAATCGTGAGACTCGATTTACTGCTTAGAATACGGTTCTTTCAATTGAATCGTGGCCAGCACGGTGTTGTATTATTGTTCGGAGACTCGGCTTGAAAATAAATCAGGGGTAAAGGCAAAACTTAGTAAACTTTTATTGAAAAACAGCAGACACTATAAACCATAGATAAAGGAAATAAATTTAGTTTGGAAAGCCCGACAAAATATATAATTGTTTTGGGTCGCGACCGTTGTATGCCATCTGGCGCTGCTATAGCGGTTGCTAAGAACAACCGCCAAACAAAAACAGAAATAATTTTCTCTTGTCATAGTCAGAATCTTCAAAAATTATAAAATCTTTCAAAATCGAAACCGCTCTCATTGAAAAAATACCGAAAAGTGTTTAAAGCGTCCATTCCCAAAGTAATTATTGTTATCGTGTGAGTTTAATTCAAATTTTACTTGCTCAAACCCGTGATAATTGTGAAAAAGTGGCATTAAAACTAAAAAACTGTGTTGTGAACTGTGAATTGCAAAAACCATTGCGGATCGTGGCATAACGTCGGTTTCCAATGTTTCATAGGTATTTCACATACATGTCCTTATATAAAATAAGATTTCTTGTATGCAACACACTGTATTTTATTTATAAAATTAAAAGAAAATAATAAATTTGAATAAATATAATATTTGGCTACATAAAGCCGAACCGATCCGAAATTATCAAAAGCTTTGGGTCGCGACCGTTGAAAGAATAGCGCCAAATAGTGTTTACATTGTCCTTATGGGCACTTTCCAATCTAAACTTGTTTCATTTATCTATGCTGTAAACTACAACTACAGTTTATTATCATTGTCACGACATATACACATAATGCAGCCAGCCATACATATAGTCTGTGAAACGAAAAACTTTGAATTTGACAGTTCTCGCGGGCTTTTCTAGTGTTAATTTTATTAGGTTAGCAACTTGCGGCCATACATTTTTCTTTGTTGTCGGATATTTAGAAATGTCAAAAGCTGATGACATTTTACTTTTAACAATTATGACATTTTGTGTTGATTTTTGCAAGAAGAGGAAGAAGTGTCACTTGTTTTAGTATTTTCCTTTTCTATTTTACGAAAGTAAAAAGAGTTACCTATCTGATTCGTTCAGGCACTCAGTTTTAAGAATATCAGTAACTTTTTTGACAGAGGGATTTTACATTTGCCATGATGGTAAAAAATAACGCATCATGGGCATAAATGCAAACGATAAGAAAGTTAAATAACTTTTTTAATAATAAATAATATATAAATAAGTTTTTTCCTGTAAATACAGGAAAAAAACTTATTTATAATGTGCTCAGTACAGGAGTATCTGTAATACATTTAATTTTCGCGTATAAATAGTACATATATAGTACCACAGATAACACATAATCCAGATGGCTCCTTACGTGTTAAAAATTGTCACCCCAATTTCACTCCAATTTGGAAAAATATTGGAGTGACGTTTGAATAATCTGAAATTTTTAGATTCCTTTTCTAACTTTTTTGGGAGGTTTTGCT